>NW_012101477.1:3310750-3362215 GCF_000951045.1 Mandrillus leucophaeus
CCCGTCTCGGCCTCCCAAAGTGCTGGGATTACAGGCTTAAGCCACCGCGCCCGGCCGGGTTCAAGCAATTCTTCTGCCTCAGCCTCTGGAGTATCTGGGACTACAGGCGCGTGCCACCACACCCTGCTAATTTTTGTACTTTTAGTACATACAGGGTTTCGCCATGTTGGCCAGGCTGGTCTTGAACTCCTGACCGTGGCCTGCCTCGGCCTCCCAAAATGCTGGGATTACAGGTGTGAGCCACCGCACCCGGGCTCATTCTCCTTTCAAACAAATTTCCAGGGGATGCCGATGCTGCTGTTCAGAGGACCACACTTTGAGAACCACTGACCTCACCCCCAAACCAGCTTGGAGATGATGCACCCTATCCCAGTATAATATTTTAGTCTTCATAATGGGTAGGCAGACCTGCTTTTTCCAAAATATCCTTGCAGCCAGCAGCCAGGTCCATCTGTTTGTTCATACAGTGGCAAGATGTCCAACAACTCCCTAAGGAACTTAATGAGCAACTTGGATCCAATTCTTCATTGTCCGTCAGAGGAAAGGAATCCACGCTTGGTAATGAGCCTTTGGATGCTCTACCAGGCTCTGTGGCCAGAACAAAGTGCCTTGTAATCTCCCTGACAAGGAACCTACTTTATGGTGTTGGACAAAGCACCTAGCACGTCACATTCTCCCAAATAGCACAAACTCATACCCAGTGAAACTGGGAGAGCAGTGGGTGGTCTTTCTACTCTCAGAAACCTGTTTATTTCCATCTTGGTGGTATGGAGAGGGTGTTGTGTGTTCCACATTGTGCAAAGGCCTGGGACATGATGGCCACTGCTCCCACTCACCCATCTCATCAGCATGTTGTAGACACCTGCAGAGTCGTACACTGAACTGAGCATGCTGGGGAGTGGAGGGCATCAATGATGCAATGCGTCCAGAACCTGCTTCAAAGCCAGGCCTCTGACACAGCTGCAGACTAGATGCATAGTGAAGGCTCAGGAAATGTCGGCCATGATTCTTTTGTTTTGTTTTGAGACGGAGTCTCGCTCTGTCACCCAGGCTGGAGTGCAGTGGTGCGATCTCAGCTCACTGCAACTTCTGCCTCCCGGGTTCAAGTGATTCTCATGCCTCAACCTCCCCAGTAGCTGGGATTACAGGTACATGCCACCTTGCCCAGCTGATTTTTGTATTTCTTTTTTAGTAGAGATGGGGTGTCACCATGTTGGCCAGGCTGGTCTTGAACTTCTGGCCTCAAGTGATCTGCCTGCCTCGGCCTCGCAAAGTGCTGGTATTACAGGAGTGAGACATGGTGCTCTGCCAATTCTTAAGGGTATGATTAAGAAGAGTGTCCCAATCACAGCCTGGGATAGAACACTTTCGTGATACAATTCACAACCTCCTTCTGGGAGGACATGAGCATTCCTGATAAATGCTTAAGCAATTTTCTGATAAACTTTAACAAGATTAAAACCTCTTTGGGGAAATTAGCTACCCAAACACTTGGATGATTATCACACATTCTTTGTCTTGTATTCAGTTTAATAATGATTATCCAACCATTCTCTTTTCCTTTGAAATATCCATAACAAAAGGGAACTTCTGACTTGGCTTTGTGACAAGCTTAAAACAAAACTTCAACACATGCTTATAACTAATTTTTGTGAAAAAATGTAAAACAGTCATTATGGAGATTGGACATAAAAATAGTAGCTAAGACTTATTAAGTACTTGTTGCTTGTCAGATGTTATTAAATGCCCAATAACTCTTTATAATGAATTGGGTTATAACACCTCTGTTTGACTTAAAAGATGCTGATACGGTTTGAATATTTGTCCCCTCCATATCTCATGGTGAAATGTGATCCCTAATGTTGGACATGGAGCCTGTTGGGAGGTGTCTGAGTCATTGGTGATGGATCCCTCTTAAGTGGCTTGGTGCCCTCCCCATGGTAATGAGTGAGTCCTTGCTGTTAGTTCACGAGAGAGCCGGTTGTTTAAAGGAGCCTGTACCTCCTCCTCTCTCTCTTCACTCCCTCTCTTGCTATGTGATGCACCTGCTCTTCCTTTGCCTTCTGCTACGATTGGAAGCTTCTGAGGCCTCACCAGAAGCTGAGCAGATGCTGGTGCCGTGCTTGTACAGCCTGAAGAACTGTGAGCCAAATAAACCTCTTTTTTTTTTTTTTGAGACGGAGTCTCACTCTGTCACCCAGGCTGGAGCGTAGTGGCACGATCTCAGCTCGTTGCAAGCTCCACCTCCCGGGTTCATGCCATTCTCCTGCCTCAGCCTGCCAAGTAGCTGGGACTACAGATGCCCACCACCACGCCCGGCTAATTTTGTGTATTTTTAGTAGAGATGGAGTTTCACCGTGTTAGCCAGGACGGTCTCGATCTCCTGACCTCGTGATCTGCCTGCCTCGGCCTCCTAAAGTGCTGGGATTACAGGCGTGAGCCACTGTGCCCGGCAATAAACCTCTTTTCTTTACAGATTGCCCAGTCTCAGGTATTGAATGCAGAACAGACTAACATAGATGCTAAGAAAGGCCGAGTGACTTGCCCAAGATCAGACAGCCAGTGATGGATAAAGCCAGGTTTTGGATCCAGGCCTGGCTGAGTCCCCAGCTGGAGCTAGCTACAGCTACACTCTTCTGCTTTGCCCGGAGAATTGCAGCAGGAGATAAAGAGTGGGATAGTCTGCTGGATGCAGCGGCTCACGCCTGTAATCCCAGCACTTTGGGAGGCCGAGGCAGGTGGATCATCTGAAGTCAGGAGTTCGAGTCCAGCCTGGCCAACATGGCAAAACCCGTCTCTACTAAAAATACAAAAATTAGCTGGGCGTGGTGGCATGTGCCTGTAATCCCAGCTACTCGGGAGGCTGAGGCAGGAGAATTGCTTGAACCTGGGAGGCGGAGGTTGTGGTGAGCTGAGATTGCACCACTACACTCCAGCCTGGGCAATACAGTGAGATTCTGTCTCAAAAACAAAACAAAACGAAACAAACAAAAAACCACACAAAAACAAAAACAAAAAACCAAAACAAAACAAAACACTGGGATGGTCCCTGAGAAAGGGACAGGTATAGGGCTGTGGAACCACAGAGCAGGGAGTGTGTTCTCCCAGGTAGGGGGCTTGGGAAAGGGACATGGGGGAGCAGATAGTCTATTCCAGAACAGGAAGTAGGAGAGGGACTAGTGGAGACAGTGAGCAGGACATGCCAGGAGCAGCAGAAGGGTGGGCAGAGGCATAGCAAAGGGCCAGGCACATTTGAAGGTGGTTGTAGAGTTCAATCTGCAGCCATGGGAGCAGCCCCCAGTCCTCTGAACAGTGTGACCCTGCCATCCAGTGTTGTGGACCCTACGTGCTGCTACTTGGACTTTTTAAATTACTCTGGATTCAGAGAGCACAGCCACCCAGTTTCATTACTTACTGGCTGTGTTACCCTGGGCAAGTCACTTCACCTCTCTGAGCTGAAGGTTTCGTCATCTGAAAATTGGGGGTAATGATAACATCTCCTCATAGGATTGCTGTGAGGATTCAATGAGATAAACCTCAAATTAGCACATGCCTGGCGCCTACCAAGGGCTCCATAGAAAGGTGGGGTATTACTGTCTTACCATGTAATTGAATGGTGGCATTATAACGCTATTTTTCAGGAGGCTTGGAAAAAATTAACTTCTCATTAAAAAAATAAATTTAGACTTTAGAAAAGTTGCAAAAGTAGCACGAAGAATTCCTGAATACCTTTCACCAAGATTACAAATATACACATAAAGACATAAAGAAAAAAACAGGACCAGGCACAGTGGCTCATGCCTGTAATTCCAGCACTTTGGGAGGCCAAGGCGGGTGGATCACGAGGTCAGGAGATCGAGACCATTCTGGCTAACACGGTGAAACCCCGCCTCTACTAAAAATAAAAAAATAAAATAAAATAAAATAAAATAAGCCAGGCATGGTGGCGGGCACCTGTGGTGGCGGGCGCCTGTAGTCGCAGCTACTCAGGAGGCTGAGGCAGGAGAACTGCCTGAACCTGGGAGGCGGAGGTTGCAGTGAACTGAGATTGCGCCATTGCACTCCAGCCTGGGTGACAGAGTGAGACTCTGTCTCAAAAAAAACCAAAACAAAACAAAAAAAACAAACCAAAAAAACAAAAAACAGAAAAAAACCACAAATATATACTTTGACATATATGTACACACATAGAAACATATAAACATGTATATACATATTTCCCCCTGAACTGTTTGTGAGTCAAATGCAGACTTGTTGGCCCTTTACCCCTTAATACTTCAGTGTGCATTTTTTAAAAGCAAGGACATTCTCCTATATACAATTATACTATAATTGTACAAATATAGTACAATTGGTACAAAGTAGTACAAATATACAAATATAGTAAAATTATCAAAATCATGAAATTAACATTGGTACGGTACTATTATCTAACGATCAGACCGTATTCAGATTTTGTCAATTTTCCTGCAATGTCCTATATGACAAAACAAAATCTCTGATCATCTCTTGCATTCATTTGCCCCGTCTCAGAGTCTCCTTGAGTCGGTAATATTTCCCCAGCCTTTCTTTGTATCTCATGACCTCGACATTTTTTAAGAGTGAAGACTAGTCACGTCGTAGAAAGTTCCTTTTTGGGTTTGACTCATGTTTCCTCATGGTTAGATTTGGGTTAGGTGTTTTGGGGCACCACGGTGACCTATTCAGTGCATCACAGCCTTGTGCACATTTTTGTTGACAACTTTATTTATTTATTTATTTATTTATTTATTTATTTATGTTTTTTTGAGATGGAGAATCACTCGGTCGCCCAGGCTGCAGTACAGTGGCACGATCTCAGCTCACTGCAACCTCCGCCTCCTGGGTTCAAGCGATTCTCCTGCCACAGCCTCCCGAGTAGCTGGGATTACAGGCATGTGCCACCACGCCCGGCTAATTTTTGTGTTTTCAGTGGAGACGGGGTTTCACCATGTTGGCCAGGCTGATCTTGAACTCCTGACCACCTTGGCCTCCCAAATGCTAGGATTACAGGCGTGAGCCACTGCACCTGGCCTGTTGACAACTTTAAAATAGGGCTTCCAGATGTGGGGAGGTAGGGGATTACTGAACGACTTACACGAGAATACCCGGAGGGATATGATATACATGTGAATCCTCCAAACCCGCTGAGTCGGTACCTCTGAGAGTGTGCCTAAGAACTTGCAGGGTTCGCCAGCATCCTGGGTGACCAGTTGCCTACAGTGTTCCTTCCAGTTGTGACATTCCCAGACATGGCCAAAAGATGGCGCTGCAGGCTGCACTTTCAACGGAGTTTCCTTTCTGAAGAAACTCACAGCTGGGCTTCGGTGAATTCAAGCTCACATCTACCAGGAGGAGCACTTGGTACCTCCTCTTTCCTTCTTGGAATTGGGCCTTTCACCACCGCTATCTTCCTATCACTTCATAGTGACTTTTCTGGATGCCCCAAGACCTCACAGGAGTTAGAATTCACTTTGGGGTTCCTAAACCAGAGATGATTCACTCTTCAAGGTGAAGAGAAAATCCCGCCCCAGTTTTCTGAAGAGCAAATCAAGAACTATTAAAATAGTAACAGGCCAGGCACAGTGGCTCATGCCTGTAATCCTTGCACTTTAGGAGCTGAAGCAGGAGGATCACTTGAGCCCAGGAGTTCCAGACCAGCCTGGGCAACACAGCAAGACCCCATTTCTACAAAAAATAAAATTAGCTGCGCATGGTGTGTGCCTGTAGTCCCAGCTAGCTGGGAGACTGAAGTGGGAGGATCGCTTGAGCCCAGCAGGCGGAGGTTGCAGTGACTGCAGCCAAGACTGTGCCACTGCATTCCAGCCTGGGTGACAGAGACAGCACCTGTCTGAAAAATAAAATAAAAAAATAAAGAGCAGCCACCATTCTCAGGACTAAGAAAAAGTTCCCCCCAACTCTCTACCCCCATTCTCGCAAGGCTGAGATCCAGACTTTGTTGCAGAGGGCACAGCTGTGGTTCCCTGGATGGCAGAGAAGCCACTGCAGTGTTTGCTGGTAGAATCTGCTAGAAATCTGTCCTCTGGAACTTCCCAGGAAACTGTCTTCTATGGAGTGAGAGAAAGCCATTCACAGAATGGTGTCTCACTAGAGGCACTCTGCTACAAAATCGCCAAAAAAAAAGACATTGCAGGAAGCTGCTGGCCTTGTGGTGCTGCTGGCTGCCATGCACTGCAGGAACTGGGTCCTGGAGTAGCTGCCTGCATGGTAGGAGGTTGCTGAGCGACCACACCTGAATCAGGAAGAGGTGGACTCCTGAAAAAACCCTTTAAAAGGGATAAGACTTGTCTAACTTGTCCATTTTTCTCTTAGATCTTCTCTTTCTTTCCTCCTGGAACGTGCATGATGACTGGAGCACAGCATCCCCCTTGTGAGCATGAGGAAGAAGGTCACATTCTCAGGATGGCGGAGAGAAAAGCCAGAAGGAGACTGGGTACCTGATGTCCCACTGGTGCTGCCCTGTTAGCTCTGGACTACCTTTCTTCATATTCCTCATTAAGAAAAACAATCTCTGTCTTGACTGAGACACTTTTATTTGTTTGTTTGTTTGTTTGTTTGTTTGTGGTTCCCTGCAGTTGAATTTAATTCCCAACTGATATAACTATTTAGTGCAAAGGCTCGGCTGGATATGATTGTCATAAGATCACTTCAGCCAATAAACAGAAATTGTTATATGTATATATAGCGATGGTCTCACTGCGTTGCCTAGGCTGGAGTGCAGTGGCACAATCATAGCTCACTGCAGCCTCAAACTCCTGGGCTCAAGCCATCCTCCCACCTCACCACACAAAGCAGTGGGATTACAGATGTGAGCCACCACGCCCAGCCAGAAATCACTTTTCATAGTTTACACACATTGACTTTCTTAGATGACAGGTAAGTGATGATTATAAAAACAGCATTTCTGAGCACTTTTTACCCAATATATTTTTTAAAAGTTTGATATCTAACACATATACAAAAATGCACAAATCATATGTTGTACAGCTCAAAGAATTTTCACAAGATGGACACAAACATGTAACCACCCAGATCAAGAAATATCGTTACTTGCACCCTGGAAGCACCCCCTCAATCTCTCATTCAGTCAGCACTCCTACAAAGGAAACTGCTAACTGACTTTTAATGACAAAGATTAGTTTTACCTATTTTTGAATGTTATATAAATGGCATCATATAGCATGTGGTCTTTTGTGTCTGGCCTCTTGTCAACATTATGTCTGTGAATTCCTTTATGTCATTGCCCTGGGAAGACACAGGCCAAGCTCAAATCCAGAGGAGCAGCTGGAGGGAAACGGTGCATGTGAGATGAACAGGCATTGCTTTTCACTGGTGCATGCTGGGAGGAAGTGATCCACGGCCAGGTTGAGTAGCTGCCAGCCCATCTCATTCCTCAGGAAGCTCATCTGCAACTCCGATACACAGAGCCAAGGCCCTGGGGACAGAAGGACAGCTGAGATTCTCTAGACAATAACTATCATTTGGACTCACAAACCTCTTGAATCATTGTAATGATCCTCTGGCACTTTGCAGAAAATAAGTTCTACCCTCTGTACATAAAAAGATGTGTTCGGTCAGCCACGGTGGCTCATGCTGGTAATCCCAGCACTTTGGGAGGCCGTGGCGGGCACATCACTTGAGGTCAAGAGTTCGAGACAAGCCAGGCCAACATGGCAAAACCCCTTCTTTACTAAAAGTACGAAAATTAGCTGGGTGTGGTGGTGTGTGCCTGTAATCCCAGCTACTCGGGTGGCTGAAGCAGGAGAATCGCCTGAACCCGGGAGGCAGAGGTTGCAGTGAGCCGAGATCGTACCAGTGCACTCCAGCCTGGGTGACAGAGTGAGACTCCGTCTCAAAAAAAAAAAAAAAAAAAGCAAAAAGAAGAAGAAAAAAAGATGTGTTCAACTCAGTATGGATCAGCCCTTTCAGTCATATTCATTATAGTATATAGTGATGTTTTATGCACTTTTCTGTATGTCTGTAATATTTCATAATAAAAACACACATGCAAGGGACAATGAAATAAGTGCAAGGTTAATGCAGAGACAGTAGATTGCTTATTTGTTCTTCTGGTAGATTGCATTATTTGTTTAAAACATTTGCAGCCACTCCATATCAGTCCTTCCTACTGGACTTTCCCTACAAATCATCCTTGCTGGAGGATTCCATTTCCCATGACGTTGACATTAGGCGCAGCCATGGGATTTACTTTAGCCAATGAAAGATGAGTGGAAGTGGCCTGCTGCTCCTGAACAGAAACTTTAAGAGCGAGAGGATGGTTCTGCCGTTTCTCTTTTCCCTCTGTCAGGATAATGTCAATGTTCCAGGTAACAGCTGTTCCTGTGTAGCTACCATCCTTCATGGGAAAACTTCAGCACAAGTGTATTACATTGTATCCCTCTCCTCAAAGGAGGGAATAAGGAAGGAGACCACTTCCTTATCCCTCTCCTCAAAGCCGGGGATAAGGAAGTAGAAGGAGACTACTACTCCTGCTGCCCCCCTCCCCCCACCTTGCCTAGTTCACAAGACAGGAGGAAAGAGAGAAAGAAACAAAAGTAAGATAAACAGTCAGACAACCTTGGCACCACCACCCGGCCCTAGGAGTTAAAAAAAAGTAATAATAATAACATCAACCCCTGACCTAAACGACTTGTGTTATCTGTAAATTCCAGACACTGTATGAAAAAAGCATTGTAAAACTTTTTGTTCTGTTTGCTGATGCATGTAGCCCCCAGTCACGTTTCCCACGCTTGTTTCATTTATCACCACCCTTTCACGTGGACCCCTTAAAGTTGTAAGCCTTTAAAAAAAGGTCCTTTTCGGGGAGCTCGGCTCTTAAGACGCAAGTCTGCCGACACTCCCAGCCGAATGAAAAACCTCTTCCTTCTTTAATCTGGTGTCTGAGGAGTTTTGTCTGTGGTTCGTCCTGCTACACCTGCAGCCTGGATCCCAGAATGAAGAGGGCATGGGGCAGAGCGACAGCTGATGTATAATGTGAGTGAAAAATAGGCCATGCTGGTGGGAAGGTGCTAAGATCTTGGGGCTGTTTGTCCTGCAGCATAACTGGGTGAAACCTGACTGATACACATATCACATCATAATTACCAGTTTTCACATCATAATTTTCACATCATAATTACCAGTTAAAATAAATAAAATAGTCCTCTGGGCTAATACCAACTTCTATATAGAAGGAGGTGAAGAAAAGACAATGAACAAACACCTACCTTCAAGTTTCTCCTTTGTAAAGCGACT
Organism: Mandrillus leucophaeus; assembly: GCF_000951045.1. Taxonomy (NCBI): domain Eukaryota; kingdom Metazoa; phylum Chordata; class Mammalia; order Primates; family Cercopithecidae; genus Mandrillus; species Mandrillus leucophaeus. The sequence continues at coordinate 3,320,045 of NW_012101477.1, forward strand.
TCGGAATTAACTAGAAAAATTGGGGTAGGGTGCACTCTGACTTGTAGCCATATCAAAAATGAACTTTCTGCATGGTCAACTATCAGATAAATTTAAGCTCTCTAGCCTGTTTTATAATAACACATAATTTAAAAAAATAGATGTTTTTGTAAAAGACAGACTGAGGAGGAAGTAAGAATTATAATGAAAGTCTGGGCTCAGGGGCTCACGCCTGTAATACCAGCACTTTGGGAGGCTGAGGCGGGCAGATCACGAGGTCAGGAGATCGACAGCATCCTGGCTAACATGGTGAAACCCCGTCTCTACTAAAAATACAAAAAATTAGCTGGGTGTGGTGGTGGGCACCTGTAGTCCCAGCTACTCTGGAGGCTGAGGCAGGAGAATGGTGCAGTGAGTCGAGATTGCGCCACTGCACTCCAGCCTGGGCGACAGAGCAAGACTCCATCTCAAAAATAAATAAATAAATAAATTAATTAATTAAAAGAATTGTAACGAAAGAGCTAATAAGGTCTTGTTCGAGGGAAAGTGGAGTCATAAAAGCACCTCCTGGACATTAGAAGTACTGGTGCTTACAAATTTGTTACAGGATCAGGAGACAGAATAAAAAGAACAAAATGGAAAGGAGAAAGTGAAACGTAAAACATTAAAGGAAAAGCAGGGACATTTAAAAAATACTATGTTTAATTTTTAATTTTTTTAAGTTAAAAAATTTTTAAATTATTTTGTAGAGATGGGGTCTCACTATGTTGCCCAGACTGTTCCTGGACTTCTGGGCTCAAGTGATCCACCACCTCAGCCTCCCAAAGTGCTGGGACTACAGGCATAAGCTGCCATGCCCAGTGAGAACACTGTATTTATATACAACTCAATAAACTCCCTGATGTTGCAGAGGAAGCGAAAAAGAACATCATTAAACCGGTAAAGCCTGGCTGCTGCTCACCTGAAGCCACGCAGGGTCGCCCATGTGAGACACAACGGGGAGCATCACTCTCTTCTTGTGACTTATGATGTGAAGCCACTGTGTTCTTTCTCCACCACATCTTAACACGCTTGCCTAGTGTGTCGTCACCAGCAGGCACACAGGCCTCCTGCTGAACTCCAGTTTCAGAGTGACCTGTGAGGTGTTCCAGCTATACACAGAACGAATGGCATTTATTTTGAATCAGACAATTCAACACACAGTCTCTCAATTTGGTGAGAATCCAGCTGTCAACTTTCACAGAATGTGACAACAGTCAGAAGCAATTGGCAGAGATAAATATGAGGACGAAAAGATGGCAGAGTGAGACCCCACCCCACCCTGTTTTGTTGTAAGCAGCAGCAGCAGCAACAAGAACAACAACAACAAAATAGCAGAGCAAATTATGGAAGAGCATCCCATCTATAATGAATGTGGCAGATTTGAGCAAATTGGCAAGCGTATCTTTGCAGACTCAGAGATATTTGCAAAAAACTTAAGGAAGATCTCAACTGCCCCTCCTTACTCCCCAGATCTCAAGTGGACGCAAGATCCTTAAAAGTAAGTGGCAGGGTCCTGAAGGGTCTGGCCTACATCTTTACCTGGAAATATGATAACTCAGGACAGAGGTGGGCTTGGAGAATCAGAGAAGGTCACTCCCTGAGCCTGTCTTCAAGCCCCGGCATGGCAGGAACCTGGGCTGTCAAGAGGTTCCAGTGATCTTGTGCCCTGATGTTGTCTGAGCTAGGCTGCTAACCCAAACCAACAGCCTGAGGGGAAGGTAGAGAGAGGAGAGATGGGACCACACTCTGACATCACCTTTGCACAAGGCCGGCTGAGTAGAGGTAAATGAACTGAACCACATTGGATAAAGGGTGGCCTAAGGTTTTAGCATAAGCCACAGGTCACACAGTAATATGAAGGATCTGAATCAAACAACTCATCAGATTGATGTAAGAGATAATATTGCATTGTGTATCCCTCAATCAGAAAATATACCTCTGGGTTGGGTGTAGTGGCTCATGTCTGTAATCCCAGCACTTTGGGAGGCCCAGGTTGGTGGATCACTTGAGTTCAGGAGTTTGAGACCAGCCTGGCCAACATAGTGAAACTCCATCTCTACTAAAAATAAATTAACTGGATGTGGTGGCACACACCTGTAATCCCAGCTACTTGGGAGACTGAGGCAGGAGAATTGCTTGAACCCAAGAGGTGGAGATTGCAGTAAGCCAAGATCACACCACTGCACTTCAACATGGGTGACAGGGAGACTCCATCTCCAAAAAAAAAAAAAAAAAAAAGAAAAGAAGAGAAAATATACCTCCTATTGAAACACCCATGAAAGCATTGATAAAAGTTGACTACGAAACTGTGGTTAGGTTTTGTGTTCCCACCCAAATCTCATCTTGAATTGTAATCCCCATAACCCCCACCTGTCTAGGGAGAGAGCTGGTGGGAGGTGATTGGATCATAGGGGCGGTTTTCCCCATGCTGTTCTTATGATAGTGAGTTCTCACAAGATCTGATGGTTTTATAAGGAGTTCTTCTCCCTTCACTCCTCACTCTTCTCTCTCCTGCCACCATGTGAGAAGGTCCAAGCTTGCTTTCCCTTCGCCTTCTGCCATGATTGTAAGTTTCCTAAGGCCTCCCCAGCCTCGCAGAACTGTGAGTCAATGAAGCCTCTTTCCTTTATAAATTACCCAGTCTCGGGTATTTCTTTATAGCAGTGTGAAAATGGACTAATACACTATGGCTATAAAGAAAATATTAGTAGCTTTCCCCATAATGGAAATAGTAGAGGCCTCTGACCACCAAGCAATAAAACCAGAAATTAAAACAAAAGTAGAAATGAGACAAAAACCCAACCACATGAAAAATTTAAAACCCCCTCTTCAATTCCATTTAAGAACAAGAATAAGTCAAAATTGCCAGTTCAAGCCAGACTGAGGAAAAAAAGGAAAACACTATTTGTCAACTGATGAGATAGAGCTAAAATCATATTGAAAGGAAAATTCAGTATTAAACACTTATATATTTTTTCTTTTTCAAATTGAATATTTCTTTAACATGGTAATTGTCTTAGTAACATGTGCACACACGCTCGTACACTAAGAATGATCGGCCTGGGGGTAAAATATTAAATACGCCTAGGGGGAAAATGAAAAATAAAAAATTAAATAAAAATCCTGTTTTTAATTATTGAAGACAATTATTTCTATTGACTGATTGAAACAGGGTCTCACTCTATCACCCACGCTGAGTGCAGTGGCACAATTATGGCTCATTGTAACCTCTGCCTCCTGGACTTAAGACATCCTCCCACCTGAGCCTCCCAAGTAGCTGGGACTACAGGTGCATGCCACTACACTCGGGAAATAATTTTTGTATTTTTTGTAGAGACAGGGTTTTGCTATGTTGTCCAGGCTGGTATCGAACCCCTGAGCTCAAGCAATCTACCTGCATTGGCCTCCCAAAGTGCTGGGATTACAGGCATGAGCCACTATGCCCAGCCAACTATTTCTAATATCACTTACAAAGCTGTTGCCAAATCTGTCCAAGGAACCAGGGGTTGAAGGGGGAGGAAAAAGTGCTGGGAAAAATTCAACAGTTAAACATGTATTTCTGAAAAGTAAAAGAAAAAGATAAATGAATCAAGCATTCAACCGAGAAAGATACAAAATGAGCAATAAAATAGATCTAAGAAAAGAAGAACAGAATGAAGGCATGCAGAAATTAATGAATCAGAAAACAAAATAAAAGTAGAATTGATCAATTGAAGGGCTGACCCATAGTGGAAAAAAACCACATAGTGGAACAGATTAGGCCACTATCTAGCCTAATCAAGGGGGAAACACACACACACACACACACACACACACACACAGGCGGAGAAGGCACGATTAGAAATGAGAATAGAAAAATAAGCATGAGAAGAGAACATCTTAACATGTATTTCTTTGTTTTCATACCTACTCCCACAAATATTATTTCTTAATTACATTAATAATGCATGGATATATGTGCATAAGAAACAAAAGTCAAGTAAGAAATAATACAGCAAAAAGCCAAAGTCCTCTGTATTAGTTTGCTAGGACTGCCCTAACAAAATACTTAACAAGAGAAGTGGCTTAAACAAGAGAAATTTATATTCTCAGAGTTCTAGAGACTTGAAGTCTGTGATAGAGATTGAGTTTTTTTCCGGGGCCTCTTCTTGGCTTGTGGATGGCCACTGTTTTGCTGCCTCTTCACAGGGTTGTACCTCTGTTCACAAGTCCCCTGACATCTCTGTGTGTGCCCAGATTTCCTGTTCTTATAAGGACATCATGTCCAGGCACGGTGGCTCATGCCAGTAATCCCAGCACGTTGGGAGGCTGAGGCAGGTGGATCGTTTGAGGTCAGAAGTTCGAGACCAGCCTAGTCAACGTGGGGAAATCTCGTCTCTACTAAAAATACAAAAAATAGCTAGGTGTGGTGGTGCGTGCTTGTAATACCAGCTGCTCAGGAGGCTGAGGCACAAGAATCACTTGAACCCCGGAGGCAGAGGTTGCAGGGAACTGAGATTGCATTAGGACCCACCCTAGTGGCCTCATTTTAACTTACTCACCCCTTTAAAGGCCATAACTCCAAATACAATCACATTCGGAGGTACTGGGATTTAGGGATTTGAGATATGAATTTATAATTCAACCCACGACACCCCTTTTCTCCTGTTTCCCCTCAAGTCCCAACCTCTCCCCAGAAGTAACATGATTAACAAGACATGCTTGTGACATTGGTGGGGCAATCAAGCTGAGGCTGGGTAGGTTTAATGTAATTCCTACATATGTCTAGATAGTTTCTGTAAACCCAGCTAAGGAAGAGTTGAATAAAAATGTTCTATCCTCCTGTCTGGACAAATATACCTTCATAATGAGCTGGAAAGCCAGATTTGGATTTAAACTGTCTGGACTCTCCCCCAGTTCCTTGCCAGGATATGGCAGGAAGGCCTCCCTTTCCTTCCCACACCCAGCTCTGTCTGTACCACGATGGCTTCCTTAGGCACCGGTGTATGGAGACTCCAACCTGCACATTCAAATTCCTCCACACCCTCCTCAAACAGCCACCCATTAGTTACCAGTTGGGCCTAGCAGTGGTCACGACAGTGGTGCACTCCATTCCCACGAGGACATACCTGAGATGAGCCCCTCACAGGCCCTGGGAAGGAATTCTAGGGTTCCAGACACATGAAGCCTGGTCTGGGAGGAAGGTGGTGGCTACAGACAGGCATGTCCCTCTGGCATATCCCCTGTGGGATACGGTGCATCTGGAGGGAACTGGAGCTGGTTCCTCCAAAATCAAGGCCCAAGGCAGGGATCCTTCTGGCTTCAGTCTAAAGATGATACTGCTATCAAGTATTCGTGGGTATCTTTTCAGACCCCTTTACATCAATTTTGTATATAGAAATCAGAGTTATAATTTCAAAATAAGATTTTCTGTTGAAAAATTGATTCTCTGTTTTTCTGAAACGTGCTTTTAAAAATTATGTCTTGTGGATGTTTCTGTGTCAGCACATATAGATTCACTTTTTCTTTTTAACTGTCGCATGATATTATACAGCATAAAGATAAAGGGGAGAAAAAAATTATAAAAACATATTTAACACAATTCATGTTAGTCCCCTTGAAAAGTAACTTGATTTAAAACCATAGTAAGCTTAAAAAATACAAATTACCAAAACTGACTCAAGAAGAAATAGAAAACCTGAACAGATCGATAACTATGGAATTAGTTGAGGAAGTCATCCAAGAGGACTTCATAGTTTCTTTCAATAAGGTAATTCCAAAGCTCATCAAAATTCCAGAGCATAGAGAGAAATAAGATAAACTGCCTAGTTATTTTTATGAAGCTACAAATATCCAAACCTGACAAGATAGCAGAAAAAAATTCACAGGCTAATTTCACCTATGAATATTGAAACAAAACTTTTCTATAAAAGATTAATAAACGGAATCCAGTAGTATAGTAAGAGAATAACAAATTATAGTAAGACAGTGAGAGGTTGACATGCAAAAATCAGTCATATTTCTGTAAATTAGCAATGAACAATTGCAAATTGAAATTAATAATGCAGTGCCATTTATAATAGCTCCAAAAGATGCAGCACTTAGGTATAAATTTAACAAAACATGTACAGCATCTGTGTGCTGAAAACTATGAAGTGCCATGAAATCAAAGACCCGGATCAAAGGAGAGACAATCTGCATTCACAGATTGGATGACTCAACGCAGCAAAGATGACAGTCCTCTCCAAAGTTATTTATATGTTTAATATAATTCCTATCAAAGTTCCAGCAGGAGTTTTTGTAAATATAGACAAGCTGATTCCAAAGTGTACTCTTAAAGAGAAAAGAGCTAGAAATGTTAAAAGAATTTTGGAAATGAAGAATAAGGTTGGAGAAATCACACTACTTGATTTTAAGACTTACTGGATAATAACAACAGCAATGAAGACAGTGGTATTGGAGGAACAGACTCACAAATCCAGGGAAAAGAGTAGAGAGTCCAGAAATAGATCCATGCAAGCATGGGCAACTGATTCTTGAAAAAGGTTCAAAAGCGATTCCATGGAGAAAGAATAGTGCTTCCCAGAAATATTGGTGGCACAATTGGACATCCATAGGCCAAAAAGTAAACCTTCACCCAAACCGAACGCTGTATGCAAAAATTAACTCCAAAGGAATCATAGATCTAAATATAAAATGCAAAACTATAAAACTTTTAGAAGAAAACACAAAAGAAAACCTAGGTCTTGGTAAAGATTTCTTAGATATTACACCAAAAGCACAAGCCATGAAAGGAAAATAATAAGTTGGACTTCATCAAAATTAAAAACTTGTAATCCATGAGCAACCTTGTTAAAAGAATGAAATGGCAGGCCACAAACCGGGAGAAAACATTTGCCAATTCATGTATCTGACAAAAGACTTGTATCTAGAATGAATATATATATATACACACACACACACACACACACACATATACACACACATGCACAAACACATAACCTCTCTAGACTCAACATTAAGATAATAAATAATCCAACGAGAAAATCTGTAAAAGACCTGATTAGATAATTCACCAAAGATGTTCAACATCATTAGCTCTTAGGATAATGTAGATTAAAGCCACAATGAGATACTATAATTCTCCTGTTAGGATAGCTAAAATTAAAAAAAATATATAATACCAAATGCTGGCAGGCACACCTTTTTGTATAGCCTTGACTGTCAGAACCATGGTAATGTTTCACATGCCCAGTAAACAAATAAATCATCAAAACCAACCAGGATATGTGGGAGAGACCCCAAATGGCATATAAGCTATAGCAAATGAACCTGTGTTACAAATGAATGAGATAATCCCACTGAAGTGTGTGGGTAATAAAACAACTAAGCAACTTTGGAAGACAGCATTTTGACTGTATATTGTAAGGCTAAAGATAAAAAGACTTGCATACAAATATTGTGCTCTGTTTAGTCAATATGTGTCTGTTTGGACTGAACAAAAAGGAAAGCAGATTGTGGATAATTAGAGCCAGGGTTCTCACTGTTGGAAAAAAAGTTAGAAATAAGGAAAGAGCTAGAATGAACCCTGTGTGGTGCTGGATGAGAATCAGAAATATCAGTATGAACCCATGGTTTTGAACATTTATACAGATGCATAAATATAGCAATAAATATGACTGTATGTATATGCTTGTTAGTAATCGTCCTATGTAAAGGTTCTAGTTCTGTCCTCTCAGAAGGCCTAGAGGCAATGGCATCCCAGTAGCAGTGAGCACATCTAGACATCTAGCACCCAGATCTTGGTTTCCAAATACCATTTTCCAATAAAAGGAACTAGAGGTCCTTGGAGATTGCAAGTCTTGAGCAGGGGAAGTAAAAGATGAACCTGGCACACGTACTATGGTGCTAGAGTGCAGAAGTGCTCAGAAAATGATGGGGCCTGATATGGTTAGGCTTTGTGTTCCCATTCAAATCTCATCTTGAATTGTAGTCCCCGTAATCCCCATGTGTTAAGGAAAAGACCAGGTGGAGGTAATTGAATCATGGGCACAGTTTCCCCCATGCTGTTATCATGATAGTGAGTGAGTTCTCACAAGATCTGATGGTTTTATAAGGGGCTCTTCCCCTTTCGCTCACACTTCTCCTTCCTGCCGCCTTGTGAAGAGGTGCCTTGCTTCCTCTTTGCCTTCTGCCATAATTGTAAGTTTCCTGAGGCTTCCCAAGCCATGCCAAACTGTGAGTCAATTAAACCTCTTTGCTTTATAAATTACCCAGTCTTGGGCAGTTCTTTATAGCAGTATGAAAACAGGCTAATACAGGGACATAGTCAAAGGATGTAGGGGCCATCCTGAAGTCATTTCTAACGACTAAAGCTGGGAGTATTTGAGCAACAAAGTGGATAAAGATTGGATTATAACTGTGTTCTATTTTCTCCCATAACCATTATCATCTCTTAACCTACTATCTAATTAACTTTTGTTCTCATTTATTGCCTGTCTCTTCCCACACTAGGATGTAAGGTTTATAAAGGTGGGAATTTTTTGGGTCTGTTTTGTTTACTGGTAAATCCCAAGCACAATGACAGCACTTGGCATACAGTGCTGGCTCAATAAATATTTATGGAATTAGTGTATTTTCTCTCCCCACCTCCCAAGAGCACATAGATTGGGGAAACCGAATGTTCTAATGGAAACAAAAAGAATTTATCCAGACCATTGGGCACCAAACATCAGCAGCCACTACCATCTGATTTTTGGTTTCAGCACATCTGAGACTCGTACAGGCAGCAGGGAAAGTCCCAAGGGAGCTGAGTCTGGAACATTCCCTCCAGAAAAGGGTTTGGCAACCTGGGAGCCCATCTCCCAGAGAACACTTCTAAAGGTTTTCCTCTCAAAAGAATACTTGGAACAGCTTCAGTTATTTTGGAAACTCAGTGAGAAGCTGACTTTTGCATGGCTAACTTAAATCTTTATTTCAGCTAAAATCCTCCCACTCTTGAGAGGTTGACATTAGGTGCCCCTTTATGGATATGGGAAAGGAAGCATGGATAAGGGAAAGTAAGTGTATTTGTTTTCTTGGGCTGCCATAAAAAATACCACAAACTAGACCAGGCACAGTAGCTGATGCCTGTAATCCCAGCACTTTGGGAGGCTGAGGTAGGAGGGTAGCTTGAGCTCAGGAGTTCGAGACTAGCCTGGGCAACATAGGAAGATGCTATCTCTACAAAACACCAAAAGCTTAGCTGGGTGTGGTGGCACATGCCTGTAGTCCCAGCTACTCAGGAGGCTGAGATTGGAGGATTACTTCAATCCAGGAGGTTGAGGCTGCAGTGAGCCATGATTGCACCACTGCGCTCCAGTCTGCTAGACGACAGAGTGAGACCCTTTCTTAACCACCCCCCATCCCCACAAACTGGGTTACTTAAAACAACAAAAATGGATTGTCTCCCAGTCCTGAAGGCTAGAAATCAGAAATCAAGGTGCCCACAGGCCATTCTCCCTTTGAGGCTCTGGGTGGAATCCTTCCTTGCATCTTCCTAGCTTCCAGCAGCCTCACACATCCCTGGAATGGCAGCTGCATCAGTCCAATCTCAGCCTCCAGTATCACATGGCTGTCTTCACATCACCTCCCCTCTGTGTGTAGCTGCGTCTGTGTCCAAATTTTCCCTTTTTATAAGGACACAAGTCATATTGGATTAGAGCCCACCCTAATGATTTCATTTTAATTTGATTACCTCTATCAAGAGCCTATTCCAAATAAGATCACATTTTGAGGTCCTGGAAGTTAAAGCTTCAGCATATCTTTTTTGTTATTTATTTATTTATTTATTTATTTATTTATTTATTTATTTATTGAGACGGAGTCTTGCTCTGTCGCCCAGGCTGGAGTGCAGTGGTGCCATCTCGGCTCACTGTAACCTCCGCCTCCCAGGTTTAAGCGATTCTCCTGCCTCAGCCTCCTGAGTAGCTGGCACTACAGGTGCCCACCACCACGCCTGGCTAATTTTTATATTTTTAGAAGAGACAGGGTTTCACCATGTTGACTAGGCTGGTCTCAAACTCCTGACCTCAAGTGATCCACTTGCCTTGGCCTCCCAAAGTGCTGGGATTACAGGTATGAGCCATCCCGCCTGGCCAGCATATCTTTCTTGGGGGTACCACAACTGAATCCAAAGCGAGATGTAACTACAAATATTGGACTGTTAGATTGACAGGGACTATTTCATTTGAAACCACCCCACTCTCTACTTGCTCTCTGCAAGACCTCAACCATGTCCAGGCTCTTCGGAAATGGGAAGTTGTTAAGGAAACTCACCAAAGTGTTAACTACAGTAAAGGTCACCTCAACCTGCCAGGGCCTCCCTTCCCTTTGACCCTTGAGCACCCTGCAAAATGGAGGCCCTCAAGGTCCTCTCTTACTTCCTGCTGCCCTGGGTTTCCACCCTCCTGGATTAACATTTCGTGGCTCATTTACCTCCCAAGTACCTTTCAAAGCCCCAGTGGACAGCTTAGAACCATCATCAGTGAGAACAGGGCAAGATATCCTTTGCGGGCGACTCTGGGATCTGAACAGGAGAAATTAAAGTGAAAGGTGGGGACAGCTGAGCATGCACAGGAGCGCAGCGGCAAGGATCTGGAGATAATTAACAGCTGGCTATAAATTGAAGGAGCTATATGATAAAAGCCTAGGGCAGCCCATAACTTGGGAAAAGATTGGAGCACTAGGTTAAGTGACAAGAGACTTCAAATCAAATCACCAGATACATATTAAGTGCCCAACTCAGTACTGCATTGAGCCGTGGGTGATACAAAGACATGTAATATCTGTTTCCTGCCTTCAAGGCAATTATAAACTACTTAGGGATGTTAGACATAAAACCAGAAGAAATTAGATAGCAAAATATTTAAATAGCAGTCGAAAATACCACATGATCAGTTGCCAGTTGAACTGTGGAGCTGAGTTCTGAACAAGGAGAGATTATTTGGTTATTTATGGTGTTTGATAGGCACATATTTTCTTGCTTAGGGAAAGGAAGAGTTAACTGAACAGGGCAAACTAGAAAGGCTTGGGAGGGGAAGCAGGGGAGAACCCTGATGTCCAAGGAGTGTGTTACTAATAATAATGGTTTCCATTTGTTGAGCATTTACTGTAGATTAAGCAACTTACAAACCTTAATATACTTACATACATTTAAGTAATTCAACAGTCTAATGGGTTGCTATACTTTCTGTACCAATTAAAACTAACACTAGCTCCTCTTTAATGTTTAAATCCCCAAATCTCAGTGACTGTGACGGGTTTATTGCTGCTTTTGTAAAGCCCAAATGCCAGAGTTGGGGATGGGAGAAGCTCTGCTCCATACAATCATTCAGGGACCTAGACTGCTGTTGGAGGCTCTGCCATCTTCAACACATTTATCGCAAGTCACCTTGGGTGTCAACATATCAACATCCAGCTGGCTGATGGGGAGAGGGGGAGAGAGAGAGAGAGAGAGAGAGAGAGAGAGAGAGGGATCATACAGGTGGTGTTTATGGATTTGTCAGAACTCAGTCACATGGGCCACAATTAATTGCAAGAGGTGCTGGGAAATGTAGTTCAACCATGTGTCCAGGTGGAAAGAGAAATGGTTCGGTGGACAGCCAGCTAGTAAGACTACTGCACATTTATGACTTTTTTAGATGTGGAAACTTGGGCTCAGAGAGACCCACCAAGGTCGCACAGTGAGTAAAGGGAAGTCACATAGGTACAGTTGATAGAGCACAAAATATGTGTGAATGTATTATCTAAAATTACAAACACACCAATAGAGAAACAAAAAATATTATGTTACATAGTATTTTGAGAGAGGAAAGGAAAATGGGGTGACAAGCTAAGTCCTCATGTACTCAGCAAAGTTTTAGAAAATTGGTAAATTAAAAAAATAATGTGGGAACATTATTTGAGATCTTGAGCTATCCATCAAAGGAACTAAAACCAGAAACATTTAAGGAATTAAAAGTGGTACCTCCGAGACCACTGCTTCTTATGTTAAGCCCTTTTGCACATTTGATTTTTTTAAATGTGTGCCTAAATTGCTTTGATATACATTTGTGGTAGGTTGAACAATGGGCTCACCAAAGATGTCCATGTCCTAATTCCCCGAACCTATGAGTACGTTATCTCACATGGTGAGCGGACTTTGCAGGTGTGATTAAGTTAAGGATTTTGAGATGGGGAGATTATTGTGCATTATTTGGGTGGGCTCAGTGCAATCACAAGGGTCCTTATGAGAGAAAAGCAGAAGAATCAGAGTTAAAGAATATATAAGGCCAGAAGTAGAGGTCAGAGAGGAGAGAAGATGCTCTGCCGCTGGTTTTGAAGTTGAGGGAAGTGGCCGCAGGCCAACGAATGTAAGCAGCCTCTAGCAGCTGAGCAAAGAAGGGAACAGATTCTCCCCCAGAGCTTCCTGAAGGAATGCAGCCCTTTTGACCTCCAAAACTAAAAGATAATAAGTTCATGTTGTTTAAATTTATTCAGTTTGTGGCTAATTTGTTACAGCAGCAATAGGAAATGAATACATTTAAAAATTCATTTTTAAATTCTATTTAATTTTATTTTTATTTTTATTTTTTGTAGACAGAGTCCCCCTATGCCACCCAGGATGGTCTCAAACTCCTGGCCTCAAGCAATCCTCCCATCTTGGCCTCCCAAAATGCTGAGTGTGAGCCACTGAATTTGGCCAGAGAATTTACTTTTAAGGAGTAGTATTTGCTTGCTTAAAAATATCCAAATAATGTACGATGGTACAAGAAAGAAAATAAAAATTTCCCAGCCTTACCAATGCTTCTTTTCCATTCTCCAGAGGTAACTTCTGTTTCAGTATCTTAGGTAACCTCTTAGTAGTTTCCTGTACACATATAAGCACGCATGCATATGCCTATATCTTTTTAAAGAACATAATACTGTACCTACTGTTCTGAAGCCTACTATTTCCACCTAATAAGTCTTCACATTCTTCTATGTCTGCACATAGAGATGGGCCTCATTCATTCATTCTTTTTAATGGCTGCATAGTATTCCTTTGCATGGTTGTATACCATGATATAACTACCAGTATCCTATTAAGGACCATAGAGGTTTCTTTTATTTTTACTTTGCTATTATTTTGCCATTACAAACAATGCCATAATAAGCAGTTGTACACAATGTAAATCTTGATATATTTGGATGAAAAAAATCTGAAAAATGGTGCTTTGTTTATTGTGAGCCTAAGTAGTCAAAGACACTATAAGGAGTCTCATAAATACAGACATACTCTTCAGACAGATACTTTTATTTTGAAGTATAACATATACACAGACAAGTATATGGAGAGACAGATGTTCTCAAGGTGAGCTCACCAATGTAGCCAGCACATGGATCAAGAAGCAGAACATTACCAAAACCCCAGGAACTTCCTCACATCCTTTTCTAGTTACTATCCCCCTCCTCACCTTGAAGTCTGACCACTTGTCGAACTTTTGCTTCCATAAATTAGATTTGCCTTCTTTTGAATTTTGTGTCAATGAAATTATGCCAGGCATCTTTCACTTGGCATCCTGTTTGCAAGATTCACCCATGTGGTGGCGTGTGGTTGTAGTTCATTCATGCTCATTGCTGTTTAGTATTCCATTGTGTGAATGTGCCACCATTTATCCATCTACTGTTGCTGAATGTTTGGGGTATTTCCACTTGGGGCTATTATGAAAACTGCTTTATGAACATACCTGTATGCATCTTTTGTTAAATAGATGTAGGCATTTCTGTTGAGTATATACTGAAAAGTAGAGTTCCTGGGTCATGGGGCTCATCATGCACGTTCAACTTTAGCAGATACATCTTGCCAAACAGTCCTCCAATGGTTGTACCACTTTGCACTCTACTATGCAAATTATAAATATGCTGTGGACTAAGTGTTTATGTTTCAACTCATATGTTTGTAGTGGTGAAGAACTGGATGTCTATCAATGGGGGATAGTTGAAAAAACTGAGAAATAGTCATCCAATGGAACATTATGCAGTGCTTTTTTTTTTTCTTTTTTTAAGAGACAAGGTCTCACTATGTTGCCAAGGTTGGACTTGAACACTTGGGCTCAAATGATCCTCCTGCCTTAGCCTTCTGAGTATCTGAGACTATAGCCAAAATTCATATGTGGAAACCCTCACCCCCTATGTGATGGTATTTGGAGATGTGTCCTTTGGAAGGTAATGAAGTCATGAGGATGGGGCCCTCATGATGGGATTAGTGCCCTTATAAGAAGAGACACAAGAGAACTTGCTTCCTTTCTCTCTGCTCTCTGACATGTAAATGTACCAGGAGAAGATGGTCACCAGAAAATCAGGAAGATGGCCTTTACCACACACCAGATCTGCCAGCACCTTGATTTTGAACTTCCCAGCCTCTAGAACTATCAGAAATAAATGTTGGTTGTTTAAGCCACCCAGTCTATGGTAATTTGTTATAGCAGCCCAAACTGATGAAGAAACACTCCCACCAACAGGGCACACACTTTCCATTTATTCCATGTTCTTGCCAACATACTTTGATTTTATCTGTGTTTTTCATTTCAGCCATTTGATATTGACTCTTAACATGGCAGTGTGCAGGGGCAGTTCTTAGATAATTACTTTTTTTTTTTTTTGAGATGGAGTCTTGCTGTGTCACTCAGGCTGGAATGCAGTGGTGCGATCTCGGTGCACTGCAACCTCCACCTCCAGGTTGAGAGCTACTTTTGATTGAACTGCAGGTCCTAGAAAACTAGCTGTGGGGTGGAAGGGTGGGACTGAAATCTGGGCTTGATGGGATCTGGAGGATGCAGGTGGTAGCTCTGGGCCGAACCTTCCATTCCAAGGTGAGATAGTGAGAACATTCTTTTAAAACCAGCCCACCCGGCCCTGGGATTTCTCTGCTCTGTCTGTACTAATGGCCCCATGAGATCACTTGAGATGGGAGGAAAGCCTTCTCTAAGGGAAAGTAGAGAATTGAGCCCTAGATTCTTTAGTGGCCTCAGGTGGGAAATCGTTTTCTTCTGGCCCATAAAGCAGCCGTCTGTTCTGCTGTGTTTTACTACCAGCGTTCCTCTGCGGGCTGGGAGATGCAGGCCCAGCTGAATGCGCTGTGGGGGAATTTATGCGCCAGACTCCAGGAGAAGTCCCCAGGATGCCTCTATCTTTCCCCTGGCACACCAGCTGGGTGCAGCTCCCTGAATCCAGTTAGTCTGAAGGGGACATCAAGCCTGCCGTTAGGGGACAGGCCAGCATCTCAGAAGAGACGGCTGGACCGGAAACAGGACAATTGGGGATAGTCTTCAAAGTTTTGGAGGCGGACATCCCCTAGGAATGTGAGAATATCTTTTTAAAAATAGCCAGAGGGCAGAAAAAGAGAAGAGGGCCCAGGTTTGAGCCCGAGGGAAGTTCACAGAGCCCTGGGTTCCGGAGCAGAGCGAAGTCGATTAGAAGACAGGAAGCAGCCTTTGGGAGCAAAGTTGGAGGAGTGTGGGGATCAGTCCTGGTGTTATTTTTATTGTGTGAGGAGTCTGAGCTGGGGATGCGTTTTCCTGATGGGGCTTTTTTTTTTTTTTTTTTAAAGAGTCAGGGTTTTGCTGTATTGCTCAGACTGGTCTTGAACTCCTGGGCTCAAGTAATCCTTCTGCCTTGGCCTCCCAAAGTGCTGGGAGTTATAGGCGTGAGCCACTTCTCCTGGCCCTGATGGGGAATTTAAATTCTTCAATCACAGCATTCTGATGCCTCTCATTAAATACCAGTCACCCACTAATGTGTCAATGAGGATTTCATTCCTAAAGAAGACACACTAAAGAGGAAAACCTAAGCTCTCTTCCTGCATCTGTGATACAAGATCGGTTCTGAAAGGCGTTTGAAACCCTATTATGTAGATTCTGTTGGCTTCCAAGTTCAAAGTAGCCACCAACAAATTAACTGCTATCACCATCTATTGGGGAGGACTGAGCTGATGACCTTTCTTTCTGGCCCACGATTTTCTCTGTAGATAATTGGTGACTTCTGATCATCTACATTCTACCAATGGATGAAAAACGTTTTCTAAGTTTAAAAGAAACTTTTTTTTTTTTTTGAGATGGAATCTCTCTCTGTCGCCCAGGCTGGAGTGCAGTGGTGTGACCCTGGCTCACTTCAACCTCCTCCTCCCAGGTTCAAGCAATTCTCCTGCCTCAGCCTCCCACATAGCTGGGATTACAGGTGCCTACCACAATACCTGGCACGTTTTTGAATTTTTTTTTTTTTTTTTTTTGAGACGGAGTCTCACTCTGTCACCCAGGCTGGAGTGCAGTGGCCGGATCTCAGCTCACTGCAAGCTCCGCCTCCTGGCTTTACACCATTCTCCTGCTTCAGCCTCCCGAGTAGCTGGGGCTACAGGCGCCCGCCACCTCGCCCGGCTAGTTTTTTTTTTTTTTTTTTGGTATTTTTTAGTAGAGATGGGGTTTCACCGTGTTAGCCAGGATGGTCTCGATCTCCTGACCTCATGATCCGCCTGTCTCAGCCTCCCAAAGTGCTGGGATTACAGGCTTGAGCCACTGCGCCCGGCCACATTTTTGAATTTTTAAGTAGAGACAAGGTTTCACCATGTTGGCCAGGCTGGTCTCTAACTCCTGACCTCAGGTGATCCACCCACCTTGGCCTCTCAAAGTGCTGGGATTACAGGTGTGAGCCACCATGCCCAGCCTAAATAAGATTTAAATGAACTTTTCATTTTGGAATAGTTTTAGATTTGCAGAAAAAGATTTAATAGTTTTAGATTTAAAAAACTAAAGCAGACCAGGTGCAGTGGCTCCCAGCACTTTGGGAAGCTAAGGCGTGTGGATTGCTTAAACCTAGGAGTTTGAGACCAGCATGAGCAACATGGTGAAACCCAGTCTCTACAAAGAACGCAAAAACTAGCTAGACATGTGGCAAGCACCTGTGGTCCTAGCTACTTGGGAGGCTGAGGTGGGAGGATTGCTTGAGCCTGGGAGGTGGAAGCTGCAGTGAGCTGTGATCACACTATTGCACTCCAGCCTGGGCGACAGAGCAAGACCTTGTCTCAGTAAATAAACAAAAAATAATTTTCAATTTCTTTACAAAAATTTTTAAAACTAATTTTAGATTTGTAAACATCATAAAGAGAATTCCCATATATCCTGTCCTCAGTTCCTCTATTGTTAGCATCTTATATTAGTATTAAATTTATTACAGCTAATGATTGACATATTCTTATTAACTCCACAACTTTATCCACATTTTATTATTTTTCTCCCTAATGTTCTTTTCATTTTCCAGGGTCCCACCCAGGATGCCACACTGAATTTAGTCCTCAAGTCTCCTGAGGCTCCCCTGGGCTGTGCCAGTTTCTCACACTGTCCTTTTCTTGATGACCTCGACAGTTTTGAGGAGAACTTGCCAAGAGTTTTTGTAGAATGCCATTGAATTTGGATTTTTCTGATGTTTTTCACTATGGGTTTTGGGGAGGAAGACCACTGAGTGCCATTCTCATCTCAGCATGTCAAACACACCTACTGTTATGGACTGAATATATATCTCCTGCTCAAATTCATATGTTGATATCTAAATCCTCAATAGGATAACATCTGGAGGTAGGGCCTGTGGGAGGTAATTAGATCATGAAGGTGGAGCCCTCATGAATAGAATTAGCACTGTTAAAATAAAAACTTTATTTTATTTATTTATTTTTAATTTATTATTATTATTTTTTGAGATGGAGTCTCGCTCTGTCGCCCAGGCTGGAGTGCAATGGCACGATCTCTTCTCATTCTCACTGCAACCTCTGCCTCCTGGGTTCAAGTGATTCTCCTGCCTCAGCCTCCTGAGTAGCTGGGATTACAAATGCACGCCACCATGCCTGACTAACTTTTGTATTTTCAGTAGAGACCAGGATTTGCCACGCTGGCCAGGCTGGTCTCCAACTCCTGACCTCAAGGGATCTGCCCGCCTTGGCCTTCCAAAGTGCTGGGATTACAGGTGTGAGCCACCGCATCCAGCCAAAAGAAAAACTTAAGCTAAATTAAATTTAAAAGAGTTTACTGGAATGAGAACAATTCGCGAATTGGCAGCCTCCTGAACCAGAGCAGGCTCAAGAGAGCCCACCTAGCGCAGCACATGGTGGTAGAAGATTTATGGACAGAAAAAGGAAAGTGATGTATAGAAAACGGAAGTGAGGTACAGAAACAGCCAGATTGGTTACAGCTCTACGTTTGCCTTATTTGAATGGTTTAAACAGTTGGCTACTTTTGATTGGCCAAAACTCGGTGACTGGCACAAGAGTAGGGTATGGTCTGTTTACAACTCCATTTAGGTTATAGTTCACGATGTACAGAGGAATCTTTAGGCTGAACTTCAAAATATGTAAGGCAGCTTTACGCTAACCTGGATTAAACAGTGCCATCAGAAGACAAGACATGACAGAGCTTGCTTCCCTCTCTTTGCTCCCCACCATGTGAAGAGACAGTGGGAAGTCAGAAACCTGCCACACAGAGGAGGGCCCTCGCCGGTCATGCTGGCATCCCAATCCCAGACTTCCGGCCTCTAGAACTGTGAGAACTAGGGTTTACGGTTGAAGTCCCCCAGTCTATGGTAATTCATTAGAGCAGCCTGAACTAAGACGCCTACTATCAACATGACTTATCACTGAGTATCTTAACCTTGATCACCTGGCTAATGTAGTATTTGTCAGGTTTCTTGATAAATTTACTCCCCACCGCCCTTCCATACTCTATTCTATGGAAGCAAGTCACTAAGTGTAGGCCATACTTAAGGGACAGAGAGTCATCCTCCCCACTTCTTGTAGGGCAGTGTTTACATACATTACTTAGAATTTTTCTATATGGGAAATTTGTGCCTTCTCCCTAAAAGGGGGTTTTTCATTGAGACCCTGATCTAGCAATGTTGCAAAAATTGGCCACTTGACCTCAACAAGGTGACTGTATTCATCTGTTTTCACACTGCTATGCAGACACACCCAAGACTGGGTAAGTAGGTTTAATTGACTCACAGTTCCGCATCGCTGGGAAGACCTCAGGAAACTTACAATCATCACGGAAGGATGAGGAGGAGAAAGTTATCTTCTTCACAGGGCAGCAGTAAGAAGTGCTGAGCAAAAGGGGAAAAGCCCCTTATACAACCATCAGATCTCAGCCGGGTGCGGTGGCTCACACCTGTAATACCAGCACTTTGGGAGGCTAAGCCGGGTAGATCACTTGAGGTCAGGAGTTCAAGACCAGCCTGATTAACATGGTGAAACCCTGTCTTTACTAAACATACAAACAGCCTGGCATGGTGGCAGGTGCCTGTAATCCCAGCTAGTCGGGAGGCCAAGGCAGGAGAATCACTTGAGCCTGGGAGGCAGAGGCTGCAGTGAGCCAAGATTGTGCCACTGGACTCCAGCCTGGGCGACAGAGCAAGACTCCATCTAAAAAAAACAGACAAACAAAAAACCCATCAAATCTCATGAGAACTCACTCACTATTGCAAGAACAGCATGGGGGTAACCACCCCCATGATTCAATTACTTTCCATTGGGTCTCTCCCACAATACTTGGGGATTATGGGAACTACAATTCAGAATGAGATTTGTGTGGGGATACAGCCAAACCATATCAGCGACTGAATAATTTCCTGTCACTATTTGGCTTTTCAGAAATTTCCAGTTTTCTCTCCTGGGCTCCAGACCACGGAAAATTCTGTGGCTGCCCATATGGCTGGGCTCAGTCTTCAGCATCTTCAGAGGTTAAGCTGATATGATGTGACCAAAAGCCCTGCCATGGCTCCCCTTGTTAGATTGGTCCTATCTGTTATGGACCAATGCCCCCAGGTAAACAAAGACACTGTTACCAGGCAAGCATTCCAACGGCTTAGAGATTACCTTCCAGGGGCCAAGGACAAAAGCCATGTCTCTCTTTGAGCAAGGTTAAATTCTTTACTATGTCCTGCTTCACTCCACTGCCATGATACCATATGGACCCCTTCAACATCCCTGCATACCCAGGCACTACCTCAAGAGAAGGGGAAAGTCTGGAAAGAGGAGAAAGTGAGCAAATGACAATTTGCTAAATTAACTGAAGAGTCAGAGTTATGGGATTTGATTTCTGGGCATTTATTCTGCAATGTACCTCCACATGTATGAATTGGCATATGAATACAGGTATTCACTGAAACATTATTTACAAAAGCAAACGTTTTAAAACAACCTGAGGACCCATAAGTAGGAATTGGTTAAATAAATTGTACCTTTCGCCAGGAGATCCTATTCATCTTTAAATAAGAATGAAGAAGTTATTTTGTACACACACAAATGTGAAATATTATGAAGCTGTGTTAAGTTTTAAAAATCAAATGCAGAAGATCTCTATGTACTAATAGGGAAATACATTTTAGACTTCTCCTGTGAAAGAAGCAAAGTACATTTGCTGTGCTAGCTCCTGCCAGACTTTCTAATCCCTGGGGCCCAATGCTGTACTTGGTTTTGGTTTTGTTTGTTTTGTTTTCTTCTCCTGCCCTTTCCACACATGCACACTTATTGATTCTACTGTTTGCCTAACCCTTTGATACTATACCCCACAGCTCTCATCTTTCCACCTATTCAGACCTGTGGCTGCCGCTGACCTTGTTACCTACATTGCCAGGACTTCTCCATGCTGCCTTCACTTACAGCACAATATGGACTATCCTGGCATGCTAGTGTCTTTTCTTCTAAGTTGCATCTCGGGCTCCTTAGAAAGAAGAAATGCAGGCTGGGCACAGTGGCTCATGCCTGTAATCCCAACACTTTGGGAGACCAAGGCAGGTAGATCACCTGAGGTCAGGAGTTCGAGACTAGCCTGGCCAACATGGCAAAACCCAGTCTCTACTAAAAATACAAAAATTATCTGGGCGTGGTGGTGGGCGCCTGTAATTCCAGCTACTCAGGAGGCTGAGGCTGGAGAATCACTTCAACCAGGGATGCTGAGGTTGCAGTGAGCCGAGATCATGCCATTGCACTCCAGCTTGGGCGACAAGAGAGAAACTCCATCTCAAAAATAAATAAATAAAAAGAAAGAAGAAATGCAGCTGGGAATGGTGGCTCATGCCTGTAATCTCAGCACTTTGGGAGACTGAGGTCGGTGGATCACTTGAGCTCACAAGTTCGGGGCTTGCCTGGGCAACATGGCAGAACCCTGTCTCTACAACAAATACACACACACACACACACAAATAGCTGGGCATGGTGGTGCATGCCTGTAGTCCCACTACTTTGGAGGCTGAGGTGGGAGGATGGCTTGAGTCCGGGTGGTGAAGGTTGTAGTTCACCAAGATTGTGCCACTGCTCTCCAGCCTGGGAGACAGAGCCAGACCTTGTCTCAAAAAAAAAAAAAAAAAAAGCATGTCTTGAGACTGAATGGGTTCTGAGACCTTACCTGAGATTCTCATTAGAAATATCATGTATTCCATTTTCTAGGCTGTTCCTGCTGCTTAGGCCATTCAGACAGAGCTGTGGTTTTGGTGATGGAAGGAGACCTCAACTGGCTATAGCCTGCCTGCCTTTTCCTCCAGTGATTTAATTCTCTTACCTAAGCCTAGGCCCCAGGCTGGGGATGTAGAAAGTAGGAATGTCAGGAGATGAAAGGATTCTGTTAGAGATGATGAATTGTGCTTAGGTATGGAGACAAATTAAATCAGAGTAGTGGCCTGGAAGACACCGGTGGGGCTAGATGTTCTGATCAGGTTGAGGAGAGGAGAGGGGAAATCAGTGAAGGGCAGAAGGGAGGAACAGGTTGTAGTCAAGAGGAGGCGCTCCAAGGTGGCATCTTGGTTTTGTGTGAGAATGAGTTCTACACAGCAATGAGACTGTGGTCTCTTGAAAGTTCTTTGACAGTCTGGTTCTTCTGGTCATTGAGATCAGAACCTCCTGTCCCAAGGCCAGTCCTTCTCTACAGGTTGGAGCTGTCCGGGATACTCATATGTTTATGGTCAGATTTCAGGGTGTCAGAACCTGCAATGGGACTGTAGGGCCAGCTGTGTTGTCCTGTACTACCGCATCAAGATATAACACTGTTGGGGCTCAGAAAACTTATATGCCAATACATGGCACATTGATATGCTGAACTATAAAAGCAGCCTCAAGGTCTTCCTCTGATCTTCCCTCACCTCCTTAGCTCTCTGATCCTCTTTCCTGAAGCACCAGCAGGGACTCTGTCTGGAATTTCCTTCTCTGAATAAGAAAACTTCTTTCCAAAAGAAATGCAATTATTTTAAGACCCCCTTCCTAGGGATCTCATCAAAGAGCCAAGAAAGATTAACTGGAGAAAAGACTGGGAATCATCATCTTGCCCAGACAGGCTTCTTCATCTATCCTTTTAGTGCAGCTCAGAGATTACCCGGGGCCCTTCATCTGCATAACAAGGCAACCTTTGTTCATTGTGAAGTTCTGCCCCTCACCTTCCTGCCACCTCCCCCAGTGCACAGAGGAACTTCTTCTTCCAGGCCATTCTTCTTTGGGCTCAATCATTTCCCCTGAAAATCACTTACTCCCACCTTAATCTATGCCCTTCCCTATGAAGAAGGGTAGAGAAGCATCTGTGCCCATTGGCTTCTTGGGTAATTATTCTTTTCTTTTTTTGAGACAGGTACCTGGGCTCTGGTACCTGGGCTGGAGTGCAGTGGCGCAATCTTGGCTCACTGCAACCTCTGCCTCCTGGGCTCAAGCGATCCTCCCGTGAGGCTCAAGCGATCTCAGCCTCACGGGTAGCTGAGACTACAGGGGCATGCCCTTATGCCTTGCTCTCTCTCTCTCTCTATATATATATTTTTTGTACTTTTTATAGAGATGGAGTTTCACCATGTTGCTCAGGCTGGTCTCAAACTCCTGAGTTCAAGTGATCCACCCACTTTAGACTCCCAAATTGCTGGGATTATAGGCATGTGCCACTGCACCCAGCCTGGGTAATGATTCTTATGTGATTCCCCCATGCTGTCTATGTTAAATAAATTTTGTATGCCTTTTTCTTCTATTAATGTATCTATTGTCCTTTCATTTTCAGCAAATTATCAGAGGGCAAAGGGGGAGGCTTTCTCTTGGCCCCTATAGCACTTGTTACAAAATGAAAATGTTTAGTTTCACGGAATAAGAATACCCTTTTCCTGCTTTATGAATAACAAACCTTTTGCCTTTGTCACAAATAAGTATTTTTTCCCTCGTCTTATGGCAAACCTTGTTGCCTCATACCCATCAAGGACTTGCCTGAGCTTCCCTGAGCCTTTTCTTGGAGCTATCCCTGGGAATGTCCTAGAATGTTCTGGAATGCAAGCTTGCCTGCAAACTAAACCTGAGTTGTAAAAAAATATGGCAGAGAACAAATCACAATTTTTCCAGGCAATGTGACAAACATTTTAATTGTACAGCTGGGGTTTTGACCAGCTGAGCTGCTACCCTATTGTAAGGTCATGAATAGACCACATCAGTGCCCCACCCAGATTCCCAGACCTTACCACATCAGTGCACACCAATCTGACTTCTAATCACCAGTGCTTGCATTTCTTTGCCTGAGAGATTTCTACGACTCCTATAGCCCACTCCCCAGAATAGAAGAACCAGAGAACTAATAACCCCTAGGAGTTCCCCTCAACCTATGACTGATGGGAAGTGGCGTATATATACTTCAGCTCCCCTTGCTCTTGGGATACCATGAGATGTGCTGTACATTAAGTCTCAGAGTTTCTCCAGTGGGATTAGCTCCAGTCACCTATGGTAGTAATTGGTTTCATCACTCACCACTTATAGCCTGCCTTCTCCATCTCATTTTCCAGTCCCTGTTGGTACTGCCTGGGATCTTCTTCCAAATAAACTATTAGGTTGGTGCAAAAGTAATCACGGTTTTTGTGATTTAAAGTAATGGCAAAGGCCGGGTGCGGTGGCTCATGCCTGTAATCCCAGCACTTTGGGAGGCTGAGGCAGGCAGATCACGAGGTCAGGAGATCGAGACCATCCTGGCTAACATGGTGAAACCCTGTCTTTACTAAAAATGCAAAAAATTAACTGGGCGTGGTGGCGGTACCTGTAGTCCCAGTTACTCAGGAGGCTGAGGCAGGAGAATGGCGTGAACCCGGGAGGCGGAGCTTGCAGTGAGCCGAGATCGCACCACTGCATTCCAGCCTGGGCGACAGAGCGAGACTCTGTCTCAAAAAAAAGAAAAAAAAGTAACAGCAAAAACCGCAATTACTTTTGCACCACCCTAATACTTGTACTCACCTCTTTGTTTCAGGGTCTGCTTTTGGGGACACCAAAGTATGACAGGTGATCTAATTGTGTCATCCATTGACCACCACCTGGTTATTCCCTGGGCACCCACAGAAGCTTAACATGAATCCATCAAGTTCCAAAGTAATCCTGCTGGGAGCTCTTTCCAGCCTCATTTGACAGGAGAGGACACTGAGGCTTGGAAATATCTTGCCCAGGGACCCAAAACTGGTAGGCTGGAATCAATACTGGCTCTTTTCAGCATACCTAAGTATCACTCTTAAAAGCAGGAACAGGAATGGAGCCTGCGCTGCAGGTATTTCTCCCCATGAGGACCCCAAAGCCTGGCAAATAGAAGGTGCTTAGTAAGCACACCCAGCCAAGAAATCTGGAATCCCCATTGTGGCTAAATAAATCCTTCCACATGGATTACCCAATACAGTCATTATAGCAGTCCCAGAAAGTGACTACTATAATCATCATCATCATTTCATAGACAAGGACCCCAGGGGGAAAGTGACCTTCCCAAAGCCACACGGCTAGTACTGGATGAAGCCTGTGTCCTTCACTAGTCGGCCATAGGGATGGACAGTGGTGGAAAACAAATGAACAAAAGTAGAGAGGAGAGAGGACACGAAGCCACAGCTTACCCTGCCACCAGCTGGGCGACAACACGTCGTCCCATCTTGGAACACATCTCTGTCACACACAGGGTAAATGGGACTATTCCCTGTGAATTATCTGCTAGCCTGAAGCTCCATCCATCTGCTCATTAACACAATAAAAAAATTACCAAACAGTCTTCTGACTCCCAGTCCCTGGGAGCCCAACTACATAACTTGGAAACGACTCTTTATTAGTCTAATCAAAGGCTCATTGTTCAGTAATTAGAAATCATGGCCTCTCCCTCCAGGCTTGGGGCTTATAAACAACAGTTGGATGAGCTTTTTATTGGGGTTGGACCAAAAACTTAGACAGATCCATTTCCTCCTAATTTACACCTGCTTCAATGCGGGAAAAGCAGCGGGAGGCTGAGCTTTTGCTCCAGGAGATCATTGGCTCCCCTGGCTGTAGCAGGCAAGAAATGAGGGAGGGAGCGATGTTGAAGTGAGCCCCTGCCTGAGACAGGACAAGGGCCTTAGAGAGGAGCACCGACGCTAGGTCCAGGGCTAAGTGATGTACAGAATTCCTGGTTCTCTCGTTGAGGCTCCCACAGCAGCGGCGATGAGAAAGGGGCCTTGGAGACCATAGATGGGGTTGACTATCCAAAGACCCCTGAGGTCAGAAGAGGGCAGGCAGTGATGAGGCCTGCCAAGTGATTCCATCATCTCATCATCTAATAAATATTTATTGAGGACCTACTAAGTGCCAGCACTCTGCTAGGCATGGGGATCAGACGGCAAAAAAAAAAAAAAAAAAAAAAAATTACAGTGCCTGCTTGTAAAGATATCCCAGGCCAGTTGGGGAAGGTGGTCCCTCCTGGAGGGGAAAGCAAAGTCCAGACTCAGAGATAGCATGCATGCACCTGGTGAAGAGGAGGAGGGTGGAGGCAGAGGCCAGGCAGTCCTCATCCCCGGAGCTGAGAGCAGAAATGTCTTCATTCTTCAAGAATATCTGAGACGTGCTGCACAGCTGGAAATGCAACATGCAGATCCAGATGTGGCCTCCAAGCTTCATCTTTCTTGTCCTCAAACTCTCATGTATTGGACGTTGGCACCCAAGAACAGGAAGTCCTAGGAAAAACAGGACAGGACAGGATGGTAAAGAGTATCCTCTACTCCAAAAAGATGCATATGCGATTGAAAGAGCGCCCACGTCTTGTGAAACACAAGCTCTGCCAGAATCCAGGTCAGTGCATAAATCACGAGTGTGCCTCAGTCCCTAAGCTCTCCATAAAGCATAGCTTTTCCCAGCCGCCTTCTCCAAGGTGGAGATCGATCTGTCATTCCCTGAGCTGCTGCTGCCTGACAGGCCTCTAAGTGTCCTTTGTGTCACCTAAATTTTCTCTCCTTGGCAAATAACGAAAAATTGTGAACTGCTAGGGTGTACTCTCCTGCTTTTCTTATGTTTCCATCATCCGGAGGGGCAGGAATTCTGAACCAAAGACCAAGTTCAATTCTTTCCCACAGGGATCCATCCTTTATTTTAGATGGTGAGACACATGGACAGAGTTGACCTCAAAATTCTAATGAATATTATAATATATAATAAATTTAATTACTTTCCACGTGTCAAACATTGAGCTAGAAGCTATTATACTTGCCCTCTAATCATCACAAAAGCTCAATGACGTTTAGGTTACATCCCATTTTACAGAGAAGAAAACTGAGGCCGATGAGATGAACTGTCACTCAATCTTTGATTTGAACAATGATCTGTCTGACTACTTACAAACGCTCAAGAGCAGTTAAGTGTTGAGTATCTCAGAGCCCAAAAGGGCTTTGGACATTTGTTTTTTAGATAGAACAGTTGGTCAGTGTTTCTAGGTTCCTAATCATCCCCCCTGCCCTTCATTCCCTTTAATGACTATTATTTTCTGATGTTAACAATGTACCAGGCACAGTGCAGCATCCCCCTCCTGCTAATGAGTCTGCCAACCCAGTTCATCTCACCTCAAAAGATAACCTGAAAATTGCAAGCACTGATAGACCACAAAATGCTTGGTCAGAATCATAGTTTGAGTAGTGACAATAGTTTTTCACTATTTCACTTGATATTAAAATAGTTTTTAAGTTAAGCTTAAAAAAGAACCTTAAGTTAATTTTTAAATTTTTTTTTGAGACGGAGTCTTGCTCTGTTGTACAGGCTGGAGTGCAGTGGCGTGATCTCGACTCACTGCAACCTCCACCTCCTGGATTCAAGCAATTCTGCCTCAGCCTCCTGAGTAGCTGGGATTATAGGCACCCGCTACCATGCCCAGCTAATTTTTGTATTTTTAGTAGAGACAGGGTTTCACCATGTTGGCCACGCTGGTCTCAAACGCCTGACCTAGTGATCTGCCCGCCCCAGCCTCCCAAAGTGCTGGGATTCCAGGCGTGAGCCACCGCACCAGCCTGCAGTGTTTTCAAAACGAGCTGGTCTTGAGCTTCCCTCAGGCCCCTCATGGTAGGGATGGGAGGTGGTGGTGGCATAAGGCTATGTGAAATGCCGCCTGCACCAGCAGAGGTGCCACTTCTGAAGGACACGTGGATGGTTTTGTGGCATATGGTAAGGCCCAGGAGCACCCGTCCTCCCCCTGGCCAGACATTCCCAGCTGCAGGGCTGGGCTGGGTGTCACCCATGAGTCATGGCCTCTGAAGCTAGCATATAAACCACCTCCTCCCTCACACATCCTCAGAGCCCCCTGAACCCACCAACCTTATGGATCTGGAGTCCGAGGTCGTAGAGCTGAACACGCTTCAGCAGAGGAATGGGGAAGCCTTCGGCCAACTTATCTGGAGGTTGAAGCACAACATTGAGAGAGATTGGTGAATATATAATAATTAGAGACAGATTTTTACCGAAAATGTTCTCTGCAAACTCTATATTCGCTATATTCCCATTTAATGATTTCCAAGACTATAAGGTAGGTGTGATTATTCTTTCCATTTTACAGATAAGGAAACTGAGGCACAGAGTGGTCAAATAACTTGTTCTAGGTCACACAGTTAGGAAGTGGCAGAAAGGGAATTTAAACCCAGAGAAGCTGGCTTGGAAGCCTAAGCTGTCAGGCATGGTGCTGTCTGGAGGAAGAACACATTCACGATAAGATAAGGAACAGGGCATCCACTCCCTGCCCTTTGCCTCGTCCTGCTCTCTGTTGCAGCCAAAAGAAGCAAAGCTTCATCTGAGTAGCTGGGATTATAGGCACCCGCTACCATGCCCAGCTAATTTTTGTATTTTTAGTAGAGACAGGGTTTCACCATGTTGGCCACGCTGGTCTCAAACGCCTGACCTAGTGATCTGCCCGCCCCAGCCTCCCAAAGTGCTGGGATTCCAGGCGTGAGCCACCGCACCAGCCTGCAGTGTTTTCAAAACGAGCTGGTCTTGAGCTTCCCTCAGGCCCCTCATGGTAGGGATGGGAGGTGGTGGTGGCATAAGGCTATGTGAAATGCCGCCTGCACCTGCAGAGGTGCCACTTCTGAAGGACACGTGGATGGTTTTGTGGCATATGGTAAGGCCCAGGAGCACCCGTCCTCCCCCTGGCCAGACATTCCCAGCTGCAGGGCTGGGCTGGGTGTCACCCATGAGTCATGGCCTCTGAAGCTAGCATATAAACCACCTCCTCCCTCACACATCCTCAGAGCCCCCTGAACCCACCAACCTTATGGATCTGGAGTCCGAGGTCGTAGAGCTGAACACGCTTCAGCAGAGGAATGGGGAAGCCTTCGGCCAACTTATCTGGAGGTTGAAGCACAACATTGAGAGAGATTGGTGAATATATAATAATTAGAGACAGATTTTTACCGAAAATGTTCTCTGCAAACTCTATATTCGCTATATTCCCATTTAATGATTTCCAAGACTATAAGGTAGGTGTGATTATTCTTTCCATTTTACAGATAAGGAAACTGAGGCACAGAGTGGTCAAATAACTTGTTCTAGGTCACACAGTTAGGAAGTGGCAGAAAGGGAATTTAAACCCAGAGAAGCTGGCTTGGAAGCCTAAGCTGTCAGGCATGGTGCTGTCTGGAGGAAGAACACATTCACGATAAGATAAGGAACAGGGCATCCACTCCCTGCCCTTTGCCTCGTCCTGCTCTCTGTTGCAGCCAAAAGAAGCAAAGCTTCATGGAAACAGGGTTTAAGTCTTTTGCTTTCTTTTTTGACTAGGCAGTTGGGCAATTGACTGGGAGATGTGAGTCCAGAGGCGGCTGCCTTGTGCCTTCTATATTAACTTGGTCCTCAGTCTTTGACTTGTCTCTTCAGAACGTGGGGCACTTCCACGTGTCCCTCTATGCCGCTTATAAGGAGGTTTCCCGTGCTCCAAAGAGCTGTGCCAGCCCCCAACCCTCATTAGAGCCCTGGAGGGAGATGAGGCCAACTTCAACCATCCCATGTCACAGGAAGGTCGCTAAGCTCAGAGAGAAGTGACTTGCCCACGGTCATACAGCCCCCAGGAGAGCCCTGTTTTCCAAGTCCAGCTCTCTTTCCTCCAGATGGCAGTGTCCGCTTTTGACTTGGAAAAATCCACAGTGGTTCTTACCGTTGAATTTGGGGTAGAGGGTGTTGAGGATGTAGTAGTTGAGGAGTGCTTCCAACAGCTCCGCCTGGAGGAGAACAGGAGAAGCACACTTACATCGCCACATGGCCACACGGTGGTTCCGTGTGTGCCAACATAGCAAAACGCTTGGAAAAAGCAAACTATTATTATATCATGTTACTATTTTATAAGATAAAACTCTTTTGAGATGAGCATTTATTATGCAAGTGAATAGAAAAATTTTGGAAAGTTACACACCCAAATGTCTTTCCTCTAAAGGAAGAACATTAATGTTTGACTTGTCCTTAGCCTTATCTTTAGTATTCAATTTTATTTACAGTGAGAATGTTTTTCCTGAACTACTTGTATAATTTTAAAAATTTAATAAAAACAAAATAAGCTGCTCTACCAAAATCATGAAACACAACTTTTAACCCTCACTATATGCCAAGCAGAGAGCTCAGAGCTTTGTGTGTGTGTCTGATTCAATCTTTACAACAGTCCCTCAACGTTCATATTAATGTCCCTATCTCACATATCAGGAAACCGAGGCCTACAGAATGAAAGGGACTTACTACCAACTGGGCAGCAGCATCAGTATTTGAATCTAAATTTATCTGAGTCTATAGTTCTTGTTTTTACATTTCATGCTCTGAAAACCCAATAGGATGGATTTTTGTGAAACTTTTTACTCGAATGTTTTACTTTGCAGTAAACATGCACAGATACAATATGAGTGTACCGTTATTCACTCCACCCTTTATTCTCTGAAAGGAGTCAGCCTCAGGGTCCCTGCATCTCTCCCCACAGCTTCTGTGTTTGCTTCCACTTCATAAGTGCTTTGGGAAAGTCTGGGAGGCAGGGCACAGGTGGAGGTGGTCAGTGGAGGCCAGCATCATGGAATGGTAAAAGAGAAGCCAACGACTGCACGTTAAAGTCTACCCAGCTCCTCCTTCCCTCTTTCCAGAAAGCTCTTCTCCATCACTTCGGCCCACACTGATTTTCACATTCTCTTTCCTCCTTTTATATGGGGCCGTCTACTTCACTACTTTTTCTACTTTATGGAAATCACTTCTTGGTTTTACCTGCTCAGCACTCAATCCCTCTTGTTTTGATAACAGAGTCTGTTTCCTCCCAGGGAACAACCCTCCTCGCCAGTCTTAGTCCATATGATTTGGATGTAGGTGACTGCAAATCCTGCCTCCTGGAGTATAGATGAGATCCATGCTGGGCTGATTGGCCTTGCCCAACTTCTGGCCACAGTGCTTGGCTTAAGACTGGGTGCCCAAGATTAGTCCAATGAGAGTGAGCAGGGAGTTTTTTTGTTTGTTTTTTTGTAAATTTTTAAAGAAACTGAAACGGTAGGAAACTCTGGGGCTTGCTACCAATTGGGAGAGCCTGTCTGAGAGTGAAGCTGACACAAATGAAAACAGAACAGAGAGATGGGAGAGAGATTCTTGATGCACTAATTTGAACACCTGAATCCAGCTATGCCTGAAACCTCTGATCTTTGTTTTTTCATTTATTTTTGCTTTTCAGTTATATAATCCTATATATTTCTCCTCTTTGCTTAAGACAATTTCAATTGGCTTTCTGTCTCTGGCAGTTAAAAGAATTCTGTTCAGTAGATGACTTAATTACATATTGTTTTATATTAGGATATAACTGTTCCTTGGCCCTATGCCTTGTGTTTTCAAGACTTTTACACTTCTCCAGGGCAAAAAATCAACTCTTCTCCTTTTGTATTTCCTATTATAGGTGTCATAGCAATTGCTTAGGAAACACCCCAAATTAATTAACATTCTAATCATGTCATCAATAAAAACAACAACTTACATTGAATAGTCCAACTTTGGATTCTTTCAGTTCCACTTTTACCCTGTAATGAATCAGAGAAGATTCAAAGGTGTGAGCTTTATGCAAGTCTAAGCAATGTGGGGGTCCCCAGAAGCGAGAAAGGATGGGCTTGAGAAGGCACAGGGCCAAAAGTAGGGCGGGAGCAGGAGTGGAAAAGATGACTGAGGAACTAAAAGCAGTGATACAATGATATCGGGAAGACTGTCAGAGGGCAGATGAAATAGTGTCAAAAAGCTCACTCTTTATCATTTCAGGAAGTTAATATAGGTGGGGCCTAAAATTCATACATTAAGAAGTAACAGTCTTAGTGAATTCTTTAACAATTTGAGATTTGTGGGGGCAGGACCAGCGGGGCAGAAGAATTGGGCCAATTGGGGTGAAATATAAGTGTCCTTTCCAAATGGTTTCCCCCCTCCCACCAGCTACAGAGAAGCAGCTACAGTATACAGATGGAGTCCAGCTGGGCACCCGCATGTGAGCAGGAGGCCAACTTACTTTCCTGGCTGCAGGAACCCAGTGATCTTGCTGGTATTGAAGGTCAAGATGGCGGACACATTAGTGGCCTGGAAATGCCAGTAAAAGGAAGCAGGTGTAAGTGATGAAGGTTGTATGTATAGGAAGGATGATGACGAGGGACTGTCTCCTCTCAACAAACAGCTCAATGAGCTAAAGCAGGAAATTTGCCCCTCCCAGAAGGCTCACTGTAGGTGCTCAATCAATATTTGAACTTGGACTTGAACATTTTTACTTGAAATTGTTGTCCATGATAGCAGTTAAACTTTGAACAGACTACTAAGATAAGGTATAGAGTACCTACTCTTGGAAAGCTCTAAAAAGGATCATTTCTAGTTATCTCAGGTCAAGATTCAGCCCTAGTAACAACAACAATAATGAATTATTATTATTATTATTTTAGAGATGGAGTTTCTCTCCATCGCCTGGCTGGAGTGCAGTGGTGCAATCATGGCTCACTGCAGCCTTGATCTCCTGGGCTCAAGTGATCCTCCCGCATCAACCTCCTGAGTAGATAGGACTACAGGTGCATGCTACCAGGCCTGGCTTTTTTTTTTTTCTTTTTTGTAGCAATGGAGTGTTGCTATGTTGCCCAGGCTGATCTCAAACTCCTGACCTCATGTGATTCTCCTGCCTTGACCTCCCAAAGTGCTGAAATTACAGGTGTAAGTCACCACACCCAGACAATAAATTATATTTTAATTTAAAATATATTAATAATGATACTTTTGATAACAATAACAACAATATTAAAATTGCAGCTACAGCCTCTAGGAAGAATTACCCTGGCAGAGATTTGACTTATTGATTTCAAAAGTCAAGAAACAAGAGAGCAGAGTTCTCCATCCAGCGAGCAGGGCCCCCAAAGGACACGGCATCCCTTCCCTATTAGACAGAGTCCATCAAAAAAGGAAAACTCACTCTCAATGTTTAATGCACAGGGAATTTAATATAGGGAATTTGTTATACAAGTGATGGAATTGTTGAGAAGCTAGTAAAGCATTGGTGAGGCCATCCAGAGATTAGCAGAGACAGGAGGCTGTATCCACAGTTCCCCAGGACTAGGGGAACAATGAGTGGAGGTGGAATTATGGAAGTCACCACAGAGGAGACAGAGTCACAGTCTGAGCCTCTGCCGTGGCAAAGAAAGAGGAAATAGTACTCTGGCTTCATCCTTCCTCCCCGACTTCATTCTCCTGACAGTACCTCCCATTGGCTGACCTGGAAATCAGAGTGCAAAGAAGCACGGGAAATGTAGTCTTCCAGGGTCAAATACAGACAAAGAACAAAGCAAATAGACAAAGATCTGTCTACATTTCTCCTCACAATAGCCCAGACTAACATAGTGAGAGATACATGCATTAAACAAATACACGTGCAGACAGCTACAAAGTACCTTGGTAGTAAATGCTGAGAAGAAAGATGATAGGGTGTTACAAGAAAAAGTGGCAAAGGGCATAGGTAGATTGGGGGTAAGGGCCAGCAAGAAAGCCCTCTCTGGGAAGTAATATTTAAGTTGAGACCTGGAGGAATTATCCAGGTGGTAAGTGGGGAGAAAAGCATGTGGGGAAAAGGGAACAGCATTTGCAAAGGCTCTGAACCTTACCACAGTGAGTCGGAAGACAGGCTCCTTGCTGGAGCTGGGCAGCAGCACAAAGGCGTCTATCTCCATATAGGGGTTCACAGACAGATTCCCAGGGCTGAAGTTCAGGAGCGGAGGAGAGGGCACTGATCCCTGGAGCTCCAAGTTCATGTTGGGGTAGAGCCTGGCTAACTGGGAGCAGAATTAGGAGATTACGTCAAGAGAAGAAAATATACAAGTCTGCCAGGAGAGGCCTGAGGGAGTCAGATAAAGCTGGGAATTGCTTTTGATTGATTTTATTGCCCATGAAATTCTCTGTGCCCTTTTCTCCTAACGGCAAAACTGGCCATCTCTCCATGTCAGACACAGAGTCGGCGCCATCTATTTCATGGCTGCATTGTACTTCATTGTGTACAGGTATTGTGATGGATGAAACTCTATCAAGCATCAAGTTGTCTTCAAGGTTTTGCCATTATAATGACCACCTTGGCTATTATTTTCAGAAAAACATTCCTAGAGGTGGAATTGCTGAGTTGAAGAACAGCAATGCTTTTTTTTTTTTTTTTTTTTTTGAGACAGAATTTCGCTCTTGTCACCCAGGCTGGAATGCAATGGTGCCATCTTGGCTCACTGCAACCTCTGCCTCTGGGATTCAAGCATTTCTCCTTTCTCAGCCTCCCAAGTAGCTGGGATTATGGGTGTGCACCACCACACCCGGCTAATTTTGTATTTTTAGTAGAGACGGGATTTCACCATGTTGGCCAGGCTGGCCTCAAACTTCTGACCTGAGGTGATCTGCCCGCCAAAGTCTTGGGATTACAGGTGTGAGCCACCGCGCCTGGCCAGCAATGCTTTTAAAGCTTTCGGCAGGTATTGCCAAATTGTCCTCCAGAAAAGTTGGGCCCATTTTTTCTCCCTCCCTACCTCTCCCAAGGTTTCTCCATCCCCTCATCACACTCTGCTAATTGGGCATGCTGAGGTCAGATTGCCAGTGTTTTCGAAATATGACATAGCTAGATCCCACCGTTTCTTTTTTAAAAAACTATTTACTTTTCTCTTATTATTCTTTTAATATGATATTCCACAGAATACTTCTTTTTTCTTTTCTCTCTCTCTTTTTTTTTAGCTTTTCTTTCTAAAATAGAGTCAGGATCTTGCTATGTTGTCCAGGTTGGTCTTGAACTCCTGGCCTCAAGTAATCTTCCTGCTTTGGCCTCCCAGAGTGCTAGGATTACAGGCATGAGCCACCACGACCAGCCCTAGACTCCACCATTTCAAAAGTGCTCTTAATTTTCTGTGTAACTAGAGATAGGTACAGAGTTTAATTTGGGGCAAGACTCTTCCTTTTTAGGAGGATATTCGTGGAAAAACAGTACTCCCATGAGCCTTTTGGTTATGGATATGTAAAACTTACATCCTCTTCTAGAACGGAGACGTTTGGAAGGCTGAGGGGGTAAAATGCTTCACTAAGAAGGTGGGCAGAGTTGCTTTTCCAAGCATTATAAGAGATACTGAACCTGTATATACATAGTATATCGTCAGAAAGATATGCATAATCTGGTAATATTGGCAAACTTCAGATGGGAATTGGGTGGTTAAGGGATAGGAGTGGATGTGAGACTTTCCACTCTATAACCTTTTGGATCTTTTGAATGTTGAACCTTGAGAATTTATTATCCATTCAAAAACTAATCTTTTAATAATTTTTTTTGAGACAGGGTCTCACTCTGTTGCCCAGGCTGGAGTGCAGTGGTGCAGTCACAGCTCCCTGCAGCCTCAACCTCCCAGCCTCAGATGATCTTCCCACCTCAGCCTCCCTGGCACCTGGGACTATGGCTGTATGCCACCATGCTTGGCTAAGTTTTGTATTTTTTGTAAAGATGGGGTTTCGTCATGTTGCCCAGGCTGGTCTTGAACTCCTGGGCTCAAGCAATCTGTCCACCTTGGCCTCCCACAATGCTGGGATTACAGGCATGAGCCACCATGCCTGGCGAAAAACTAGTTTTTTAAAGCACCAAGAGCATGCCTGGCACCTAGGAAGCCCTCTGTAATTGTTAGCTGCTATTCATTAGGGTACGTTTTAGGGACTATGCCAGCATTCCTTGGGATTCTTAGATAACACCAATAAAAGACTGGACAAGCTGTGGTCCCACAAGTTATGGGGCTCAGCCTCCGTTATTTAGGCTTTGAAGGGAGCAGCACCCCAGCCTTTCATGGGAGTCTCATCCTGGCCTTCTGACTCGTGGTCAAGCTGAGAGAAATGAGGAGGTTTTAAAGAGAAATCTCTGGCGTCTAGTAGGCTCGGTCTGCACTCATGGGGCACTAAGGGACTCCTTACCCGTGGGACGAAGGGTCGAAAGGACTTGGTGGTCAGTCGGATATTAGAGTCAGGCGGTATCTGAAGCAAAGAGACACGAAGAAGTTTTAGGGTGCTCCCGCTGGAGCTGAAGGTCTAAAGAAGACTGGGGAGGCGGGGGGATGTGCAAGACTGTCGCTTCTCCACGACCTGGGTTACCCTGGCAGGGATGAGATGCTTGTCCCTGCATTCACCCAAGCAGAGCACATGGGTCCCCAGCATCGTGACTGCTCTCCCATGGGTGTAGCTGATGTGTGGGTCTGTGAGGGTGAGGGTTGCAGTCACACAGACCTCGGTTTGTGTCCTGACTTTGTGATCTCAGGCCAGCCCTTTTATCTCCCTGAACCTCAACTTCCTTATCCATAAAATGGGGATAACAATAGCCCCCATCTTCAAATTATTGTGAGGGCTAAACAAGCATCTAGCACAAGGCCCAGCACATGGTGAGTGCTCCATAAAACGTAGCTATTATCATCCCACTGAAAGAGAGGCCTGTGCTGCAGGTAGAATGGGTAAACCAAACACAATGCCAAAAGCAAAGGCCTGTACAGGTGTAGGAGGCCATTCGAAGGACAAAACGACCCTCCATCTACCAGACGGCCCCTGACTTACACCAGGGTAAGCTGGACCGTCTGAGCCGAACCACACTCTTTCTCCCACCATCCTGACATCATTCATGAGGCCTCAACTTTTATGAAGTGCTTCAAGAAACAACTTTTTGAAACCCAGAAATATTACAGAAACTAGAAAACCATTAAAGGTGTGATCCACTATAAAATTCAGTCTCCCTTATGCAAAGCCGCATTGGAAACAGTTGTTTTGGGAGTGTGAGGAAGGCTGTCTCTCCTTTTCACCATGAATCATGAAATCATGTACCCTTATCACTTTAGCTACAAGGAAGCTCCCAGACAGGTTTGAGACATTAAAGAAATTAATTTATGGGCTCAGTGTCTTTATAATTGTGCTTTATTTTCACTTGATATTTATTTCCTTTTCTCTGAAACTATATGCAACTATATGATTCACTTTTATATATATATATACACACATACACACACACACACACACATATATATGTATTTTTTTCTTTTTTGACATGCAGTCTCACTCTGTTGTCCAGGCTGCAGTGCAGTGGTGAGATCACAGCTCACTGCAACCTCTGCCTCCTGGGCTCAAGCAATTCTTCTGCCTCAGCCTCCATGTAGCTGGGACTACAGGCATGTGCCACCATGCCTGGCTAATTTATGTATTTTTAGTAGAGATGAGGTTTTGCCATATTGGTCAGGCTGGTCTTGAACTCCTGACCTCAGGTGATCCGCCCACCTTGGCCTCCCAAAGTGCTAGGATTACAGGCATGAGCCACCTCGCCCGGCCTCATTCACTAAAATATTTTTGAATAAACCTCCAGAAATCATCAGGATGAGAGAAAATACGAATTAGACCAACAAGTCTAGACTAGTAAACAGGTGTAGAAGACCAAAACACAGATAAGCAAGCTGCAAAGTCTTCCACGGTTGTTATAAGGGAGAAAGAGCTTTTTTCTTTTTCTTTCTTTTTTTTTTTTTTGGAGACAGGGTCTCACTCTTTTGCGCAGCCTGGAGTGCAGTGGCACGATCTTGGCTCACTGCAACCTCTGCCTCCTGGGTTCAAGCGATTCTCCCACCTCAGCCTCCCGAGTAGCTGGGATTACAGGCGCCCACCACCACACCTGGCTAATTTTTGTATTTTTAGTAGAGACAGGGTTTTGCCATGTTGGCCAGGCTGGTCTCGAGCTCCTGACCTCAAGTGATCTGCCCACCTCAGGCTCCCAAAGTGCTGGAATTACAGGCATGCGCCACCGCACCCGGCCATGGGAGAAAGAACTTTGACTTTGAGTCTCTTGGTTACCAAAGTAAAAAGGGAGATTGTGCTAACATGTTTTTCTTGGTCTTGATTTTTCTCTTACCAATAACTTACTATTTGACTGATGTCCACAGGGGTGAAAAGGAAAGAAGGAAGGAGCAGGAGGTTACGTGTTCATTTGAGAGAGCTGTTTGCCACCATCCTCACCATGTCATCTGTGATGGAGAAGTTCAGATACCCTTCCTCGTGATAAACCAGGCTGGCCGTGTTGAAGACATAATCCGAGACGGCGAAGTAGACTATTTTGTTATGTTCCTCGGGAAGGTTTATGACTGGAGCAAGGAGGGTAACTGGGGAACGGTGGTTACGATGAAAGATTTCACCCTGGAGAGGGAAATAGGGTCCAGTTGGACTTTTCAAAGCCTGTCCCGGGGCTGGGGCCAGGTATTTCCCTACACAGTCTGATGAAGGGATGCTGGCTGGAGCACTGCCTGAAACTCCACCATTAAAGGCAGTGTTATGTCTTTTAATGAAAAGCTCCCCAGAAGCTTTGCTGTATTAACCCACAGGACGTCCTGGCCAGCCCCTCTATATGCCCTAGGCCCATCTACACTCCCTAGGCCCGCTCTGATTGGCCTCTTCTGCATGATGGGCAAGGCAAAGTAGGGGAAGAAGGAGGAGGGAAGGGTTAAGACCTGAGAGGTGTAAGACAGCCATGGAGAATCCTAGCTCTGGGAGCACATCCCACCACTCCATATCACCCGGCCCTCAACACAGTGGGAACCACTGGGAAGATGAGGACAGACCTGAAGTTGGGGGGACAGGTGGCCCAGGGAATGGCTGACCCTGAGGGAAACCCTCACCCACCCAGCCCGGCCCCAGGACCCTCACCTTAAACATCACCTCCAGCATCTGGGCTGTTGCCCGAGGGGCTTCCACTAAGCTATAATCAATGCCAGCGAAACTGTCAATCTCTGTTGTAACTGTGAATGACAACAGGGCAGAATTAGGGGCCAGGTGCCACTTTCAGCTGCTGGAGGAGGGGCAAGGGCTCTGGCTGACTCGCATTCTCTGTGACTTTTTTCAGAATCTCCCTACCAGCCCAGCCCTGAGGCAAAGAATTGCTTCTTCAAGAAAGAGACTACATGGGTTCCCTTGGATGAGTTAACAGTGGTGGGGGTGTATGCTCAGCCTAGGGCCTAAGTAGTTCCCAGACAAGTGCACACACACACACACACACACACACACACACACAGACACACACCATGAGTCCAGGCTTCACCTCTCCAGCCACACCTGGAGCTTAATGCTGAGCCAGTAACCAGGAAGGTCAGGCATGGTATGCCAGGAGGGCCCAGACACTGCCCTCCAAAACCCTGAATGAACGAATGTTCCAGGTCCCAGTATTGGGTTGCCCGCCTGGACTTCTGGTAATATTGATGTCAGCAAGTAACCGCGTAGGGGCTTGGGAGCCAAGGCATCAGAGAGCATCTCAGATAATTTATCAGGGTCTCCCCCTCCAACCTTAATGTGTGCACCCTGGACCCAGGGACTCCACTTGTTGATGGCTCCCTGCAGCCCTGTTGGCAACAGCAAGGGACAGGAAAACACCCAAATGTCCATCAGTGGGGGACTTATTAGATAAATGAGGACACATCTATGTGATGGAATACTACATGGCTGCTAACATAATAAGGGCTGTTACAACCACTTTGGAAAACTGTTTGGCAGGATCTGATAATGCTGAATCTGGGCATATCACATGAGCTTGCAAATTCACTCCCAGGTATATACCCAAAGACATGCGACCATAGGTACTAGGACATTCATAGCAGCACTACGGATAATGGCCTAAAACTGAACACCCCCCTAAGATGGCCTTCAACAGTAGAATGGACAAATAAATGGGGAAGCATCGACATGGTGGTATGCTACGCAGCAAGGAGAATAAACCAGCTGCACTACAGGTGCATGCAATGATATGCATTGACCTCATGTTTTATTTTATTTCATTTTTTTTGGAGACAGGATTTCACTCTGTGGCCCAGGCTGGAGTGCAGTGGCACAATTTCAGCCCACCGCTGCCTTGACCTCCTGGGCTCAAGCGATCATCCCACCTTGGCCTCCCAAGTAGCTGGGACTACAGGTACACACCACCATGCCTGGCTAATTTTTGTATTTATTGTAGAGATGGGGTTTCGCCATGTTGCCCGGGCTGGCCTTGAACTCCTGAACTCAAGTGATCCTCCCTCCTTGGCCTCCCAAAGTGCTGGAATTATAGGTGTGCACCACCACGCCTGACCTGACCTCATATTTTACTTTGTTTATTTATTATTTATTATTTTTTTTCTTTGTTGAGACAGAGTCTCATTCTGTTGCCCAGGCTGGAGTACAGTGGCGTGATCTCGGCTCACTGCAACCTCCGCCTCCCAGGTTCAAGCAATTCTCCTGCCTCAGCCTCCCAAGTAGCTGGGATTATAGGCATCCACCACGGCACCTGGCTAATTTTTGTATCTTTAGTAGAGACAGGGTTTCACCATGTTGACCAGGCTGGTCTCGAACTCCTGACCTCGGGTAATCCACTCGCCTTGGTCTCCCTAAGTGCTGGGATTAGGGATTATTGAAAAGATACTCAAAAGATTGTCTGATTCCATTCATGTGCAAAGTGCAAAACTAATCTTTGCGGCTGGAAGTTGGGATGGTGGCGACCCTGGAGGGCTGGGCAGTGACCGAGGGGGACACCAGGGGCTTTGAAAAAACAGTCACGTTCTGTTTCTTGGTTGGGAGCTGGTTAATGCATATAAAGACTCTTTAGCAGCACACTTATGATTAGAGCACTTTTCTCTATAGATATACTTCAATAAAAAGTTTTTAAAAATGAAATCAAGCTGGCACAGTGGCTCGCGCCTGTCATCCCAGTACTTTGAGAGGCTGAGGTGAGCAGATCACTTGAGCCCAGGAGTTCGAGACCAGCCTGGGCAACATAAAGAAACCCTGTCTCTACAAAATATACAAAAAGTAGCCAGGTGTGGTGGCATGCATCTGTGGTCCCAGCTACTCAGGTGGCTGAGGCAGGAGGATCACTTGAGCTCAAGAGGTTGAGGCTACACTGAGCCGAGATCACACCACTGCACTCCAGCCTGGGACACAGAGTGAGACCCCCTCTCAAAAAAAAGAAATCTAGAACAATGCCTATACTATGTGTATATGAACATACATATTTTAAATTATGCATATACACATAGATTCATGAGCAAAATAATACATATAAGAATGTCTGTTCATATGCTTACATGTATTTATATTTGTACATGCAAAGAAAATATCTGAAAAGATACACCCAAAACAGAGGTTCCTTCTTGGAAGAAAAGTTGGGGAGAAAAATGAACTTTTAATTTCTACTTTCTTTTTCTCTTTTCTCTTTTTTTGAGACAGAGTTTTGGTCTTTGTTGCCTAGGATAGAGTGCAATGGCGCAATCTCGGCTCACTGCAACCTCCACCTCCTGGGTTCAAGCAATTCTCCCGCCTCAGCTTCCCGAGTCACTGGGATTACAGGCATGCGCCACCACGTCCAGCTAATTTTGTATTTTTAGTAGAGACAGGGTTTCACCATGTAGGCCAGGCTGGTCTCGAACTCCCGACCTCAGGTGATCTACCCGCCTCAGCTTCCCAGAGTGCTGGGATTACAAGCGTGAGCCGCTGCGCCTGGCCCTTAATTTTTACTTTCTATATTTTTGCCCCATTTACTATTTTATAAGGTATATATATGCTCTTATAGAAATAAACAGAAATAAAATGTCCCAGGGGTGGATGGAGTGTCCTACCTGGCAGAGTTTGGAGATAAGGCTGTAGATCGGAGGACGCCGATTTCTGGATCATTTCGCAAATCTGAAAAACATGGAAAGAGAATGCCTGAGTGAGTTCCCCAGCTTTGGTCTGGCCCCATGCCCATCACTGCAGTCACACTATTCCACATGTATGCTCAGTGATCATTGGTTTACAAATATTTATAAGTGCTTGTCATGAGCCAGGTACCAAGGAAATAGAAACAATAAAAATATGTAGGCTCCCATGTGGACTCCACTACGGTCCAATTGGACTTTTCAGTCTGTCCCAAGGCTGGACACCTGAGCTAGGGAGTCACTGACCCAGCCTGAGGAGGGCGCCGGCTGGAGACAGTGCCTGAAACTCCACCGTCACCAAGTTTTCCTTTGGGAGGTCCTGGCCTCTCCAAATTTAGAGTTTAATAGCAGAACTAGACACTAACTAGAAATAGTCACACAAATAAGCATACAGTTAATATAGATAGTTCTTTTTTTTTTTTTTTTTTTTTGAGACGGAGGTTCACTTTTATCACCCAGGCTGGAGTGCAGTGGCGCGATTTCGGTTCACTGCAACCTCTGCCTTCCAGGTTCAAGTGATTATCCTGCCTCAGCCTCCCGAGTAGCTGGGATTACAGGCGCTCACCACCATGCCCAGCTAATTGTTATATATTTAGTGAAGACAGGGTTTCACCATGTTGGCCAGAGTGGTCTTGAACTCCTGACCTCAGGTGATCCACCCGCCTTGGCCTCCCA
>NW_012101477.1:3364805-3365902 GCF_000951045.1 Mandrillus leucophaeus
CACACACACACACACACACACACACACACACAGACACACACCATGAGTCCAGGCTTCACCTCTCCAGCCACACCTGGAGCTTAATGCTGAGCCAGTAACCAGGAAGGTCAGGCATGGTATGCCAGGAGGGCCCAGACACTGCCCTCCAAAACCCTGAATGAACGAATGTTCCAGGTCCCAGTATTGGGTTGCCCGCCTGGACTTCTGGTAATATTGATGTCAGCAAGTAACCGCGTAGGGGCTTGGGAGCCAAGGCATCAGAGAGCATCTCAGATAATTTATCAGGGTCTCCCCCTCCAACCTTAATGTGTGCACCCTGGACCCAGGGACTCCACTTGTTGATGGCTCCCTGCAGCCCTGTTGGCAACAGCAAGGGACAGGAAAACACCCAAATGTCCATCAGTGGGGGACTTATTAGATAAATGAGGACACATCTATGTGATGGAATACTACATGGCTGCTAACATAATAAGGGCTGTTACAACCACTTTGGAAAACTGTTTGGCAGGATCTGATAATGCTGAATCTGGGCATATCACATGAGCTTGCAAATTCACTCCCAGGTATATACCCAAAGACATGCGACCATAGGTACTAGGACATTCATAGCAGCACTACGGATAATGGCCTAAAACTGAACACCCCCCTAAGATGGCCTTCAACAGTAGAATGGACAAATAAATCGGGAAGCATCGACATGGTGGTATGCTACGCAGCAAGGAGAATAAACCAGCTGCACTACAGGTGCATGCAATGATATGCATTGACCTCATGTTTTATTTTATTTCATTTTTTTTGGAGACAGGATTTCACTCTGTGGCCCAGGCTGGAGTGCAGTGGCACAATTTCAGCCCACCGCTGCCTTGACCTCCTGGGCTCAAGCGATCATCCCACCTTGGCCTCCCAAGTAGCTGGGACTGCAGGTACACACCACCATGCCTGGCTAATTTTTGTATTTATTGTAGAGATGGGGTTTCGCCATGTTGCCCGGGCTGGCCTTGAACTCCTGAACTCAAGTGATCCTCCCTCCTTGGCCTCCCAAAGTGCTGGAATTATAGGTGTGCACCACCACGCCTGACCTGACCTCATATTTTACT
>NW_012101477.1:3368142-3371890 GCF_000951045.1 Mandrillus leucophaeus
CCACCGTGCCCAGCCAAAGATAGTTCTTCATGGTCATCCTGAACAGATTGGCTGGATTGATCAGTATCCCCCATTCCCGCTGGTACTCCTGGAAGACTGAATGCTGGGGTCTGTAGGTTACTCACACACAGTTGCCACCAGTTGTGCGGCCCGCTTCTCAAGAGAAGGAAATGTGCATTTCCAAACTTGTTTGCTGTTCTTGCCACTGTAATCACCCGAATTATTTATTATGCGGCCTTGGGATAGACTTTGAAAAGTCCAACTGAGCCCTACTGGGGCCCACATGAAAGCCTACCACCTGTTTGCTGTACTTGCTTTTGTAATCACTCGAATTATTTATTATGTACACTAATGCAATATCATTGAGGAAAAAGGTTTTTTGTTTTTTTTTTTTTGAGACACAGTCTCGCTCTGTTATCCAGGCTAGAGTGCAATGGCACAATCTCAGCTCACCGCAACTTCCGCCTCCCAGGTTCAAGTGACTCTCCTACCTCAGCTTCCTAAGTAGCTGGGATTACAGGCATGTGCACCACACCCTGCTAATTTTTGTATTTTTGGTAGAGACAGGATCTCACCTTGTTGGCCAAGCTGGTCTGGAACTTCTGACCTCAAATGATCCACCCTCCTCGGCCTCCCAAAGTGCTGGGATTACAGGCATGAGCCACTATGCCTGGCCCCAGCTAAAAGTGTTCTTTCTATGAAAACCTAAGATAAATCCTCTGGAAAGTGGAGGTGCTTTAAAAAAGAAAAAACCCTCTAAAAACATGGTTAAATTTGGACCAGACAACAGAAAATCTTAGGAGGAAAAAAAAAAAATCATAAAGATCAAGAAGGATTCTACACTGGGACGGCTTTGCAAGTATCTTTAAATTCTCATTGTGGTTAAAGAAACCTGGGATGGAATTTGTAGCAGGTTAATGTTTTATGCAGGAAAGACCAAGGGCAATGTCAATCAAGAGACCATTTTCAAAGAAAATCTGTGGGCATTCACTGACACAGCTTGAAGAGGGGGCATTGGAGATGCTGTCGGAAACTCCACCATTAAAACATTTGGGTTCATACGTCAATATTTTCTTTATGTGCAATGAGAAAGTCCTCACTTTAAACAGCTCTTGTTGTCAGCCAGCTACCACCTATTGTTCAACAAATCTACATATACAGTGAAGGAGAGGGACATGCAGGGCCCTGGCCTAGTGCGGGGGTCACAGATGGCTTCTGTGCTAAAGGGTGAGCAGGCACCATCCATCAGGCACTGGGTTGCTGATGGAAGGGCGATGCTGGGGGCTGGGAAGGCAAAAGGCTATATCTTAATCTCTCTTTGCAACTGCTCCACTTTCTGGGAGAGGAGTTTAGCAGCGAGGAGCTGCCAGAAAGCAAGGTCAAATGTGGTGAGGAACGTTTGTGGTTGATTGCAAGGGAACCAAGAAACTCCACCCATCTCCCTGAAGACCGCTCCTTTCTTGCCTTTCTTTCAGACAACAGCCCATTAGACCATCCCAAAAGCCTGGAACCTGGATGCCCCAGTCTCTAGGGACCCAAAGGA
Source organism: Mandrillus leucophaeus (assembly GCF_000951045.1). Classification (NCBI taxonomy): domain Eukaryota; kingdom Metazoa; phylum Chordata; class Mammalia; order Primates; family Cercopithecidae; genus Mandrillus; species Mandrillus leucophaeus. Next base: position 3,369,686 of record NW_012101477.1, read on the forward strand.
CTGGGCAGGGGAGGCATGGGATGCCTGAGTCACAGACACACAGCAGGGCCTCCTGGGGAGGCAGCTGGGGTAGTGGTTAGGGGTGCAGCAGGAGAGCCAGGTAAACTTGGGTTCAAATCCTGCCCAGTCCCCAGTGGTTGTTTGACCTTTGCAGAACCTCTCTCTGCTTTTTGGTTCTTACCCACAAGATACAATGGCAAAGCCAAGTGCTTCCCAGGGTGTTTTTGTCAGTGGTGTTCAAACTAGAGTGACTCCACCTTGAACAGGGGCAAAATGAGACTGAGACCTGCTGGGCTGCGTTTCCAGGTCAGGCATTCTTAGTCACAGGATGAGCTAGGAGGTCAGCAGGACTGGTATCACAAGATACAGGTCATAAAGACCCTGCTGATAAAACAGGAGGCGGTAAAGAAGCTGGCCAAACCAACCAAAACGAAGATGCCCTCTGGTCATCCTCACCGCTCATTATATGTTAATTAAAATGCATTGGCATGCTAAAAGACATGACCACCAGCGCCATGACAGTTTACAAATGCCATGGCAACGTCCAGAAGTTACCCTATATGGTCTAAAAGGGGAAGGAACCCTCAGTTCTGGGAAGTCCTCGCCCCTTTCCAGGAAAACTCATGAATAATCTACTCCTTGTTTAGCATAGACTCAAGAAATAACCACAAGTATACGCAGCTGAGTGGCCATGCGGCTTCTCTGCCTGTGGAGTAGCCATTCTTTTCTGTTGTTACTTCTCTAATAAACTTGCTTTCACTTTATGAACTCACCCCAAATTCTTTCTTGCACGAAATCCAAGAATCCTCTCTTGAGGTTCCGGATAGGGACCCCTTTCTGGTAATATTTTGGGAAGCTGGGGAATGAGGTAGTGAGTATATATCACCCAGAGAGCAAGCATTTGTGAGCGCTTGTTCTCCTTAGCCCTGCTGGTCCAGGTGCCACATCCCACCCCGAGTGGGGAATTAGAAAGGCCTGCACCACGCTCTTAGTTTTTCCGGAAGGAAGAGAATTTGAAGATCTCTAAGGATCAGGGGTCAGGTAAGATCTCCATCTTTCCCAAGATACCCAGCCCCAGAAGGTGTTTGATATGAGCTGCTCCACATCCTAGGAGGCTCCATTCCTGATTCAGCCTCTCACCAGCAAGGTGACACTGGGAAAGCTACTCCACCCCTCAGCCTCCTCTGTCCATGTGGAAAATGGTGCCTCCTTCCAAGGTTGAGGTTAAGCTCCAATGGGACTGGTCGGGTGTGGTGGCTCACACTTGAAATCCCAGCACTTTGGGACACTGAGGTGGGTGGATCACGAGGTCAGGAGTTCAAGACCAGCCTGGCCAATATGGTGAAGCCCTGTCTCTACTAAAAATACAACAGACTAACTGGGTGTGGTGGCACGTGCCCATGGTCCCAGCTACTCTGGAGGCTGAGGCAGAAGAATTGCTTGAACCCGGGAGGTGGAGGTTGCAGTGAGCCAAGGTCGTGCCACTGCACTCCAGCCTGGGCAGCAGAGTGAGACTCTTGTCTCAAAAAAAAAAAATCCAATGGGACTGTGCACATGAAGTGCTGAGCTCGTTATCCCTGGCCACAGCCTCAAGAAATAGCAGCCATTTTTGTTATAAATCAGAATAGTTATACAATAATATATTCTGTACAGCATTAATTATATTCATTTATCAAAACAATAATTATCATGGTACGTGATTACTATGATAATTATAATTGTACTACATTACTATTGTTAGGGACAGCAATATGGCAACAGGGTGCCTGAGTAGGTTGGCATATTTCTTAAGGTCACTTAATACCAGGGACCCAGAACCAGAAAAGAAACAGCACAACTGGCCACATCCAAAGTGCAGGGTTTGCCTGCGGTTCCTGCTTCAACCATGAGGGGGCACTCAAAGCCAAACCAGAGGTTGGACCTACAGACTTGGGGGGTGGGGATGTGTGTGCATGTGTGTGTGGTGTGTGTGTGGTGTGTGTGGGTGGTGTGTTTGTGTGTGTAGGATGTGTGTGGTGTCTGTGGTGTGTGCGTGTGGGTGTGTGTGTGTGGTGTGTTTGTGTGTGTGGTGTGTGTGTAAGGGGTGTGTGTAGGGCGTGTGTGGTGTGTGTGTAGGGGTGTGTGTGTAGGGTGTGTGTGTGGTATGTGGGGTGTGTGTGTTTGTGTGGGGTGTGGTACATGTGTGAGGATGTGTGGGGGTGTGTG
>NW_012101477.1:3372192-3406587 GCF_000951045.1 Mandrillus leucophaeus
GTGTGTGGTGTGTGTGGAGATGTGTGTAGGGGGATGTGGTGTGTTAGGTGTGTGTGGGAGGGTGTGTGTGGGGTGTGCGGTGTGTGTGGGGATGTGTGTAGGGGTTGTGGTGTTTAGGTGTGTGTGGGAGGGTGTGTGTGTGGTGTGTGCGGTGTGTGTCGGGGTGTGTGTGGGGGTGTGGGGTGTGTGTATGTACAGTGTGTGTATGGTGTGTGTGTGGTGGAAGGGGGAGTGTGTAGGGTGTGTGTGTGGTGTGTGTGGGGGTGTGGTGTGTGGGGTGTGTGTGTGTAGAGTGTGTGTATGGTGTGTGGTGGGTGGAAGGGGGAGTGTGTGGGGGGTGTGGGGTGTGTGTGTGTTTGTGTGTATTTTTCCCTTTCTTCCTTCATCACTTTCTCCTTTCCCACAGTCATTGCTACAGATACCCTTTGGCTAGTATCTCAGAAATGGGATTTTGGGATGAATGAGTGTTTAGAGGAACTGAAAGTTAACACAACATCTTTTTGATTTAGTTAAAGATGACAAACTCCGAAGATTTCACATATTCTTTTTTAACAGGCCAGTCTGACAGTGTTGCTGCCTCCCCATCCAGGGCTGGTGCCCACGAGCTTGCCCAGTTCCCACCTGGCCCACGCCCTCGCTGAGCTTTCCTGCCTGGTCTCCTGCAGGCACCTGAGGAATGGTTTCCTTTGGGACCTTGGTGGAATGCAGGGCAGTGTGGGACACTGAGCAAGGCTGAGCAGAGAGAGGGGCTGGAGTCTCTGCTTAGCCCCTGCTGTTTAACCCTTGGCCAAGAAGTTGACCATTTTCTGCCCTGACTGAATGGACTTGGAGCTTTGCCCCCAGCGTGCCCCACAACAGCTCCATGACCTGGGCAAATGATTTGTCCTCCCTCAGCCTTGGGCCCAAGTACATCCAAACCAGCCCCCATGGCCTGGTCCAGGGCCAGCGGTCAGTGAGGTCTTCCATTCAGCCCTCGCCAAGCTCAGGGGAGGCCAGAAGCTTGGACCTTCTTACCCTGCTCTTCAGTACTTTCTGGAACTTGGATTCGATCTGGTTGTGGAAGAGATTCAACAGCCACCTGCGGAGAGAAGCACAGCCTGCCACTGAACCTGGGGACGGCTGGGTTCCTGGGAAAGCTGGGCCCGGGTCCCTGGCCAGGCCAGTCCACAAAGGGAGCCCTCTCCACCCCCTCCTGGCACCCTGCTGTGTCCCAGTACATCCAGCCTGATTCGGTGTGTCTGGCTTCCCAGCGCCTGTGGCACCCCAATCATCGCATGATCACATTCAGTAGATTTGGGGAAGCGGCTTGAGAATCCACATTTTTCTCTTCTTTTTTGGGAGGGGGCGAGGGACAGGATCTCACTCTGTCACCCAGGCTGGAGTGCAGTGGCACAATCTCAGCTCACTGTGACCTCTGTCGCCTGGCCTCAAGCCATCCTCCCAACTCAGCCCCTGAAGTAGCTGAGACTACAGGCATGTGCCATCACGTCTGGCTAATGTTTGTATTTTTTGTGGAGACAGGTGTTACCATGTTGCCCAGGCTGGTCTTGAATTCCTGAGCTCAAGTGATTTTCTGCCTTGGCCTCTCAAATTGCTAGGATTACAGGCGTGAGCCACCACACCTGGTCACACTTTTCTAATCAAGGAAACGGAGACTAGAAGAGATGAAATGACTCATCCAAGGACTTGTATATTTTTTGCAAACTCTCCTTTAACCAAAGTTTCTGTGTTCCTCCAATAGCCAGATTGGAAATAAACTTCCAAATAAATAAACTTCCAAATAAATGGAAGTTTATTTTTTTAATGACAATGATGCACCAATATTCCTGGCTTGAGTCTGTTCATCTCAACATCGTTCCCCAGAGAATGATCTTCAAGTGCCTGTGCAAGCCACCTGGATCATTACAATTATCAGAGGCCAGGCTGAGCGCCGGGTTGGCCAGGAGCTGCAACCAGGAGTCCAGCTGGCAGTGCCCCGATGGAGACCTACCCCAAGTCTCCCGACATGTCCACCTCCACGTCATCGATGTCGCTGCTGCAGCTGGAGGCAGTAACTGTGGGCCTCCCTGAGGACTCGCTGCCCAACAGAAGGTTGACTGAAATGCTGATGCCCTTGACACTCACATCAAAGGAGCCTTGTAGTTTCCTGGAGGAGATAAGAGAAGCCACGATTGGTTCCTAGACCAGGGTCTGCCACCATTTGTGGGGAAAATAGAAGTCTCAGTTCTTACCTCCAAATAGATGGAACTGAGCAGAGATTTAAGAATAACAAATACAGCCATAAAAGATCTAGAAGAAAACCCGGATCCAGTATTTACAGTCAGGGCTGGACGAAGGCCTTTCTAGGCAAGATCCAAGACTCATAAGCCATAAAGGAAATCCTTAATAAACTTGTCGGCATAGAAAACTAAAACTTCAGTGGACCAAAAAAATGCCATATGTAAAGTAAAAAACAAAATTGCAGTATGAGACATCCAAAGAGCCAATTTCCTTAATATATGAGCTAATTTCCTTAATATACAAAGAGCAAGCCAATACAAATTAACAAGGAAAGGAAAAACAACTCAAAAGGAAAAAAAAGATATGAACAGGAAATGCAGTGTAAAATAAGCATATAAAAGTCATTAAAAATGAAAATAGCAATGACACCAGTTCTCACCTATCAGATTCAAAACAACTTTTGAAGTTTTAATACCCAGTGCTATTGAATGTACGAGTAAACAGAAGTCCCAGACACTGTGGCTGGGAGAGCACATTGGCTCAAGCTTTCTGAAACACAAATCAGTGAGATCGCTCCTCGTTCTAACACACATACTCTTTGGCCCAGTAATTTAACTTCTAAGCCTTTATCCTCTGGCTCTTCCTGCCAAGATATATGTGAGGTGTGGGACAGCTCACTGAAGCATCATGGGCAGTAGGAAAAAAAAAAAAAGGAAGCAACCGACATGTCCACCAGCAGCGACAGGTTGAATAAGTTGTAGGCACCCATGTTATGCAGACTTTGAAAACAATGGGTCAAAATGTGGTCTATTCCAGGGGTCTCCAACCCCAATGGTGGTTGTCTGGAGCTGGGGGAAGGGAAATGGGGAATGATTGTTTAATGGGTAAGGAGTTTTCTCTTGGGATGATGAAAATGTTTTGGAGTTAGATAGGGGTGGATGTTGCACAATATTGTGAATATAATAAATGCCACTGAAGGTATACTTTCAAATAATCAATTTTATGTTCTGTGAATTTCATATCAATTTTTAAAAGCACATTCAAAAAAGTGAAAAAAAAATGAGGTAGATCATCATATGCCCATATAAAGAGATATTTAAGATATTTCACTGACAAAAGACAGGGTAGGAGAGTGTGGCCGGTTCCTTTCATGGAACTAGAAAGAATGTGCGTGTGTAGGTGACATATAAACCAGGCATCTTTCTAAAGCAATAGAATGTGAGCCACACATGTAATTTTAAATTTTCCAGAAGATACATTAAAAAGATAAAAAGAAAGAGCTGAGATTGGTTTTAGTAATACATGGTATCATTTCAACATGTAATCAGTATAAACATTATTAATGAGATTTATTTATTTATTTATTTATTTTGAGACAGGGTCTCATTCTCTTGCCCAGACTGGAGTGCAGTGGCGCGATCTTGGCTCACCACAACCTCCGCCTCCCAGGCTAAAGCGATTCTCCTGCCTCATCCTCCCAAGTAGCTGAGATTACAGGTGTGCACAGCTATGTCCAGCTAATTTTTGTATTTTTAGTAGAGATGGGGTTTCACCATGTTGACCAGTGTGGTCTCGAACTCCTGACCTCCAATGATCCACCTGCCTCAGCCTCCCAAAGTCCTGGGATTACAGGGATGAGCCACCACGCTCGGCCAGTGTTTTTGTTGTTGTTGTTGTTGTTTTGTTTTTTTAAATACTAAATCTTCAAATCCAGTGTTGCATACTTAGAGTAGATCTCAACCTGTACCAGGCACTTTTCAAGTACTCAGTAAAGGCATGGCAGGTGACTACTATTTTGGGCAGTGCAGATCTGAAGTATGAATATGGCCATGTCACCCATATTTGGGCTGCTCCTTCTGTTATGGGCTGCTCTGTGTCACCACCTGCCTCCCAAATTCAAATGTTGAAGCTCTGATCCCCAGTACCTGAGAATGTCACAGTATTTGCAGATAGGCCCCTTGAAGAGGTGATTACATTTAAATGAGCCCATTAAGGTGGGCCCTAATCCAATCTGCCTAGTGTCTTTATAAAAAGAGATTAGGGCCGGGCACGGTGGCTCAAGCCTGTAATCCCAGCACTTCGGGAGGCCAAGACGGGCGGATCACGAGGTCAGGAGATCGAGACCATCCTGGCTAACACGGTGAAAACCCGTCTCTACTAAAAAAAAATACAAAAAACTAGCCGGGCGAGGTGGTGGGCACCTGTAGTCCCAGCTACTTGGAAGGCTGAGGCAGGAGAATGGCGTAAACCCGAGAGGCGGAGCTTGCAGTGAGCTGAGATCCAGCCACTACACTCCAGCCTGGGCGACAGAGGGAGATTCCATCTCAAAAAAAAGAGATTAGGACATACAGAGAGAAATGGGGTTTCTTTTCTTTTTTTTTCTTTTTTTGTTTTTTAAGAGATGAAGTCTAGCTCTGTCCCCCAGGCTGGAGTGCAGTGGTGTGATCTCAGCTCACTGCAACCTCTGCCTCCAGGGTTCAAAGGATTCTTCTGTCTCAGCCTCCTGAGTAATTGAATTGGGATTACAGGTACCTGCCACCACACCTGGCTAGTTTTTAAATTTTTAATTTGTTTTTTATTTTTAGTAGAGACTGAGTTTCGCCATGTTGGCCAGGCTGGTCTCGAACTCCTGACCTCAAGTGATCTTCCCACCTTAGCCTTCCAAAGTGCTGGGATTACACGGGTGAGCCAATGTGCATGGCCTCAGAAATGGGATTTCTTAAGCACAAAGGGAAGACCACGTGAGGACAATTGCCAAAGGGCAACCATCTGCAAGCCAAGGAGAGTGGCCTCAGAAGAAACCAGGCCTGCCAAAACCTTGACCTTGGCCCCCAGCCTCCAGAACTGTGAGAAAACACATTTCTGCTTAAGCCACCCGGTCTATGTGTGTTATGGCAGCCCTAGCACACGAATACCCTTCCATCCAAGTGCCTCTGAGGTCAGAGATCTGTTCAAAGTGCCTGAGAGCCAGAGCCCCTGGAAGCAGCCTTTGGCCAATGACAAACAGGAGGAAGGGGTGACAGGGTGGGGCTGGAGTAACTCAGAGGCGTGTTCTCCGCTGTCCCCGCCCCCCAGCTAGACAGAGCTTCACTTGCCCACCAGGTTGACTTCCTTCCCTTCCCTTCCTCACTTCCCCTGTGGATTTCCTCAGATCACTTCCAGGATAAAGTATTGCACTGGAATTCTTGCCCTAAGGTCTGCTTCTGTGGGAAGCAAACCAAGGAGACATGATATTATCGCACTTAGCCCTCCCGTGACTCCATCAAGGAAGCAGGCCCGTCCCCCTTGGGAGATGAGGAAGTAGAGACTCAGAGAGGGAAAGACACTCATATCCAAGAGCCAGGACTCAATCCCCAGGCCACCTCTGGGCTTGGACTCCATCTGTCCACCACGTGGCCTTTCTGATGAGCTAGGAACACCTTGGACCTAAGAAGGATGGGGCGAAGGCCAAGGCCAAGAGCTCCAGGGCCTGGGAGCAGGGCCAACTTACAAGAATGACTTGCGCACCTTCCACCTGCCCCGGACCCGGATGAAGGAGTCGGAGATGCTGAGACTCAGGCCCTGGCTGGGGACAGGCCTCAGTGCAGAGTGACGCAGCTCACAGCTGTGGATATTCAGGCTGAAGGGAGAGACACGGAAGGAGTTGTCAGCCCTGGGCCTGGACCCAGCCTCACCAGGGACCTTGCTCCCACCTTTGCAGGCCTCCCCTCTCCACAGTGGGGACTAGACCAGCAGGATCTGCTCCAGGTGAGCACCAGGTGTGTCCCAGGCACCGACCATGTGTCCATGCTAAGCACATTACATTCTTCATGCCATCTGGGCCACACTGAGGGAGTCAGGACTGTTCTTGTTTCCTTTCCACAGAAGGGGAAACAGAACCTCGAGGAAGGGATGCAATTACCTGCAGTTTTGCAGTCAGCATCAGAAACCATGAATCTAATGACCCCAGGTGGCATCCTCAGGAGGTCCGTAGACATATCTCTTTGAGTTCGCAGCTCCTGCTAACCCTGCCCTCTCCCAATACATCCAGCTAGGCGGGAAACAGATTCAGGGAATATGGTGGCAGCCTTAAGAGAAGACCCAAAAGGGTCAGCAAGGTTGCCAACAGTGAGAAAAGAATGGTCAAGTTCTGTTTTATTTGCCTGGCACATAGTAGGTGCTCAATAGATGTTTGCTGATGGACTGAATAAAAGAAGGCAGGAATGAAGGAAACACTCAATAGCAGTGAGCGGGGAGGGGTACAATGTGCTACGGGCCTGATTGTACTTTCTTCACTGCCCAGCCCTCGAAAAGCAGTTGACGCCATTTTAAAGTATCAACTGCTCAAGTCTAGTGATCTTTTGAAGTCTTGGCTCAAATGCCATCTTCTCTGGGAAGTCTTCCCTGACTCCCCCAAGTACAAACTTCAGCTCTAACCATTGGGCTACTAGATTTAAAGTGTAAGGTCTATCTTCTCTTCCAAACTATATCCAGTGGCCAGATTGGATCTTGGATTAGCACTCTGAAGGAGGAAGCAGATAAACCCCATTTTACAGGTAAGGAAACCGAGGCTCAGGTCACACAGCCAGATATTAAGGTCTTCCTTAATATTTGCTGCATGAATGAGTGGAGGAGCTCAATTCCTTCCCAGAATTTCCTTCTGAACTCTTCAGGGAACTATCCCACTGTCTGCCCCAAAGAGGTCCCTCCGCAGCCCAATCCTGAGGCTCTCTCTTCCTCACTCTCCAATTCGCCCTCACAGCCAGCTCCAGCCACCTCAGAGCCCCAGCAGAAGGGAGAGCCCCACCTGCGGAACTCATAGCTCCCACGGCCGGCGTGGGGGATCCTGACGTCCCCGGTGAAGTCAGGCAGCGTGATCCTGAGCAGCTCACTCTGCAGAGCCAATAGCCCCTCCTGGGCCGCTGTGGACAGGAAATAGCTGGGAGTCAGCTTGATCTGCCTGCCTCCTCCCCTGCTCTAAACCCTACGGTGGCTCCCACCTGCCCTGAAGAGAGAGGTCAACATCGTTATTAGCATTAAGTACACTGACAGGATATGAGCCCCTCTGCGTGCCAGGTAGCGTGAGGGACATTCAGAGGCGTCCCTGCATTTCTGTGGCATTGTTAGGTTCATATCCATTTTACTGACAAGGAAATGGAATGCCTTTGCCAACAACTCCCTGAGGGCAGAAGTGCGGTGCGCTTGGACAGGTGGTCCTCCTCCTTGTCCTCCATGGCATCTGGCCTTGTAGAAGAAATTGGAAGGATTTGGGGGCTAGAGAAAGGGGGCATCTTTCTAGCTGGGTGACTTTGACAAAGTCCCCAAACAACCTTCACTTTGTTCAGCTGTTAAAGAGCAATGACAGCAATACATTTGCTGGGCGTGGTGGCTCACGCCTGTAATCCCAGCACTTTGGGAGGCTGAGGTGGGGGGATCACCTGAGGTCAGGAGTTCGAGACCAGCCCGACCGATATGGTGAAACTCCATCTCTACTGAAAAATACAAAAATTAGCCTGGTGTGGTCGCACACGCCTGTAGTCCCAGCTACTCGGGAGGCTGAGGCAGGAGAATCGCTTGAACCCAGAAGGCAGAAATTGCAGTGAGCCGAGATCGCACCACTGCACTCCAGCCTGGATGACAGAGTGTGACTTCGTCTCAAACAAAACAAAAAACAAAACAAAACAAAACAAAACTTTCCTCATTGGGTTGGCATAGAAACTGCAAAGCAAGAAGAGGGCTGGGAGGATAACAAGCATTCCTAACTTGTGCCTGGCATACAGCAGGCACTCAGTAAATGCCTGGAACAGCAAACGGTTTATATTATTAAAAATATGGAAAGGGGCCAGGTGCAGTGGCTCACGCCTGTAATCCCAGGACTTTGAGAGGCTGAGGCAGGCAGATCATCGAGACCATCCTGGCCCACATGGTGAAACCCTGTCTCTATTAAAAATACAAAAATTTGCTGGGTGTGGTGGCTCGTGCCTGTAATTCCAGCTACTCGGGAGGCTGAGACAAGATAATCATTTGAACCAGGGAGTTGGAGGTTATGGTGAGCTGAGATTGTGCCATTGCACTCCAGCCTGGTGACAGAGTGAGATCCCGTTTCAAAAAAATAAAAATAAAAATAAATAAATAAATAAATATAAAAAAGGAAAGGACTAAAATGCCCAACCTCAGAGGACAGGTTACATAAACATGCTGTGTGTGCACAGTGCAAAGGAACAAAAGACAAACTCTCCTGATTTATGGTTTCAATGCAAGTAGCAGTTACCAGGTCCCACTGTTCCGAGATCTGAGGGACCCAGGTTTCTGCCCCCAAGGCAGGCATGGGTACGCAGATGACCAGCGGCCTCCCCTTTCACCTCTTTCCAATTTGCTTTTCTCCCTCTAGCAAACGCCCATGTTGGGGTCCCTCCGCCTGGAACACTACCCCTTGTCCCTGGGTAATTCCCACTGTCTTTTCCATTTTACTTTATCCTGGAATCCTTCCCTGATTTCCCTCTCCCTGCCTCGAGCCACTCTGGGCTCCCAACAACCCTACTTAAGGGAATGTTGTTATCTCATTTAATAGGTAAGGCAATTCAGGCTCTAGGAATGTGAGAAGACAGGTGGTCAGTGCCTGTCCATATCCTTGAGTCTTTCCAGTAAGTGACAGTTGACTCCCAGCTGCCAGTGTCTGCCTCCCTGAGCCTGTATGTCCTGAGGCTCTTTGTCCTGGAACTGCAGAAAGCAGGTACATGCAACAGAAGTGCTGGGGCGCTGACAAACCCCCGGCCCAGAAACCCTCAATTAATCACTGTGGTGTATAAATATCCCAGTTCCCTTGCCACCTGGATAGTCTGGAGGCTTTGTTTCAACATTTTAAAAGAAATATTTCTACTTTTGCTCATTCTTTGTTTTATTTTTATTTATTTATTTTTTTGAGACGGTCTCCCTCTGTTGCCCAGGCTGCAACGCAGTAGCATGATCTCGGCTCACCACAACCTCTGCCTCCCAGGTTCAAGCGATTCTCCTGCCTCAGCCTCCCAAGTAGCTGGGATTACAGGTGCCCGTCACCATGACTGGCTAATTTTTGTATTTTTAGTAGAGGCGAGGTTTCACCATGTTGGCCAGGCTTGCCTTGAGCTCCTGGCCTCAAGCTATTCACCCACCTCGGCCTCCCAAAGTGTTGGGATTATAGGTGTGAGCCACTGCGCCTGGCCTGCCTGCCCATTCTTTAAAACTGAGGAATAATATACATAAAGTACCTAACAGGCACAAATTTTAAAGGTATCGCTAAATAATTTTTAATGTTTATTTTGTTTATTTTTTTTTTTTTGAGACGGAGACTTGCTCTGTCACCCAGGCTGGAGTGCAGTGGCGAAATCTCAGCTCACTGCAAGCTCCACCTCCTGGGTTCACGCCATTCTCCTGCCTCAGCCTCTTGAGTAGCTGGGACTACAGGTGCCCGCCACCACGCCTGGCTAATTTATTTTTATTTTTAATAGAGATGGAGTTTCACTGTATTAGTCAGGATGGTCTTGATCTCCTGACCTTGTGATCTGCCCGCCTCGGCCTCCCAAAGTGCTGGGATTACAGGTGTGAGCCACCATGCCTGGCTTTTAATGTTTATACAGCCCTGTGATCACCACCTGGATCAAGATATGGCACCTTCTAGTACCCCGGCAGGCTCCCCTCCCTCATGCCCTTCAAGGTCTCTGCCTGCTTCTAGAGGTGACCACAATTCTGACTTCTAGTTCAGAGGCATGTGTTTCCAAACTTTATGCAGAATTTTCCCAGCTGGGTGGTTCCCATCGTCAGAGGTGGTGGCTGGTTTAATCGCACACTCTCTCCTGGCTGCCCTCCCTTCCTCATCTTAGTACCGATTCCCTACAGTGTTTCCTGGGATCATTTCCCAAATCAACCACTTGCACGCAAAGCTGTGTTGTTGGCTGGTGGTGGACAAATACCACAAATAACGTGCTCAGGGCACTCAGCTGGTGAGCGGTGAGGCCAGAATCGGAGCCAGAGCTGCCTGACCCAGAAGGTGGCACTGCCCCAGGGAGAGAGTCTGGTCTGTGTCCCCACTCCCTGTCCCCACTGTACGCAGAGCAGCCTGGGGCCTGGGTTTGCCAAGTCCAGCCAGCAGACGTGGCTTCTTACCATACTCCAGTCCCTTGTCGGTGATCCTGGCGACCAGGCCAGGGTTGGCACCCAGAGCCTCTGGGGTGGACGTGAGCAGCAACGCCAGCAGTATGGACGGCAGGGCCCCGGCCAAGGCCCCCATCCTAGATTCCCAGTGCAGTGGGCTGGGACTGTCCCAGCTGTGGACTGGGCCCAGGTCCCTTAAGTGGCCAAGGTCTGATGGCTGGGGGCAGTTCCTGAGGGTGGGTGGGCTCCTGGGAGCGGGAAGGGGAGGCACAGGGACTGGAACTTGCTTGCGACATCACTGAAGTCATAAGGTCGTACTTAGAAGCCAGTTTTCACTGCCCAGATCAGTGGATGAGGAAGCCTGGCTTCTATGATCATCCCTGTCCACCCTCCCCACAGAAAGATCCACATTCATCACCATTCGTCTTGCCTCATCTCAGTCAGTCTCTTAAGAGCTTGGCTAGGAAATCTTGGTTTTGCAGATGAGGAAACTGAGGCTCAAAGAAGCTACATAGTCCCCCTAAGATCTTACACCCAGCAGACAGCAGGGTTGAGAGTGAAGCCACGTCTGGCGCCATCCAAACTCTCTCTCTCTCTTTTTTTTTAAATATACCAGCTCTGTTTATTTAAAAAATAAATGTTTTCCCCCATGGGAAAACAGCCTCTCTCAAACCTTGCTGGTGATAAAATTTTCTGGAAGGCAATTGGCAAATATTTAAACAGCTACATGCCCTGTGACCCAGGAATTCAATTTCAAGGACTTGCCCCTAAGCACATAATTGCGTCAGTGTGCCAGTAAATCACTGCTCTAAGATACCATTGCTATGCTGTGTGAAACAGGAGAAGTGAGACCCAACCTCATGTATCCCACAGAAGGTCATTGGTTAAATGAATTATGACACACACTTTAAAGTGAGGCTGCAGAAATAAAGGTATTTCTTGGCAAGGAAAGCGGTCTCATGAGGCATCCATTTCCAATGGCACCATAGAGTAAGATTCTATTTTGGGGGGTTCAAAATAGGCTTCCATATTCAACAATCTGGAAAATATTTAGAAAGGAGTCATGAGGCCTTGTCTCTGGTTAGGGGGTAGAATTATAAGTGTTAAAAAAAAAAGGTTTTGCTTGTTGATATGTAAATATTTTTTTCTTTTTTCATTTTTTGAGACAAAGTCTACTCTGTTGCTCAGGCGGAAGTGCAGTGGCACGATCATCGCTCGCTGCAACCTCAACTTCCTGGGCTCAAGTGATCCTCCCACCACAGCCCCCTGAGTAGCTGGCACTACAGGCGTGAGCCACCATGTCCAGCTAATTTTTTGTATTTTAGTAGAGACGAGGTCTTGCTATGTTGCCCAGGCTGGTGTCGAACTCCTGAGCTCAAGTGAGCCTCCTACTTGGCCTTCCAAAATACTAGGATTATAGACTTGGGCCACCATGCCCAGCCTCTAAAATTTTTATTTTCTTGGGGGTATGGTCCCTGGCATATATTTGTCGTAAGTAAAGATAGTAAAATTTCATTCTGGAAAACAAAATTTATAGTATGGACTGTGCTTAATTTTTAGAGTTTTGCCCCAGCCCTGCTTACATTTGGGAGTTCTGCTCTGCCCTCACCCCCAGGGAGCCTTCCCTGACCACTCCCATGCTTTTCTGGATTCTAGAAAGGGTCTCCCCTGAGGTCCCAGAACCCTTCGCACTTTCCCCACCACAGCATTAACCACTCTGCTTTTTGGCAATTGTGGTCCTTTAAAAATATGCCCACGAATTATTTGATACTCCTTACATCAAAAGATAGTGTTTCTGTCCCCTTCCCTTGAAATTGGGCAGGTCTTCATGATGGCCTCAACCAATCGAATGTGCTGGGATTAACAGGGTGAGTCCCAATAGGTCACAAACAGCACAGGCAGGCACTGAGGTTAAGATCAGGACATCCCACATTAAGCCCAGGGAACCCCACAGTCCAGGCCTCTCTGTTCCTCTGTACCGCGTTGCTGCCGTCACTGGGGCTGAGGTTTATTGGGGTCCTCTTCTGTCCCTCCCCCCAGCCCCCACCCCACCAGTCTGGTGGCTCCTTGCAGGCAGGGCTGAGTCTTCCATTTCCTGAGATCCTTGCAGCACCTGGCAGGAATTGAAAAGAAACTGATATTTATTGAGCACCTACTATGTGCAGGTGCTGTGCTGGTTAAGCTGCACGTCTCCTCTCATCCCTGCATCAGCAACCCCAGGTGCATATTTTAGTCTTGTCTTGAGATGAAGAAGGTTTAGCAGGGTGAAGTGATGTAGGCCGTAGTCACCCAGCAGGAATTTAAGTCCAGGTCTGCGGGATGCCATTCCAAAACGCTGGTCAGGGCAGGCTTCTCTTGGGAGGCAACAAGCTGAGCAGAGGCCTCAGGGTGAGGAGCCAGCCTTTGGGAGGCTTTGGAGCAGGGAAGGGCTCACAGGTGCATCCCCAGTGTGCCTAGGGGCTTTTGCTTCCTGGACCTCAGCCTGCCCAGGAGCGGAGGAGAGTGGGGGAGGACATTCTGGAGCATAAGGATCTTATGGGGACATAGATGTCACTCTTCCTCTGGCCGCAGTTTAAGGATGTCCCTGGCTGGGGGTCATTTGCAGGGTTGGGAATTTCCCACAGCAGCAACCTTAGAGCTGCCAAGTGGCCCAGGCCCAGCCTCCACCCCTGCAGGTTCCCACTCCTGGCTAAAGTCCCTGCTGATGGCCCAGGACCCAGCAGAGGCCTCAGGGAGCAGCATGACCCCAGTGCTGGTCAGAACCCCTGGGCCTTTCTCCTACCAGGCTGTCCATCCAATTCCACAAAAGCAACAGCTGCTACCACTCTGGCCACCACTCAGTCTTATTGCAGTGAAATAGGGACTCTTTTAACAAGGATGTTTATTATGTTCTTGTGCAGGAGAGGGTCCCCAGAAATGGCAGTGCATCAAATGATGGACAGGCAATCATAAAACTGTCCCTTTTACATAAGTGGCCACGAATGGCGCCGAGAGGGAGAGGAGTTCCCTAACAGATAGTTGACGTCATCTGGAGCCAGCAAACCACAATTCCCTGGTAAGGTCTTAACCATGAGCAGAAGGGCAAATGGAGGAGTCTGACTTGTATATGATCTTTCTCTTGGTGCGACAGACCAGTAAGGGAAAATCGCCCCAAGTGAGCATGCGCACAACCTTAGTAAACACACTGCGCGTGCGGCCCCTCCCAAGGGTTGGCAGGTCACTGCACACGCAGGGGTGACGTAACAGCCCGCCCAAGGAAGGAACCCCAGAACCAAGCCAGTGTATAAAAACCCCGAGCCAAAGGCTGAGCGGGGCACTTGATCTCTCAATTGCACTTTGCTCTTTTTTTTTTTTTTTTTTTTGAGACGGAGTCTCGCTCTGTCGCCCAGGCAGTGGCCGGATCTCGGCTCACTGCAAGCTCCACCTCCTGGGTTCACGCCATTCTCCTGCCTCAGCCTCCCGAGTAGCTGGGACTACAGGCGCCCGCTACTTCGCCCGGCTAGTTTTTTTTTTTTTTTTGTATTTTTTAGTAGAGACGGGGTTTCACCGTGTTAGCCAGTACTGTCTCGATCTCCTGACCTCGTGATCCGCCCGTCTCGGCCTCCCAAAGTGCTGGGATTACAGGCTTGAGCCACTGCGCCCAACTTTGCTTCTTTCAACAAACCTTTGCCTCTGCTTTAAAACTTGCCTCCATCTCTCAATTGAATTCTTTCCTCTGAGAAGACAAGGGCTGGCAGTGCCGCGGACTCGCCGCGGATACCATTCTGACTACAAAAGTGTTACTGAAAAGATTTTGAAAAACCCAGAATTTGGAATCCGTAGTGTCTAGAATACTGAGCAGCAAATAGTAGATAATTGCCAAAGGAATAAACAAACCTTAATGTTTATCTTTATGGACTCTGGGGCCAGATGGCCAGGATTTGAATCCTGACTCCCCCACGGGGTGACTTTGGGCACTTTGTGACTCAGTTTCCTCATCTCTAGTTGGGTTCAGCCAGACGGTGGCATGGCAGGAGGCCAGATGTCAGGGCACTTTTCCCTGCTGTCTTCTCTTGATCACAAGTGTGGCAGTTGGCTGTGTCCTTCCTGATAAGCCCTTGTCCGTGGCTCCCATTATCTCCCTGGGCTGGGATACCCAGATGCTTTTCTTTGCTGCTTGAGCCTTAGGGATAACAGTCCCTGGTTGGTTTCCTCAAGCTTGTCCCCCAACTCTAGAAATAGCCACTTTATTCAAATCCCAAGAACCATTGCAGTTGGATTCTCTTTTCCTGCCTGAACCCTGATGGACACAATTAACAACACTGTGCGTTTCTTCTGCACTTACTCATCTTTTGTGCAAACGCCTGCCTCTTGTAGAGAACTTTGAATCCTTTAATAGAGTCTGCACAGGTTTTTGTCAAGGCCCTGCTGCTAATGGACTGGGGGACCTGGAACAAACTCCACCCCTCTCTGATCCTCACGTTTCCCCCAAATGCAGATGAGGGCTGGGGACTAGGACAACTTTTCAGAAACAAAGACGTGCAGGCAAGTCCCCTAGGGATCTTGTTTAAATGCAAATCTTGATCCATCGTGTTCCTCTGGGGGCTAAGCCTCTGCATTTTAACAAGCTCCCTGGTGAGGGTGATGCTGCTGACCACGGATCATGTTTGAAGCTTTGGGAACAAGGGACTAAATGAGCTCTGAGTTCCCTCCGAGCTCAGCAGTTCTCTAACTCTTCACTCTCCTTTTCGATAGTTTTCTATGACGGTGCCCACACTCCTGAGAACACTGAGTCTTGAAAGAGAACGATATTATGAATTCCTGCAGTTCTGAATCTCTGCAGGGTACTTTGGAGTTGGGAGTTTAATATTTATGGCAGCCTCTCCCCAAGCCACATCACCTGCAGATCTGAATGTGTGCCTGTGCGCACACACGCACAGACACACACACATGAGCCCTGAGACATGCAGGCTTACAAAATAAAAGTAGTAATGTCAGTGACGATCCTTTGTGGCTTGAAGGTTGCATGTCTTGAGATACCAGGAGCCCCCCTGGAGCAGGACTGGCCATGTGGATAAACAGCTCCTCACCCCAGAGAGCCCTTGCTTTTACAGATGGGGGAACAGACCTAGAGAGGGAGAACTGGCCCAGGTCACACTGTGAGCCTATTGCTCAACTGGGGAGGATAAACCCAGACTTCTGGCCTGCCAGGGGCTCTGATTCTTGGGGTCAGGCCCATTCAGGCAGACAGCCCTGAATCATACTTTGAGAATCACTGGCATAATGGTTTTGAGTTATGCAGATGTGGGTTGAAATCCCAGATCATTTTAAAAATAAACACTTATTGATCACCTACTATGTGGCAGGTGTTGGGAATACTACCGTAGCAAGCCAGATGGAGTTTTTTTTTTTTTTTTTTTTTTTTTTGAGACAGAGTCTCACTGCATCACCCAGGCTGGATGGAGTGCAGTGGCATGATCTCAGCTCACTGCAACCTCTGCCTTCTGGATTCAAGTGATTCTTGTGCCTCAGCCTCCCAAGAAGATGGGACTACAGGTGTCTGTCACCATGCCCGGCTAATTTTTGTATTTTTAGTGGAGACAGGGTTTCGTCATGTTCCCCAGGCTGGTCTCGCACTCCTGGGCTCAAGTGATCTGCCTGCCTCAGACTTCCAAAGTGCTGGGATTACAGGCATGAACCACTGCACCTGGTCAGATATAGCCTTTACAGTATAGTAAGAAGAACTGTGTTTATTCAAATTAGAGTAAACTTGGATTACTCTTGTCAACCCCTGTACCGCAGATTTGACATGTATTTGATTCTCATAACAACTTTATGAGGTAAGTAATATTATGATGTTCCCTTTATAGATGAGAAATAGAAAACCTGAGAATTAAGTATACTGCCCAAAGCCACACAGTTGGCAAATAGCAGAGGTGGAATTTAAACCCAAGATATTTGGGATCATGGTTCACAGTCTTAACCATTGTGCCATGACCCTATCAATCATACCTCTGATTCTTCCCAATAACCTCATGCCAAAGAAGAGGGCAAGGTTTTAACTCTCCTTTTCAAAGGAGGAAATAGAGGGCCAGAGAGGTTAAGGAACATTTGCAAAGTCACACAGCTCTTGGGGGGGCGGGCTGGATTTATGTTTGAAACCATTGCCAGGTGACTCCAGAGCCCCGGCTCCAAACAGTTAGCTTAGCAGGCCACACAACTTTTCTAGAGACTCCTCATCTGAAAAAGGAGGGCAATGTGTCTACCTTTAGCAGTTGTCATGAGGATTAAATAGGATAATAAGCCTGAAGAGACAGAACCAGGGCCAGGGCTGCTTATGGCCGCTAGCGGGATATGGCAAAATGATGAAGACAGTGCTTAGTCTTCCTGTGCCCCTTCCCACCTTCTCTCCTTGCATAGGGTACTCCTCCCTCATGTTTATTTAATAAGTCAGCATTTCCAAAATGAACCCCAAGAAGGCAATGCTTATCCCAGAAGGGAAGCTGCTCTGATGGTGAGCTTTTAGGCGGTTTGGAGTGAGCAATTCCTTTTTTTTCCTTCAATTGTTTTTTGCCACTTTGACATACATTTAATATACCATAAAATTAACCCATTTAAAGTGTACAATCCAGAATTTAATTTTAGAACATTTTCAACACCACCCAAAGAAACCCTGAACACACATTTGCAGTCATTTGCAGCAGACAATGCTTAGCCTGAAGGGAGAAGCTGCTCAAATAGTGGTTCTATAACCAACTTGGCAGAACCTTTGGAGTGTGTTGGCGAATGCTGCTCAAACCCTAACCCCCAAGCAACTGCCTTTTCTCAATCATTAGAGAGAAGTTCCCAGGCACAATGCACCAGTCTTCAGGTCCAAGAAATATTTAGGTTGATGGAAAAGTAATTATGTTTTTTTACCATTAAAAGTAATGGCCAAGACTGGATTCCATGACTCACACCTGTAATCTCAGCACTTTGGGAGGCCAAGGTGGGTGGATCACTTGAGGTCAGGAGTTTGAGACCAGCCTGGCCAACATGGAGAAATCCTGTCTATATTTAAAAATATATATACACAAAAAAATTAGCTGAGCAGAGTGGCGTGTGCCTGTAATCCCAGATACTTGGGAGGCTGAGGCAGGAGAATGGCTTGAATCTGGGAGGTGGAGGTTGCAGTGAGCCAAGATCACACCACTGCACTCCAGCCTGGGTGACAGAGTGAGATTCTGTCTCAAAAAAAAAAAAAAAAGTAATTGTGGTTTTTGCATTAAAAGTAATGGCAAAAACCGCAATTACTTTTGCACCAACCTAATAATTGCTTCCCCCCCGCCCCCCCGCCATAGAGCATGGAGCAGGGGTGCCTGTATGTTACAGAAAATAGAGGGCAGGTGTAGAAGGGGGCTAACTCCAAAGAGAATGAGCGTGGGGATGGCAGGTGTGTCTCCATACTTACCAGCAAGTCTCCCCAGCAGCCAGAGGGCTCTTTTACAAATGCAAATTGGATTGTGACATTCTTCTGCTCAAAACTCTCCAATGCCTTGCCTTATCTTTTGGAACAAAACCTAGAGTCCTTAACAGTCCTCATGGCCTCCCAGTCTATCCCACACTGTGCTTCCCTTCTCTCTCTTCCTTCCACCCTTGCTAGCTGCTCTTCTCTTTCTATTCAGGGCCTCCACTAGCCCCTGGCTAGTGGAGAAAAAGATGCATCCTCCTGGTGGACAAATTAGAGAAAGACTTTTGTTTCCTCAACCTGGTACCTTTTTACAGTGTACAACCTATGCCACGGAGCAAAGAAGTTCTGCTTTAAACATGCCAACTCCCCCAGAACAGACAAGATTTTGACATCTGGGAGGAGCGAAAAGAGTGTGGGCTCTGATGTGTGGGAATAGATAAAGTGGGAATTCCAGTTCTGCCACCTGCTGGCTGTGTGATCAGGGAAGGGTAACTCAATTTAAAACATTTGAACAGTTGGGCTCGGTGGCTCACCCCTGTAATCCCAGCACTTTGGGAGACCAAGGCAGGTAGATCAGTTGAGGCCAGGAGTTCGAGACCTGCCCAGCCAACATGATGAAACCCCATCTCTACTAAAAATACAAAAATTAGCCAGGCATGATGGCACATGCCTGTAGTCCCAGCTACTCAGGAGGCTGAGGCAGGAGAATCACTTGAACCTGGGAGACAGAGGTTGCAGTGAGTTGAGATCGCACCACTGCACTCGAGCCTGGGCGACAGAGCAAGACTCTGTCTCAAAAACAGCAGCCAAAAAGGTTTGAGCAATTCCCATCTTGGGGGATGAAGAATGCTATCAGGATTCAATTAGATCATTTATGCCCTTTGCTTGACTCCTGAGAGTGTTTGATCAATGGTCCCCTCTTCTTCTGTGGCCCTAGAGCCTTTACCTCCATTTAACAGAGAATCAGTGATGTCAGCAGAATTGTGTACATTTTTCTTTATAAATAAAATAAATACCCTTTATCTGCTTTTGCTCGCTACGAATGCTTCTCTTCAGTTTTACCATCACCAACCTGGTTGAAGCTTGAATAACAACATATTCCTAATTTGTGCCCATTCCTTGCACTCTTGTCCTTCTGATGCTTTCAGAAGTCACAATAAAACATTTTAAAAACTAAATCTGGTCATGTGGTCCCCCACTCCACCATCTGCATCAAACTCCTCCAGTGTGTTGTCACTCATCCTTCTGGTCTCAGAGCAAATGTCAGCAGCATAGAAAGGACTTCCAGGACTCCTCAATCAATTTGAAGTACAATCCATAAAACCCCATCTAATGGGCTGAGATAGCCTCCTCTGATGTCCCATGGCAGGAAATGGCCCAAAGCCCCCAAGGAAACTCCCCAGAATTCCAAAGACAGTCTGGACTGGTGATCTGGCTTCCACACCAGGGCTGGGAGAGTCACGGGGAAGTGCTAATTGCACCCAAATATGTGACTGAAGCAGAAAACCCTAATGGCCTCTGTCACCTGGCCTAGTGTTCTGCTTTTGGGGACAATGGCTGGGCAGGAGAACATGGATGAAGTGGGGGTCATCACCATGGAGCCCAAGTGTGGGGCAGGGAACGCGGGCTGTGCAGGTTAGCTGTTCAACAGCAACACTGTGTGGTGGTGACGGGAGCAACAGTCCTAGTGGACAGGTGACTACACAGGACAATGGGCTGTGCAGAATGACCGGTCAACAGCGACACCATGTGGTAATGGAAAGAACAACAGCGTAGTGGACTGATCCATTCTCCAGACCCTCTCTGTGTGACATTAGGAATTTGGACTAAGAAAATCCCAAGGACAATTGGAACAATGAGACTTTCTGTTAATGGAGGCTGTGGGGACTCAATAGATTAATTACAGAAATAAAAAGAGATGATTGTATCTGTGCTGTAAACTGGCACTGCCGGCCACATTGGTTACAGCCAATGAATAATAAATAAATGAACATGAAACAAGAAACAATACCAGCACACAGAATCCACAGGAAAAAAAAAAAAAAAACAGAAGGTTTTTTTCATGAAGCACAAATGGAAATTTCTTGGTTACAATCGAAACACGATTCCTGGAGGAAATATCTCTGCAGCCTTAGCCCTTGAAAGAAGCTCATAATCCCTAAAATACACACCATGCACTTTTCCAACGAATAAAGTTTCCTCATGTTTAGATCATCTCTGAATCTGAGTCGAAGAAGTTTGCAAGGGGCTCTTGGTTAAGATCTGGAGAGGATTCCCTGGGGAAAGGCAGCCAGTGCCCCACAGCCCATCAGGAACAGGTGCGGCTGACAGCCCCTGGTACCCCTGGCGCCTTCATTTATGGACAACATCTGCACCGAACAGCAGGAAGTTCTAGGGAGAGATAAGAATGTCGTCACCAGTTAAGATGCACCCCTTGTTTGTGAGTGTGCAGCTGCTGGAGTTTTAAGAAGGACATTTTGGGAGCCTGCCTATTGGGAAGGAGAAAGGTAGGGCCAGTGGGGGTCACTCAGTGTCTCGCCGCCTGGATCTACACATCAACAGCTGCCAACACCTGCGAATCTGTCAGCAGCTTCCCTGGAAGCTGCCTCCTTCTCAGACACGGAGACCCCCCAGGCTGTTTTAGAGGCCTTCATTTGTCAGTCTTGCCTCATGGCAGCTCAAGGGAGTGCTTGTTACAATCAAGGCTGCAAAACCACTTCTCTCTGCTCCTTTGTGCCCTTCACTCAGGATTTTTAGAAATGAAGAAATTAAATTGTGCCATGGGTCATTTTTTTAAAAAAGCATGAACTTGGTATAAGGTGGGGAACATGCAGTATGTGTTTCCTCTGCACTCTTGGCTATTTTTCTACAGTCTCTCAGCCCCATTAATTAGCTCCCTGGTCTAAAGAATTGAGGATTCATGGACTGGACGTTGGGGGAAAGGGAGAGGGCGGGATCTGGGTGATGCAAGGCTACCCATGAGGGCCACAAGTTATCAGGAAAGCTTTTGACCAAGGTAACAAATGCAACACTGGGTGATGGTTTCGCTACAGAGGTGACAGCTTTGTGGGGACATGCTGGGTTTAAGAGGCCTCAGGGTGGAGACATTGAGGGAGCCTGCAAATGCACAAGCTGAGAGTTTGGAAAAAATAAAGACTGGAAGCATGTCTGGGACGCTGGGTGGCACACACATGGCAGCTAAGCCTGAAGAGGTTGACGAGAGTGATGAAGGCCAGCCACTGGTGGGGGAAGAGAAGAGGCCTGGGGCGGGGTCCTGGAGATCTCCAGCTTGCAGAGAAGGGGTGGGAGAACAAGCAGAAGAGGTGGCAGGTGGACAACCAGGAGCTAGGGGAGTGCTGGCGACTAAGAGAAGAAAGCATGCCCAGGAAAGGCATCGTGTCAAATGCAGATGGAGATCAGCCTGGGTGAAAGCCATGAGGGAGCCTTCTGTGCTGTGTCTAAATCTGCCAGACATCGACCACATGTTATACCCCACAGTGCCTAGTATGATGCTGGGTGCAAAAGGCATGCAACATATATTCGTTAAATATTTAAATGCACCTTATAAAAGAGGTTCTTTGGCCAATAAATGTATTTCATTTTTGCCGAGTGTAGCGTGGGAACGATGCAGCAATGGTTCAAAGCCAGGAACCTGGCTTTGATTCTGGACTTCATTTAACACTGTGCGGCTCTTCTGAACCTGGGTCTGTCTTCTCTGTTTTTTAACAGCACCCACCTCCCAGGGTTGTTGTAAGGGTAGAAGGCACTTGACACAGGGCTTGGCATGCAGGAAGCATTGCAGCCATGGGCTGCTGTTGGTCACTATCATTAGGGGAGATGTGTGGAAAAGCCCCCGGGACTCACCTGGTGAGGCTGAAGCACCGTGTTGTAGAGCTGGACTCTGGCGGGCGTCGGGAGAGGGAAGCCTTTCTGTAGTTTCTCTGTGACAGAGACCAACGGTGAGGACCAGCAGAAAAGAAAGAGAAGGGCAGGGGAGGAGGGAAGGCCAGAGAGCCTGGGTAGAAAACCTCCCTGAACTGGCACGCCTGGCCCTAGGTAGGAACTGGCATGGGTGTACACGCCTGAAAGGAAGGCTGCCCCGGAGTCTGTACTTCTCACCCATTGTCCATCAACCCCAAGTCTACCTCTAGGACCTGAGTGGACTCTGTCCCCATGACGGCCCTCCTGAGGGTGCAGCACCACTGGTGTATACTAAACCAAAAATCTGCTGCTTGCAATGGTATGGACAGAGCATGGTGTGTAATTAGGGGTATTTAATGCATGTGTGCATGAAACCCCTCAACGTTAAGGATAAAGCCAGAGGCGGACAGTGGCCAGGGCAAGTGCCCCACATACCGCCACATTCTGACATGGAACTCTGGAGGAATCTAAATTAGAACGTGGCCTCCCAGGTCATTACAAAGCTACATTTGTCAAGGTAGGAGGACAGATCCCAGGACTGATGTATCATATTTCATATGATAATTTGTTGGATTAATCGGTAAGTTCTAAATATCCTGGTTACAGGTTATATGGGCCTCTATTTGTACTTTTGCCCCTTGCTCTCAAAGGTCAGGGGCAGGCCTGCCTGAAGTTTTTACCAGCGTGGTGATCTAAGCTCTGGGAGGGGTTATCAGGGCACCCCCTCATCCTTCTTCCAGAGTTGGAAAAAGACCCTGGGCTTTGTCTTCACAGCTGGGATCAAACGCATGCCCCACCCCTTGTCTGCTCTGTGCCCTAAGTCACTAAATCATTCTGTTCTTCCACTTCCTCCCATAAAAGTTGGAGATGTTAATAATCCTTCATCTCATGGGGGTTTTGGAAGGACAAATTCATGCAATAATGAATCAACCCATGTGTAGTAAGTCAACCCATGTGAGTTCCCTTTTTGTTCCATCCGTTTCTGGGTCAGATGCCATTTGAGGTTCACTCGACATCACCACTGCCCAGCCCTCACACCTGGGGCCAGGTATTAGGTAGCTGTAGGTAATCAACCCCACCCTCTTCCCCCATGACTAAAAATGAATGGTTTCTTCAAGGTTCCTTACCGTTAACCCTGGGCAGCACAAACGTGGGTACAACGTAGTTCATGATAGCCTGCAGCAATTCAACCTGGAAATCAGAGGAAGGATGGGAGGATGGTCCTGCATCGCCAGGACCCTGCGGGACCAGCAGTCCTCATCTCCCCTCCTCTGTCACCCTCCTTTCCCCTAGCGCTGCTCAGCAACCGCACAGCTGGGAAAACTGCTGACAGGTGGACGCAAATGATATGTGAACACTTGGCAGCCCAGTCAAGGTCATGGAAGTGCTTTCTTTTGCTCCGATGGTTCCAGATGTAAAGCATGTTCTCAACTGTAAGGTGCAAGGCCTTACAACTCATGACAATGATGAGGAAGGTCATCAGAGAGTATTCAAATGGGAAAAGCTCGGCTTAAAAAATGTGTCCTCCCAGACACTGCAGTAAGAGGGCAAATCGAATCAACCTCTTCGAGGGCTATTTGGCGCAATGTTCATCAAAAGCCTGTGTGTGCCTGGTTGGGCTCGGTGGTTCATGTCTGTAACCCCAGTGCTTTGCGAGGCTGAGGCGAGTAGATCACTTGAGACCAGGAGGAGTTCAAGACCAACCTGGGCAACATAACAAGACCCCTGTGTGCCTTTTGGGCTAGCAAACATTCCTCCAAGGGATTTATCCTAAGGAAATAACGTAGGGTGTAGGAAAAAATGTGGATGCAAGAATGTTGACCAAAGCAACAAATGTATCCAAAACAATACATTAAAAGCAACCTCCATGTCCAACAATAGGGGAATCACTTGGTGGAAAATGGTAATACTTTAATAGAAGGAAATATTATGCAACTGTTAAGAATGATATTGCAGAAATGTAAGTATCAACACAGAGATAACCATGATATGTTTTTGAGTGAGGAAAACCAGGCTATAGAAATCGCATCATTTCATTTTTTAATTAAATAGGCATAGCAAAAGGTCAGGAAGCATATACTCCAAATTATTAACTAAGTGATGAAAATATGTGTGGTTTTTATTTTCTTTCTTTTCCAAATCTGTAGGTTCTGATTGCCCTATAGTGCATATATTTTGCTTTGGCAATAATAAAAAAATTTAAAAATACTGTAAAACCCTCAAGAGGCTTGCCTGTAGTTGTGACATTTACAACTTCTAAATATACACATTTTTGTTTCTGGAACAATCGAGTCTCCTTTCCTGGTCTGTTATTCCCTGGCCTCACCAAATGCCGTGCCCTCCTTCCTATGAATCCTGGGAACTTTAAATTTCTATTTTCTACAGAAGTAGAAATTATTTATGGACTTCGTCAAGCCACCAAGAGAGCCTTGGAACCACTAAGTCCATGAAAATACAGTGAGGTTGCATTTGGTTCTTCCATTTTGGAATCTCATTCGGTGGAAATGGCTGGCTGGATTTTTATCAGATTTAAAGGGGACACTGGGATGGTATGACTTTGGGGTTGGGGGGCTTACAAGGCACTCACTTGGTGGGGAACTTGGGGGCATCTCGGGAATTTAAGGAAATGTTCTCCAGAGCAGCAGAAACTGGGATTCAACCAGAGGCCAGCAGGAGATTCAGGTCAATGTAGCAAGACCCTGGACAGGATCAGCAGACTGCAGCTTCTGATGTTAGACACAGGGCAGGCACTCCGTGTGGCTGGTGTTGAACAACATGGGCGACTACTTACTGCTAACAGGGGCAACTCGTCATCAATGCCCCTCGTGAGGGCAGCAGGGGCAAATCTACCTAATGACGAGCAGTGATTCCTGGGCAGGGGAACCACCTACTTGAGCTGGGTTTCTCCCTGCTCCTCCCTCTCCTACCAGCCCTTTCTCCATGTCACTACGTAGCTCTGCCGTTTATCCAGCTGCTCCACCCAAAACCCTGGAAGTCACCTGGACAATCCTTTCCCTCACCACACAGCCATGAGGGAGCTTTCTGTGCTGTGTCTAAATCTGCCAGACATTGACCACATGTTATACCCCACTGTGCCTAGTATGATGCTGGGTGCAGAAGAAGGTGTGCAACTGATATGCGTTAAATATTTAAATGCACCTTATAAAAGAGGCTCACATCTCTCACTAAGTTCTGTCTAAATCTACTTCCAAAATATGTCTCCAATCCACCATCTTTCTCTTCTTCCTGGTTGAGTCCCCACCCCCAGCATCTCACGTAGACAAACACACCAGCCTCCCACTGACTCCCTTGTCTGTAATCCATCCCCCCACCCCAGCCAGGGGAAGCTCTTACAAAGGTATAACTCCACCCACAGCACTCCCTGCAGTAAACAGTGCACTGGCTCCTCACTGCCTGTGCAATACAACAATCTCCCCTCCTCTAGCCCAGCCCGGAAAGCCCTGAATGAGCCAGCCTATGCCTGCCCCTCTGACCACATCTCTTCCAATGCCCCCTACTCGCTCTGCTCCAGACACACAGGCTCCCTTCATTCCCCAAACACGCCAAGCTTGTCCCCATCACAGGGTTCCTTCTCCTCCTTTAGTCCAAACATCACCTCCTCAGAGAGGCCCTCCCTGATCACATCCTCTGACTTCATTCTCCACCACCACTTTCCACCCATCCCTGCTTTGGTTTTTATAGCTTTGATTGGGACTGAAATGATCTCTCTCTCTCTCTCTCTTTTTTTTTTGACAGGATCTTACTCTGTCCCCCAGGCTGGGGTGCAGTGTAGCATGATCTTAGCTTGTGTAACCTGGAACTCCCGGGTTGGAGCCATCCTCCTGCCTCAGACTCCCAGGTATCTGGGACTACAGGTACATGGCACCACACCCACTTAATTTTTATTTTCTATAAGAGATGGGGTCTTGCTATGTTGTCCAGGCTGGTCTTGAAGTCCTAGCCTCAAGCAATCCTCCTGCTTTGGCCTCCCAAAGTGCTGGAATTATGGACGTGAGCCACTGTGCCTGGCCTTTCATTTCTTATTGTGCTGTGTTCCTGCTGCCATGTAAGGCTCCGAGAAGGCATCACTTCCCCATCTTGTGCATCAGCCTGCTCCGCACTTGGAGCAGTACTTGGCACATAATAGGTGCTCGATAAAGTAATTCATTTGTTTATCCAACAAATATTTGTTGAGCAGATTTTCTCTACCAGATTGTGCATGTTTAATCCCATTTAAACCATTCTACACTTACCTAGGTGGGGAAGGTCTGGCGTTCAGAAAAGGGAAGTGACTTGCCCAAGGCCTCACAGTTAGTAGGCACGGAGCAGGGATTCTGGCTCAGATCCCTCTGCCCACCAAGCTTCTCGAACCATTAATTCACAACCAAATTAAATGCAAATGAGCCAGTAGCTTCTTAAATAATGCCACGAGCCTATGGCATGTCCCTCTCCCCACCACCAGGTCAGGAGGAGGAAGAAGCCACCAAGGGCCTCAGACTCACCGGGAACGGGCCAATATTTGAGTGCTTCAGTTCCAGGATCAGCCTGTGAGAGGGGGAGGGGGGACTGAGACCACCAGATGTCCGACTATCGTGAGAACCCAGTTTCTAGAGAGGAGAGACCCACTCTGGTGGACACTGCCCGGTTTTCCCATCCAGTATCCACTCCCCTTCCACCGTCACAGCCCCCCAATGTTTCCTTCGGAGAATTCACACAGTCCCTGCATTGTTAGTGCTGTTGACCCCACACTGAGCTCTGGGCCATGCTGGCCAAAGGGAATAGTCCACCTCTCCTGCCACAGTCATTGCTGCAAGAATGTACCTCTGACCTATGCTGGCCCAGTGCAAGTCAGTCCCAGGACTTCTGAGGGAATACTGGGAATGAGGTATTCTCTTTTCTCTGGGAAAATAAGGAAACTCCTAGTGACTATTTTGCTGTCACTTGGTGACAGCCTGCTGGGCAGTGAAGCCAGCACAGAGGATAGCAAAGCCAAGAGAGGGAGACAGATTCCTAAGGATATCATTTGAGCACTGGGTCTTTCCTTGCCTGAAAACCTTGGATTTTTCAGTTATCTGAGCCAATATAGTATTTTTCCTTTATGGCCTTTATGACATTTTTAACAGTGATCTCAGAGGAAGCGGGGAACATATGGCTGTTTATTGAAACCCAATCTTTCATTAGCTGTGTTGGGTGCTTTATCCCACTGAATCCCAGTAATATTACAAGAGGCAAGGGCCATTACATCCATTTTTACATATGATGAAACTGACACTCAGAGGTCAAGCAATGGTCCCAGGTCACACAGCTAACAATCAGCAAAGCAGGGTTTCTTTTTTGTTTTCTTCTTTAAGATGGGGTCTCACTAGCTCAGGCTAGAGTGTAGTCACGGCTGCACTGCACAGCAAAATCACAGCTCACTGCAGCCTCGACCCCCCCCGGGCTCAGGTGATCCTCCCACCTCGGCCTCCCAACTAGCTGGGATTACAAGTGTATGCCACCACATCCAGCTAATTTTTAATTTTTTTTTTTTTTGTAGAGACAGGGTCTCACTATGTTGCCCAGGTTGTAATAAAGCAGAGTTTTGGCCAGGCACGGTGAATCATTCCTGTAATCCCACCACTTTGGGAAGCTGAAACAGGCAGATCACTTGAGGTCAGGAGTTCAAGACCAGCCTGGCCAACATGGGAAACGCTGTCTCTACCAAAAATACAAAAATTAGCCAGGTGTGGTGGTGTGTGCCTCTAGTTCCAGCTGCTCAGGAGGCTGAGGCAGGAGAATCGCTTGAACCTGGGAGGTGGGGGTTGCAGTGAGCTGAGATCATGTCACACTGGCCATCAGTCTGGGTAACAGAGCAAAACTCTGAAAGAAAGAAAGAAAGACAAAAGGAAGAAAGAAAGAAAGGAAGGAAGGAAGGAAGGAAGGAAGGAAGAAAGAGAGAAAGAAAAGAAAGAGAGAGAGAGAGAAAGAAAGAAAATAAAAAAGAAAGAAAAGAAAGAAAGAAAGAAAAGAAAAAAGAAAGAAAAGAAAGAAAGAAAGAGAAAGCAAGAAAGCAAGAAAGCAAGCAAGTAAGCAAGAAAGAAGGACAGCAGGATTTCAAACAGGGCTCCTCGAAGGCAAAGCCCGGGTTGTCTCCAACACTGTACAAAGCTTGAAAACTTGCCCTTGCTCCTCAAGAGTCAGTAGCCCCAGGATTTCTGCTCCATGGATTCTCACACCCTATCCCCATCCCCTGCATATTCCAGAAAGCCTGTGCTCAGCCCACACCCAGCTGTATCCTCTCCAGCTCTTTTACTCTAGAGGCCCGTGGGTGTTTCAGGAGAAATTAGATCTATACGTTTCTGAAGCAGTAACGCTTGTCAACACGATGCCAGGAGAAATGAGCTGCGCATAAACCTCTGGGGCCTGTCTCAAGGTGAAGAAGGACGGCTCGGTGCCAGGGAGAAGGCGGGACTGGGCAGGGATGTGGGTCAAGGCTGCGTGAGAACAGCGCAAACGTGCTGAAGAGGCAGGTGCCAGGTCTCACTGCGGGGGGCCATCACATGTGCTTGCGTACTGTGTTTCCTTCTCTCTGCCCCCTACACCCTTCCTCTGTCTCTCTGAGTGTCTCCCTCTGTCTCTGCCTTTCCTTTTCTACATCTCTCCCCTCCCTTCCTTCCTTTGTGTCTGTCTCCTCTCAGTGTCACTCTCTGTGTCTCTGTCTCTTTCTCTATGTCTCAACCTCCCTTTCTGTATTTCTTTTGCTTTAAAAAATCCATTTATTTATTTTGGGACAGGGTCTTGCTCTGTTGCCCAGGCTGGAGTACAGTGGCTCGAACATGGCTCACTGCAGCCTCGACCTCCTGGTCTCAACAGATCCTCCCGCCTCAGCCTCTCGAGTAGCTGGGACCCCAGGCATGCACCACCATACCTGGTGAATTTTTTTAAATTTTGTTTTGTAGAGATAGGGTCTCACTATGTTGCCCAGGCTGATTTTGAACTCCTGAGCTCAACAGATCCTCCCGCCTCAGCCTCTCGAGTAGCTGGGACCCCAGGCATGCACCACCATACCTGGCTAATTAAAATTTTTTTTTTTTGGTAGAGGCGAGATCTCACTATGTTGCCCCGGCTAGTCTTGAACTCTTGGGCTCAGGTGGTCCTCCCACCATGGCCTCCCAAAGTGCTGGGAGAGAGGCATGAGCCACCATGCCTGGCCTGTATTTCTCTCTTTCTGAGTTTCTGTTTCTCTTTCCCTCTTGCATATTGAGTGTTTATTCTGTCCCTGGAAGTGTTCTAAACACTTCAACACATATTAATACCTCATTTCAGCTCACAATGATGCTGTTGGCAAAGTAATTACTGGGCTTATTTTATTTTATTTTATTTTATTTTATTTTATTTTTTGAGACGGAGTCTCACGGTGTCTCCTAGGCTGGAGTGTAGTGGCACTATCTCGGCTCACTGCAACCTCCGCCTCCCAGGTACAAGCCATTCTCCTGCCTCAGCCTCTCCAGTAGCTGGGATTACAGGCGCCCGCCACCATGCCCGGCTAATTTTTGTATTTTTAGTAGAGACAGGGTTTCACCATGCTGGCCAGATTGGTCTAAAACTCCTGACCTCAGGAGATCCTCCCGCCCAAAGAGGTGGGATTACAGGCATGAGCCACCGCGCCCGGCCTTACTGGGCTTATTTGACAGCCAGAGAACTGAAGTTGGCAGCATTCTGGTGCTTGCCAAGGTGAGCTGCACTTCAAACGCAGGCAGCCTCATGTCAGGGCCACACTCTTAAACACAAACTCCCCTGCTTGGACTCGAATCAGGGCCATGTGGATTCTAGAGTCTCCCAGCAGAGGATGGTGGTTAAAGTCCCGAGGAT
Organism: Mandrillus leucophaeus; assembly: GCF_000951045.1. Taxonomy (NCBI): domain Eukaryota; kingdom Metazoa; phylum Chordata; class Mammalia; order Primates; family Cercopithecidae; genus Mandrillus; species Mandrillus leucophaeus. The sequence goes on from NW_012101477.1 coordinate 3,401,723, forward strand.
GGGGTGAGAAGAAGTTGAAGTGGGATTTTGTAGTGTCAAGGAAAGCCAGGGACATGGGGCAGCTGGATGCTGTTGTGGTTCAGTGGGGATCATCAGCTGATGCTTCCCAGCCATGAGGACTGGCCATGTGCCAGAACACAGGACTGTCACTGCTAGAACTGGGACATTTGTAGGTAAGCTGAGATGGTTGGTCACCTACAATGTGTGACCTCGAGCATGTCACTTTTTCTCTGAGCATCAGTTTCATGGTCTGCAAAATGGGGATACTGTGGCCATTGCACACTCTTTGAGGTTTTAATGTGATGAACCAACAGGAAAGCAACAATGCAGTGCTTCTGTACATCACAGGGCCACTGCCATCCCATGGACACCAAAGACAGCGGGGGAGCCCCCTCCTCCCCTCACAGGCCCACTTACCTATCCACCTTGAGCTTTCCAACAAGCCTGTCGGACTTGGCGCCAACCTCCATGGAAGCAGTCGTGCTCTGCCAAAACAACAACCCAGGCTGAAGTGCCCCGACCCAGGCGCCTGGCTGCAAGGCCTCCAAACCGAGAAGGGTCAGCTTCACAGCGGTTCCGCAGGGCAGCGCACACCGTGGGGTCAGGCCCGCAGAGCCGGAGGAGTGGGGACCCTTCCCTTGGCTTTGTGGCTGTTGAGTCCTAAACTGTCAGCCAAATTCTATTTTCTCTCTCTACTTCCAGGACCATTTCAGAGTTCTTGGGCCACTCTTGGAGGGGCTACATAAGGCAGACTTCAGGGCTGCAGTCCAGGCCAGCCCTGTTCTCACAATCCCTCATTCCTTAATTCATTCAAAAAATATGAGGAGGAAGTCCCAGGTTCCCACCTCAGCTGTTCTGTGCAGTCTGTGTGGCCTTGGATGACCCCTTGGGACCTATTCTGTGTGCAAAGTGGGAATAACAGGTCTCAGCTTGGGAGACCATGTGGACTTGCCTAAGGCCTCTAAGTGCTTCCTGGTGCAGAGAGTGTCTGAACCACGCCCTCAGTGGCCATACGGGTGCCACCAAATCTTTGTGGAGTGATGGAGTGATCAAAGGGATGAATGGATAAATCAACAATGGAGTGAAAACTGAGGCAAATGAAGGATTAAAAAATATGTGAATGAAAGAATAACAAAGATATGCATGAATGAATACATGATGGATGAATAAATGAACAAATATACAAATGAATGATCAATTGAACAAAGGCATAAGTAAATGAATAATTGAATAAATGAATGCGTGTGGGAATCAGAAAAGGCATATTTCAAGTCAACAATCTAATAAATAACTGAATGAATTAATAATTGAATGAATGAACAAATACACAAATGCATAATTGAATGACTAAAGATATAAGTGAATGAATTGGAAACAGTACACATATTTCAAGCCAACATGGAAAGAATAATTGAATGAATGAGAAATTGACCGAATGAATAATAGAATGAATAAGTAAACAAATGCACTAGTGAGTGGCTGGGGGAATGAATACCTTCAGGAGCCGGCACCGTTGAGTACAGTGACTCAAGTCTCAGGCTCTGGAGTGACACAGTCCAGGTTTGAATCCGGACAGGATTCACATGATCTCCTGACTCCAAAGACAGTGCTCTTGGGACTGTCTGGGGCTCCTCATCTGTCCACACCCAGGAACAGCTTACCACGCCAATCAGGAAGAGGGAAGCCAGGGAGGAGTTGGGGAGGACAGCAAAGGTCTGGACGTCCACGGCAGGGTAGAAGGTAAGGCCAGTGGGCTGCACGGACAGGTGTGGTGGGGCAGAGGCTGACATGTGGATCTGTATCTTCATGTTGGGAAACATCTTGGCCACCTGCAGCCCCCAGTGGAGACAACCAACGAAAGGAGGAGTTTCTGTTAAAATGTTTATGAATCCTATCTTGGCCTGCCCCTGCTTAAATACCTTCATTGTCTTCCCATTGCTCTTAGAATAAATCCTAAGATTGCACAGTCTGCCAGCTGGCACCCTGCCAGCCTCACCACATGTGCCTCTGCCTCTTGTCTTCCATCTTCAGCCACACAGAACTCTTTCTGTGCCTCAAACTCAACAAGCTCTCTTGCCATCTAAAACCCTTTGCACTCTCTGTTCCCCCTTGTTAGATGCTTTTCCTCGCATTCTTCTCTCTCGGTTCTTTCCCTTCCTTCAGGTCTCTGCAGATGTGACTTTCTCAGACAGCAGTAGCGGCTTCAAGGGGAAACTAAGGAGGGTGTTGGTGACCTTCTTCCCGTCTCTCTTAGTCTCTGATATTCCCCGAGTTAAACCCACAGCCTGAGTAAAAATAATGTGATTGTTATGCAAAGAAGGTTCAAGACAACACTCCTGGATACCCCTACTGAGCACACCTCTCCCCCCAACCAGAGCTTCTCTGTATAGAAATTTATGGGGTTTTACCACCAGAGATGCTGCTATGAACAGAATGTTTGTGTTCCCCCAAATTCATATGTCGAAACCCTAATTCCCAGTGTGGCTTCATTTGGAGAAGGGCCTCTAAGGAAGTAACTGAGGTTAAGTGAGTTCGTAATGGTCGGTCAGGCCCTGATCCGATAGAATTAGTGTCCTTATAAGAAGAGACACCAGAGAGCTCTCTCCCACCCACTGCCATGCATGCATTGAGAAAAGGCCCTGTGAGGACACAGCAAGAAGGAGGCAGTCTACAACCCAGGAAGAGAGCCCTCACTAGAAACCAAATCTGCTGACACCTTAACCTTGAACTTCCAGTCTCAAGAGCTATGAGAAATAAATTCTGTTATTTATGCCACCTGGTTTGTGGCGTTTTGTTATGGTAGCCTGAGCAGAAAAAGACAGAGGCCCTCCTTGACCACCTTGTCTAAAGTAACCTCATCCACCTGTTGGCTTCACTGGTAACAGTCCACATTATTTTTGTTATTGTTTTGGGTGTCTGGATGATATTTTTCTCTCTCTACTGGTCTGGGAGCTTCAGGAGGGTAGGGAGGTGGCCTGTTTTGTTGGGTTCCCAGCACAGGGCCCCAGGCACATGGTGGGCATTCAATAGAAATTTATTGCATGAAAGATCCTCCCTCCACCTCCAGCCAGCATCTACTCCCACACCTGATCAACTGGGCACTTGCAGCCTTTCTCTGTTCTGGGGATGAAGCTGTTTCCACCCTTTCATGCTGGGTTGCTTCTGGATCTTGTGTGTGTATGTTGGGTGGAGGGGGAGGGTCTCCTTATCCACTCAGCAAAGCCCTGTCCTCCCAGAACCCCCGGGCTCACTAAAGGAAAGCAAGGTCTTCCATACCTCAGGTAGGAAGGTTCCAAAGAATTTGGTTGTCAGTCGAAATTTGGACTCCTTTGGAATCTGTAGCAAGAGATGAGAAAAGGATCTCGGAGGATGCTGTTATAGACGGAGTGGAGGGGGTAAGTTCTATGTGGGGGCGAGAGGCTGACTGCACACACCGACAGTGGCCAGCCCCTATGTGACAACAGAGCACTGACCCACAAATTCTGCAGCAACCAGCCCGGAAGCCAAGCCACACCTTCTGCAGCAGTTGGCCCAGAATGGTTAGGAGCTAGTCAGTGACCGCCTGCTTGCTTTTTGCTCCTGAGAAAGCCCAATCTGCCCTCAAACCAATCTCATAGGATGCCACATTAAGGCTAAGGCAGAGTCTGTCTCTGCCTTAGTGTGATGCTAGGACTGGATAACAGAGTCTGACAAGTACTCGTCAATGTAGCCCTTACGTTTCTTATTCATTACTTTCTACGTTCAAAGCTCTGTGTTCGGTCCTCTCATAGACTAATATCTCGTTTAATCAGGCATTACTATCTCATTGAATCTTCATGACACCCTTTGGAGAAAACCAGTTATTGGTGTTTTACAGAAGACATAACAAGTTCTGAGAGGTAGAGTAATTGACCTGGGCCACCCAGCTGGAGACGGGGGGCGCCGATATTGGAACTCAGCTCTAGCTGACTCTAGAGTCAACACCTTAACCTCCCTCAATGTGAGAAAAGCTTTTTCCAGATTTGTCTGGAAGGGCTGCAGGACTCTGGGTCCAGTGTTCTTCCCACACCCACCCACAGCCCAGCCTTACCATGTCATCTCTAAGGGTCATCTTCAAGACCCCAGCCTCTTGGTATACAAGGCCGGCTGTGTTGAAGAAGTAGTCTGAGAGGCCCAGGTATACCATGTGGTCATGGGCAGCAGGAAACTCCATCACTGCTGGAGCAAAGGGAGGTGGACTGTGGTGGTTCTGACTGTAAAACTCCCCCTGGAGGTAGAGGCAACAGAGTGAGCCCAGGTATTCTTCAGGAATTATAAGTCAGCATCTCCATCCAGGGAAAAATGGGCTGAAGACACCATTTATACACTCGCAAAGGAAAAAGGAATGAGCAAATAAAAAAAAAAAAGAAAGAAAGAAAAAGCAATGACCAGAAGTTAACAGTAGCATCAAATGCCTCCTGGGCATTAGTTTCTAAGTGCGTTTCATGCCAGTCCTGGGAAGGAAGGTATAATTTTGCTCATCGTATAGGAGAGGACACTGAGGCACACGGAGGTGAAGTGACTTGCCCAAGGTCACACAGCTAGTAAGTGGCAGAGCCAGAAATTGAACCCAGGCCTCCAATGTCCAGTGAACATTCTCCTAACCACTCCATTGTCTCAACCTCAACCTTGCTAGTAAGCACAGAAGCCCTATGAAAAGAACAGTAAAATCTTGTTTGTTTCATCTGTGAAGTTAGCAAAATGGGAAAAGAGGTCAATTGTTTTGAGTGTTGTGTGTGCGTTAAACTGATGCTATCTAGTGTTTGGTGAGAGCTTCTAGGGTTGCTCTTTATGTTTCTGAAAAGCAATTTGGCAATATGTTGCAAAAGCAGATCATTTTTTAGCAA
>NW_012101477.1:3407696-3408988 GCF_000951045.1 Mandrillus leucophaeus
TGAGCCACCGCGCCCGGCCCCCATAGATGGATTTTCTTATGCATTTATGTGAGTGCTTAGAACCAGGGACCTGGGAAGTTAACACACTCCATGGTTGTCAGTGATCAACTCTGGGCAGGAGCCCAGGAGATAAACAGGACCTTTCTTATTCACTGAAGATAATTACCTATTGTTTTAATCTTTTCCTCTGTTGTATCACTTAGATATATGTGGGTATTCATTTTTTTTTTTCTTAGTATGCCATTTGGTCTAGCAATTCCTCTTTTAGGGAATGCTCAAGGATGGACAGAGAGACAATTGCAAGGATGATCACTGCAGCTTTGGTTACGTTTGTAGAAAAAAATGGAGAGCTCAAGTGTCCCAGGAGGGAGCACTGTACTCGTACCTTATCCCAAGCTGTCCGCTGAAAAACCAAGCAGCCAGTAAAGGGCTGCAAGAGGATATTTTGTGGATGGCAAAGATGTTCCTATTACATGTATCGATTTTTTAAAGTTGTAAAGCAGAATATATAATATGACTCATGCAAAATATATGTCTGCGTGTATTTTGTTGTCTGTATGTGAATACATGTGTGTGCATTTTTTCCTGTTTCTATATTGTGGGTTTGGTGTGTATTTGTTTTTATGCCTATATATGTGTACATTTGTTTCTCTCTCTCTGTCTCTCTTTCTGTGTGTGTGTGTGTGTGTGTGTGTGTGTGTGTGTGTGTGTATCTTCCTCTGTTTCTGCAAAGACAAGGGTTGGAGGGATCTACACTTGTTTATTGATGGTGCTTATCTCTAGGTTGTAGACTCGGGTAATTCCTCTCTCTCTTTTTCTTTCTTTTCCTTCTTTCCTATATTTATTTCTGAATTCCTCTGCAGTTTCTAAATTTTCTTTTTCACATTGAATGTGTTTTGCAACAAACAAACAAACTATAAACAAAGAGGCAAATCACCAATGTGGAAGGACTGAAGGAGGCACAATCCAGGATGAGTTTTAGAGTGGGACCCACCCTTGCTGGGGTGGTAGGGAAGGCTGCTCTGGGAGTGACAGCTGAGCGAAGACCCACGTGGAGTACTATAAGAAGCCAGCAGGGTAGAGGTGGGCATTGGGAAGGAAGGGAGTACCAGGCAGAGGGAACAGCTAGGACAAAGACCCTGAGGTGAGAGGAAGCTTAACCTGTTTGAGGAAGTGTAAGGCCAGTGTGCCTGGTTGGACGGTGGTGAGTAAGGGAGGGAGCAGCATGCAATAAAACTCCATCCATCCATCCATCCATCCATCTGTACATACATACATACATCCTTCCTTCC
>NW_012101477.1:3409938-3416258 GCF_000951045.1 Mandrillus leucophaeus
CATTCATCCACCAACACACCCATCCCCCATCCACCTGTCTACCCACCCACCCATCCATCCACCTACCCACCCATCCAACTACCCATCCATCCATATATCCATCCACCCATTCATCCATCCAACAAATAATTTATTGAGCACCTGCTATGTGCCAAGCATTGGTCTAGGTGCTGCACATATGGTAGTGAACAAAGCAGTTGCAGCTCCTTCTCTCTCATCATAGTGAGGGAGACAGACTTGAGACTGTGTGTGTGTATTGGTAATAAAGCAGGATGTGGGGAAGAGGAGAGAGCTATTTCAGTGAGAGTGATCTGGGAAGGCCTCTCTAGGAAGGGAATATTTGAGCAAAGATTTGAAGGAAGCAAGGGAGAGCTGTGCGGAAACCTGGGGAAGAGCACCCAGGCAGAGAAAAAGCAAGGGCAAAGGCCTTGGGGATGGGCAGGCATGGTGTGTTTCAGGAATGGCGGGGAGGCCAGTGTGACTGGAGCAGGGAGAGGCGGGGAGAGTAGAGAGGGTGGTAGTGAGTCAGATAGGAAGTGGGGGACATTATAAAATTTGTTTCCAAGGACTGGGGAGCCCTGGAGTGTCTGAGACAGAAGTGTGAGGGTGTGTGATTCTCAGTGTCAGCCTCACCTTCATCTGTACATCCAGGGTCTCAGCCGTGGTTGTTGGAGGTGCCACCAGCCCATAGTTGATTCCAGCCACAGCATCTATTTTGGTCATTACTAGAGAGAAAGATGGACCATGAGTTAGCTTCCATGGCATCATCCCTGGAAACTGAAATGCAGGATCAGAATCCCCTAAAACTGGATCAAGAACTACAGTGCAAGTTCCATTCCCACCTCCTCCAGGGAGCCCTCCTTAAGGGAGCGCGCCTTAAGAGAAAATGAACCCATACCCCACATTCACAGACACCCCCTTACTCTCTTCTTCCAACAGCCCTGAGATGAGTGGCTAAGACACACGATCAAGGGCACAGAGAGACCTAGGCTTGAACCAAACTCTGGATGACCTTGGACAAGTCCTTGCACTTCTCTGAGTCATTTTTTTGTCATTTGTAGAACAGAGAGAATCCTAGTGACCTCAAAGATGCTGGGAGGGTTTTGAGAGAAGGTGGATGCCCAATGTCCTGTCCATGCAGAGGCTCAAAAGCCAGGGAGGATCATTGTCAGGATCATTGGTAATAGCCCAGGCTGAGCCCTGGCTGGCTTAAGTCTGAAGAGTTTCTTTGTTTCCCAGCAGTAATCAATGAGAGTTAAATAAACATCAGCCCTTCCTTTATCCCTTTCCTCAGTTAGCAGAGAAGAAACCAAGGCTCAGAAATCCAAGTTGTCCAATGATTGCTGAGGGATGAAGCTGGGATTCAGACCAAAATCTTTTTCCTGCCTCGTGAGGCCAAACCTTGGGCACTGCAGCTGCATCGAACCTGCCCAGGATGGGCTCCTGTACTGGAGGAAGAAAATGCCTCTTAAATGGGCATATACTATGTGCCAACCATGCAAGGCTTCATAGCGAGGTAGTCCTGAGAGCAGCTGAAAGCCCCGGCTCTGGAGTGAAGGAAACCTTAGCTGCAGATTTGGATCTTGCTTCTGCCTCTTGATGGCTTCATGACTCTGGACGAGTCTCACCTACTCTCTGAGCCTCAGGTTCCTCATGTTTTTTTTTTTTTTTTGAGACAGAGTCTCGCTCTGTCACCCAGGCTGGAGTGCAGTGGCATGATCTTGGCTCACTGCAACCTCTGCCTCCTGGGTTCAAGCGATTTTCCTGCCTCAGCCTCCAAAGTAGCTGGGATTACAGGCATCTGCCATGAGGCCTGACTAATTTTTGTAATTTTAGTAGGGACAGGGTTTTCCCATGTTGGCCAAGCTGGTCTTGAACTTCTGACCTCAGGTGGTCCGCCTGCCATGGCCTCCCAAAGTGCTGGGATTACAGGCGTGAGCCTGGCCAGGTTACTGTTGTTCCATTGTGAGTTACGGGCTAGGGGACAGGGGGATGGGGTGAAAAACGAGGAGAATAATGCTTCTCTCAGGGAAGTGTTGGGAGACTGAGAGGGGACAATTTCCTGAGTGCCTGCCACAGTTCTTTGCAGCTTGCCAAGTACTTGAGGGTGAAGATTACTGTCCCCATTTTAAGGACATGGAAACTGAGATCCAAAAAGAAGTGAGCAATATCAGATCTCAGGCCAGTCATGTGTCTCTGGCCTTAGAGAGCTGGGGGTATATGGCTGTTTGGCCCTTGCAGAGCTAAGGGAATGAGGCGGTATGGGCTGTTTGTCCTCCTCACTTCTGGACCTAGCACAAGGGCTTGATCCAATGCTAGCTGCCACTTGAACATAACCTACTACTCTTCTCATTCCCACCCAGGCCCAGGGCTGTCTGGGAAACTTGCCGGCCCCATCACATCCACCCTGACGTCCTCACACCCTCCCCCTTCTATTCCTTTCTATCTTTGATCCTCATCCAGCCCTCACCTGGCAGAGTCTGGAAATAAGGTTGCAGCTTGGAGGATACAGAACTGGTCACTTTCTCACAGACCTGGGGAGAACGAAACAAGTAATCAGTAAGGTCTTCTCATAGTGAAAAATGTCCCTTGGCAATAATGGGCCAGATATGCCTTGCTTTCCTTGAATGTTTTCTTGAAAATTATGTAGCCAATCAAGTTTCCCTTTTCTTTTTGGCCACCAGGAAGCTCAGAGTTGAACATGTGGCTTAGCAACAATAACTGTATATGACTGTATGGCCTACATAACTGCATTCTACTTCCTGCCCTGTGTGTGGAACTTTCCTGATGGGTGTTTATGTTTTCTATTTTATAAGGTGATTTGTTGTTGTTGTTGTTGCTGTTTTGTTTTTTCTTTTGTTTCTGTTTGATTTTGCTGTCTCAGATCCTTTGTGGAATGAGGCAGTAAACAAATACGAGGTAGTCAATGGCCAGCCTTCCCTTATCTGGGCTTCCGGGAGCATGGGCAGGCTTTCTACTGAACTAGGTGGGCACCCTCACGTTTGATATGTATGGCCAGAGAAGCCATTCCCTACCTGCCTTTGCCACCCCACCCCTATCCCCCTGTCCCCTAGCCCGTGACTCACAATGGAACAAACACTAGCCTGAGAAGATTTGTGTTGGGTCACACACTGATTTTGACACTGAGAAAGTTGTTCCATTTATCTAGACCTCTCTTTCTTCATCTGTAAAATGGAATGTGGCAAATCATATTTTTCTTTCCATTTGCTCTTCTGTAATGTGGCCTTGCCACACCCCCATGAAGAGATGGAGTCTGTGAACTTGCCACTAGAATCTGGGCTTGGTGACTTGCTTCTAAGCAACAGTACACAACAATACACCTCACCTTTGTGTAACTTCAGAGGTGAGGTCGTAAAAGGTTATGCAGAACCCACTCAATGATATGAGAAGCCCAAGCCCCGTGGAGGGGCCATGGTAGTGGCTTGGGTCAATAGTCCCAGCAGAGCTGAGACTTCGTCTTCCTAGCCCAGTCACCAGAGATGGGAGCGAGGAACCCTCCAGGTAATTCTAACATGGAACTTTCGAGTCTTCTGAGGTGAGGCCCCAGACCTCATGGAGCAGAGAGCTCAGCCATCCCCGTCATGCCCATCTGATTTCCTGATGCACAGAATCCATGAACATTAACAATGCTGGTTGTTTTATGATACCAAATGTTCAGTTGTTTGTTTTCCAGCAATAGATAGCTGGAATATAGGATTGAAACCACAGCCTTCCCCTCACTAAGAGACTGGGGCTGGGGCTGGTGGTCAGACAAGCTCCTTCCTTCCCTCTCCCGATGTTGTTCTTGAATGACCTTCCCCTCAGTAATCCAGCAGGGTCTCTTCAGTCCTTGCCTTTCTCGACTACTGGGTAGCTCCTGGTGTGGTTGCCCATTCCCTTCTAGAAACACTCCTTCTAGAGACCTGTGACCAAGGCCTTCTGCTCTCTTCCTATCCCCTACAGGCTTTTCCTCAGACTCCTTTGCAAGCTCTTCCTCCTTCACTGAAGACGTGGGAGCTTCTCTGGGCTCTCTTCCTGGCTCCCTGTCCCTTCCACTTAGGCCCTCTTCTTGAGCCGTTTCAGGCATCCCCATGGCCCCTGTGGCAGGTGCTGCAGCGCCCCGCCCACACTCTCTGGACCGTGCTCAGAAGTGCCAAGAAGTTAGGTCTCTAAGAACAGCCTTCAACGAAAGAAGGCTAGGAGGTGGTAGACAAATACCCCACCTTCTTCCCGCTTCTGGAACAATTCTGAGGTGTGCTCCCCACCCTTCCTCTGAGAATTGCCAGCAGGACTGAGTCCCAGTTGCCCACAGTGGCAACCCACTCAGTAAAGCCCCTTCCCTGCCTCCCGACCTCCTCACTGCGCTGCCTGGGAACCCCTCCCAATAAATGACTTGCACCCAAACCCTGTCTCAGCATCTGTCTTTGGGAGCCCAGGTGAAGTCACCTCCCCTGCTCCCAACATGTGGCCAGTACCCAGGCCTTACTTTGCAGCCCAGGCTTATCTGAGCTCCAGTCTGGGGACCCAGATGCCTCATAGACAACTGTCCCTGGGTGTCCTACTGGTCCCCAAGGCTGGCACATCCCAAACCAAACTCCTCAGGTTCTTACTCCTCCTTAGGGTTGGCTGCACCATCTGCCTAGAGGTCACCTCTATCCTCCCCCATCCCTCCTTCTACACTGTCAATCAAGTTATTTTTCCTGGGGGATGGAGGGAGGAAGGGGAAGGAGTGAAGAGGGGAAGATAAAGAAGGAAGAAAGGGAGAAAAGGAGAAAGGGAAGGAAGGTAGAAAAAAAGTAAAGAAAGAAAAGAAAGAAAGAGCTGGGCGCAGTGACTCATGCCTATAATCCCAGAACTTTGAGAGACTGAGGTGGGTGGATCACTTGAGGTCAGGAGTTTGAGACCAGTCTGGCCAACATGGTGAAATCCTGTCTCTATCAAAAGATACAAAAATGAGCCAGGCATGGTTGCAGATGCCTGTAATCCCAGCTACTCAGGAGGCTGAGGCAGGAGAATCTCTTGAACCTGGGAGGCGGAGTTGCAGTGAGCTGAGATTGTGCTACTGTACTTCAGCCTAGGCAACAGAGCGAGACTTCATCATCAAAACAAAACAAAACAAAACAAAAAACAAAACAAAAGAAAGGAAGAAGAGTGGGAAGAAGGAAAGGAAGGAAGGAAGGAGGGAAGAAGGAAAGGAAGGAAGGAAGGAAGGAAGAAGGAAAGGAAGGAAGGAAGGAAGGAAGGAGGGAAGACAGCAGTGGGAAGGAGGGAAGGAGAAAATTTGGTTTCCCTGAAGTGTGTTTCTACCACATAAGGCTCTTGAAGTCTTAAGAGGACCTGGACTGGCATTCTCCGAGGAACCTGCGCCTCTTCTCCAAATGACCCAGGAACAGAGGGCCGCACAGCTGGCAGCTGGGGCCCTGCTGGACTCCTGAGCTGCACCTCAGGCATTGTCACCAGTGTTGCTCACCTATCAGGGCCAACAGATGGCTCCAGATCACAGCAAATCCTGATGGGAGCCCAGCTCCCTCCCTGCTCTTCCCTTCATGCACACTTTGTACTGACACAGGCTCTTCCTTCTCTCAGACACCCGTCCTACACACTGTATTCCCTGGGGACAGACTCCCTGGCTCACTCCTCACCATTTCCAGCACCTCCTGGTATCATGACATCTCATTCCTTCATTCATTCATTCAGGCCAGTACTTGCTTCTAAATCGGATCTTATGATTAAGAGCAAGGTTCATCTCTGAGGCAGGGTAGCCTGGATTTGAATCCAAGCACTATTACTTCCTCTTTCTGTATCTCAGTTTACTCACCTGTAAAATAGGGATAATCATGGAATCTCTCTCACAGGGGATTAAGTGCCAGAATGTGTGGATTAAATGCTGGAATCCATGGAAAGAGTTCTTAGCATAGTGTCAGATCACTGTAAACACTCCGTATATTATATGGGCCAACATCATCACCATCCCCACCATCACCATCACCATCACCATCACCATCACCATCACCATCACCATCACCATCATCAACTTCGCTATCACTATTGAAACTGCCCAGGATGAGCTCCTGCCTTGGAGGAAGAAAATGTCTATTAAATGGGCATATGCTTACCACCATCACCATCACCATCATCAGTCTCACCATCACCATCATCATCATCATCATCCCCACAATCACCATCATCAACTTCACCATCACCATCACCATCATCATCATCTCCACCATCACCATCACCATTATCATCATCCCCACCCTCACCATCATCATCCCTACCATCACCATCATCATCATTATAATCTCTACCATCACCATCAC
>NW_012101477.1:3417338-3418025 GCF_000951045.1 Mandrillus leucophaeus
AATCACCATCATCAACCTCACCATCACCATCATCATCACCATCACCATCATCATCATCACCACCATCACCATCATCAACCTCATAATCACCATCAACCTCACTATCACCAACGCCATCATCATCATCATCATCTCCACCATCACCATCACCATTATCATCATCCCCACCATCCCCATCAACCTCACCATCACCATCATCACCATCACCATTATCATCCTCACCATCACCATCATCATCATCATCCCCACTATTACCATCACCATCGTCAACCTCACCATCATCATCACCATCAACAGTAGCAGCAGCTTTACTACTTATTAGCTTGGCTGCTATAGGGGCCACTTTTAAATGGTACTAAGAAATAATCGTAATTGTTCCAAATGTTAAATATATCTCAACACTCTTCTCAGACTATTACTTGATTATACAGACAGCTGAACTGTGAGTGAGCTAGCCTAGTGAGTGAGCACATTTTTTGCATTATCTCATGAATCCTTACCGTGCCTTGGTGAAGAAAGTATTAATGTCCTCTTCTTTTTTTTTTGAGACAGAGTTTCGCTCCTGTTACCCAGGCTGGAGTGCAATGGCATGATCTTGGCTCAGCGCAACCTCCACCTCTGGGTTCAAGCAATTCTCCTGCCTCAGCCTCCCAAGTAGCTGGGATTACAGGCATGTGCCACCACTCC
>NW_012101477.1:3418311-3418663 GCF_000951045.1 Mandrillus leucophaeus
CATCACCATCCTCATCATCTCCACCATTACTATCACCATCATCAACCTCACCATCACCATCATCACCACCACCATTATCATCCTCAATATCACCATCATCATCATCCCCACCATTACCATTACCATCATCAACCTCACCATCACCATCATCATCCCCACCATCATCATCACCATCATCCTCACCATCACCATCACCACCATCATCATCCTATCACCATCACCATCATCAACCTCACCATCGCCATTATCATCATCACCATCACCATCCTCATCATCACCATCATCATCATCATCCCCACCATTACCATTATCATCAACAACCTCACCATCACCATCATCACCATCATCATCA
>NW_012101477.1:3418955-3419526 GCF_000951045.1 Mandrillus leucophaeus
TCATCATCCCCACCCTCACCATCATCATCCCTACCATCACCATCATCATCATTATAATCTCTACCATCACCATCACCATTATCATCATCCCCACCATCACCATCATCAACCTCACCATCACCATCCCCATCATCCCCATCATCACCATCACCACCATCATCATCCCATCACCATCACCATCAACATCATCATCATCATCACCATCACCATACTCATCATCATCACCATCACTATCACCATCATTAACCTCATAATCACCATCAACCTCACCATCACCATCATCATCATCACCAACATCACCATCATCAACCTCACCATCACCATCATCACCATCACCATTATCATCCTCACCATCACCATCACCATTATAATCATTTCCAGCATCATCATCATCAATCTCACCATCACCATCATCATCCCCACCATCAGCATCACCATCATCCCCACCATCACCATCACCACCATAATAATCCCATCACCATCACCATCATCAACCTCACCATCACCATCATCATCATTATAATCTCCACCATCATCATCACCATTATCATCATCCCCACCATCACCATCA
>NW_012101477.1:3420791-3457380 GCF_000951045.1 Mandrillus leucophaeus
CTAATGTCCCCATTTTACAGATGGTAAAATTGTGGTTCAAGAAGGTCAAGTCATTTCCTCAAGGTTACACAGCTGGTTAAGCCCTGGAGCCAGGGCCAAAACTTACCCCAAGACGCTACCCTGAGACTTTGGCTGGAGATTGTCCTGCTCATTGGAACTGTCCCATCTAATCCCAACCAAGCCACTGGCTCCACTCTTGCCATGTGACTCTAAAACCCATTCTATAGTCCACTGTGTTATGCATTTTGACAAACATGCATTGATTTCTTGCTTTTTAAGCTTTTGACACAGTATCTTCAGATAGATGATCTCACATGATTGATGCCCCCCTACCTGTTTAGTGTCTTTAACAAGGAAACCAACGTCTTCCACCTAGAAGACCGCACGAGCCTCCTCAGTGGTCTCCTTGCCCCTACTCTTGGCCTCTCCAGTCATTCCCACAGCAGACAGGGAAATTGTTCTAAAGCACAGATCTGGCCAGGTCACCCCCTTGCCTAAACCTTCAACGACTTCCATTGCCCTCTGGAGAGAGCCAAAACTCATTGCTTTTTGAGACAGGCTCAGATGATTCTTAAAAATTGATAATTTGTTAATGGAAAACTAGCTGAATGAATGGCCTCGTCCCTTATCTGAAGTATCTGGGTTGCGGGTTTAGGCTGTGGGCATGGTTGGAGGAGTGCTGGCCGACACCTGTCCCTTATATTAGTTCCAGCCTCAGGGAATGGGCTACTACTGGGGTTTGGCCAAAGCCCAGAAATGTAGCTTCATCAGTGGCATTTGTTCTGAATGGGAAGCATCAAGGAAGGAACTCGGGGTGGGGTGGGGTGGAGGAAGGAGTCTACCAGGGGTATGGGAAGAGAGGGAGGCAGGAAGGGAATGGCATTTTCTCAGCAGGGAGGAAGGCTGGGGAAAAGCAGAGGTGGCCCAAGCAGGCATGAGGGAAAGTTTGTTGGGAGTGTGGGAAGTGATCATCTCTTGGTCTCTTGGTGGATTCTTCAGCAAAACATACACGACTGGCTTTTAGAGCTGGGGTTGTGGTTTCAAAGGGCTATAAGGACTACCAAGGGGTCTGGAGTGACAGCAGAGTGTCCGGAGAAGGGGGAGGTGTGTGGTCACTGAGGGCCCTTCCCCTCTGTTCGCTGATGGGGCTCCAAGCCCCTCCTACCTGGCTGTTCAACTTGTTTCGAAGCGTAGACTCAATTTTTTTGCGGAAGAGTCGGATCAGCCACCTAGAGATGGACAAGTAGGGAGATAGATGAGGCTTTTCGGTTGTCCCTGGGCTGGATTCAGGAGGCTGCATCGTCTCAAAAGCTTTCTTCCCTCCTGGAAACAGGCCTTGGCACCCTCGCCCCTGAGCTCTAACTGCACACATACCCCATCAGATGCTTGTCCCCGATTTAGTGACCTGTTCATGAGGTTATTTCCTGAATCCCTGCGTGGTTGGGCCCCTGCCCCAGTCTCATTCCTCACCAGCCCCTCCCTCACTGCACACCAGCCACACTGGCCTGCCATGTCCTCTCTCCTGTGTGTCCTCCCACCACCGTGCCTTTGCACATGCTGTTCCCTCTGCTTAAAACACCCCCGTCCCTAACACCTCCCTAACTAATGCCTACTTATCCTTTCATCTCAGTTCAAATGTCATTTTGCCAAGGAAGAATTGGCCCGCCCCCAGATGGGGTCAGAGCCTCCGGTTCTCTGTGTTCATACAAGTTTGTACCTCTTTTTTCTTAATTCTTATCTCCTTTTGTAATTCTGTGTGAACCATTCATTCATGCAATGCTTTGGTTAATGATTTTCTTCCCCACTGGGCTGAAAACTTTAAGAGAACAGGACTGTGTGGCTGAGTCTGGGGTGAAATAGACCTGGACTTGAACACTCACCAGCTGTAGCAACTTAAGCTATTGCCTATCTCTCCATGCCTTGGTTTTCTCCCCAGAAAACGGGGTAATAATAGGCCGATCTCACAGAGTCATGGTGTGACTTGAATGAGATAATGAGTGTGCTCAAATCAGTGCTGGGCACAGTCAGCCTCTGAAAAATATTAGCTCTTACTAAGTTTTCATTGGTCACTCATTTCCTGACCACATTGCACAAGCCTGGTGCAGATCTGAGTCTCACTAGATAGTTGTTGAATGGATGGATAGATGAATGCCTACAGATTTGTGATGACAATATAATTTAGTGCATATGTAACGTGCTTAGTATGAGCTTGGGACATAGTAAGTGCTCAGTTAAGTCTGCTGAATGAATATGGAATAAACAAATGATGCCTTGAGAAAAAGAGTGTCTGCTTCATCTGTGGACCCCTGCCTCCCGTGCCATGCCTGAGGCCTCTGAGCAAGGCCTGGCATGCAGGTGGCACTCCGGGTGTGTTTTCAGAATACAGGGATGATTGAGAGAGTTGTTCTTTAGGTCCCTCCTCCCAGCCACAGCCCTTTGGAGTCCATACCCCACTCTGCTCTTTGAGATGCGCACGTGGACACTGTTGATGTGGCTGCTGCAGCTGGAGCAGCTGACGGTGGGCTTGCCTGATGTGGAGTTACTGCCCAGCTTCAGATCAGCCGAAATGGACACCCCTTCTACCCTCAGGTCAAAATTGCCGCTTGTTTTTCTGGAGAAAAACAAAGAGGAACGTGGAACAAATCCTTTCTTCCCACTGCCATTCAAACTTTACCCCAGTGCTGGAGGGCGGGTTTTGTTATTATCCCCACTCCAGGCGAGGAGATGCAGTTCAGAGAGAAGAGGCAGCTTGCCCAAG
Source organism: Mandrillus leucophaeus (assembly GCF_000951045.1). Classification (NCBI taxonomy): domain Eukaryota; kingdom Metazoa; phylum Chordata; class Mammalia; order Primates; family Cercopithecidae; genus Mandrillus; species Mandrillus leucophaeus. The sequence goes on from NW_012101477.1 coordinate 3,423,550, forward strand.
GTCACACAGCAGCTGAGTGGGACAGTCAGGATTCCAACCTGAACTCTGAACTCATGTCTGACTGGCAGAAACCTGCTCTTAACCACTGCCTCAGCTGCCGCCCCAGCTGTGTGGCCTTGGGCATGTTTCTTACCTCTCTGAGCTTCCATTTCCTCCCTCAGATCCTGGTTCAGCAGTCAGACACCAGAGTGTGTGTCCCAGCTTTGCTACTAAAAAGCTGGGTGTTTGGGGCCAATGACTTGCATTAATTAATGGCACCATTAATTCAGTAATGAGGTTAATAACTCCTCCCTCAGGGATGCAATGGGTTTTGGATAAGACAGTGGACATTCTTTTGTTTTTGTGTGTGATCAGCAAGGGAAAAGATAGATGCAAAAGCGCCCAGGGAGAGAGTTAAGTGATCCTTGTTGTGGGGAGGAGACACACCGAGCAGTTCTTTTAAGGGCAGGCAGACTCACGCCCCTTTCATTCGCCAGGGCGGTTTCTCCTCCATTTTCCTCCCTAGATTCCCCAGAAAGGAGACCTTCCTAAAGCGACGGTCACTCTGAACCACTGTTAGTGGGCAGGGTAGCTGTGGGGAGAGCCCAGGATTTAGATTCGGAGCTGTAGTTTGGGTTATTTGCCCCTATTTTTCACCCTCCCCTGCATTCATACCCTTACCATTGCCTATCATGGCAGGGTTGAGGAGGGTGCCTTTGCTTGTCCTTGACTTTGGGCTTGGCCACGTGAAATGATTTGGCCAGTGTTATATAAGTTCTGAGCCTGGGCCTTAAGAGGACCTGTGTGTTCCTGCTTTCCCTTTTTGCACCTCTGCTATCACCAAGAGTATGCTCTGCATAACCCACTGGTCCAAGGAGAAGGAGACACAGGTGGAGCCAAGCCTCCTTTGCTAAGCCCAACCCAGGTCAGCTGAGCCCCAGCCGACACACAGATGTATAAGTGATGACAGCTGATTGTTGTTTTAAGCCACAGAGTTTGGGATAGTTTGTTACACAGCAATAGCTAACTGATAAACAGAAGAAATTGAAAGTTCCACTTAGCTTTCCACCGGAAGCCACATGCACCAACTCAGCCTTGCCAGTATCCTGCACTGAGATGTGGATAAATGCTCAGTTATTAACCAAGGGTTATGTAAAATCTTCTCATGTGTAGAATTTCCTGAGGAACCCTGTGGCAACAGGTGGTCACAGGCAAGGCAAACATTGGGCATTCCAGAGGCCCTGACTGTCTAATCCCATCCAAATATCACTAAGAGCGCACCCAACAAACCGCAAGCGCAGAAACGCACATGAAACGTTTTCGTGCCTTCCATTTCCCGCTGATCTTGATGTTGGCGTTGCTGATGGAGAACTTAAGGCCCACATTGGGCACCATGCTTATCTGGGAACTGGGAAGCTGGAATTCACGGATGTCCATGCTGCAAAGGAGAAATGTGAATTTCATATAATTTCATATAATTCTAGGTGCCCACATGAGGACTTGGTTAATGGTTAATGCAGACTCATCCCCCACCACCTGGTCCTTCACTCCGTCCATTCCAGGAGTTCCAAAGCTAAGACAGCAGCCTTGACAAATATGTAGGCAACTGGAGTGGCTTAGGTTTTGAAGTCAGAAAAAACCTGCATTTAAATCCTGCTCTTTAATATACTCTTGGGTTACCCTGGGCATAATTACCACGAGCCTCAGTTTCCTCATCTGTAAAACGGGCACAATGATCTCTATTTTGCAGGGTGTGTGACAATCAATGAAGATAAAATAGGAGGCCCTTTAACTGGAAACTCTGTATAGGAGAACTCTGTATAGCTCTGTCTTGTTTCGCTATTGCAGCCCCAGAGCCTGCTGTGTCAGACATACAGTGGGTGCTCAAAATATCTGTGAATGAATGGGTGTACAAAACTCTGTAGAGGACTTTCATGGGTTTTCTGCCCAGTGCACAACCCCCTTCTTGTGATAACAGAACTACTAGATTATTTAGGGGAAGCCCCTCCCCACATCTGTTCCATGCCACTCCAAAGAAAGTTGATCTTATGTCCATCTTCAGGGGGTGGAGCTTGCAACTTAGGCTCGGCCAAGTAGTGTATTTCATTCCCTGGCTACAGTGATTGGCTCAGGGCTGTGTATGTAACCTAAGGTGGGCCAGTCAGAGTGAGTCTTAGGGCTCTCCATTCAGAGTGCTGAGCAGGAGATCTAGCGAGACTTACTGGTGACTGTCTTGCCTGTGGAGGGGATACACTGCCTGCCAATTGGGCCTGTCCAAGGAAGTGATGCTGAGAGGTGGCAAGAGAGGAAACAGGGCCCAGTGGCATGTAAGCCTGCCTCAAGCTGAACCCGAAGCCAGGCTCTTCCAGTGACTTTTCAGTCATGTGAGCCAATGCATTCTGCCTTAAGCCATTTTGGAAAAGATTTTCTGACCTTGAAACCTGGCACATTCTAATTGATAAACGGCACAGAGTTTGGGGTTTCATGACATTTCCTGGGAGTTGTGGTTTGTGTGGCTTTCTCCACGCTCAGCTGGGAGGTTGCCTCTCCTTGGGATGATGTAAACACAGGCTTTGGGATATGAAACTCTGTGAGTTGAGAAGTTTGTGGCTCTGCGTTCTAGCTCTTGGTGGTCCCAGAACACTGCAAGTCCTGCAAATCAAGGACTGAGCTCTGGCGGGCCTCACCTGTAGAAGCTATAACTCCCCTTCCCAAGAAGCTTGATCTTAAATTTTCCTGAGTAGTCAGGAATCTTGATCCTCTTCAGCTCCTTCTGCAGCGCCGCCGTCCCCTGCTGGCTGGCTGAAGGGAGAAGGCAGGGGTGACAGTCAGAGGCACGGCCTGAAGCAGGGGACAGAGGGGCAGGGCAGGCTCTGGACCCTGGGCCCCTGTTCATAGCATGAACAGTGGCACTGGAAGGGTAAAAAACAGGGACCAGTTAAGATTTCCTAGAAAAGGCCAAATAGTAAACTGACCCTTTATAGGAAACCAAACTGCCTCTGTCACAAATACTCAGCTCTGCCGTTACTGCACAAAACAGCCATAGACAATATCATGTTCTTCTGTGTGCCTGTATTCCAATAACACTTTATTTGTTGGCATTGAAATGAGAATTTCATATAATTTTCACATGTTGTGAGGTAGTATTTTTCTTCTTTTGTTGTTGTTTTGAGACAGGGTCTCTCTGTGTCACGCAGGCTGGAGTGCGGAGGCATGATCACGGCTCACTGCAACCTCGACCTGCTGGACTCAGGTGATTCTCCCACCTCAGCCTCCCTAGCCGCTGGGATCACAGGTGTTTGCCACCACACCAGGCTAACTTTAAAAAAATTTGTTTAACATTTTTGCAGAGATCTGCGGTTTCACCATGTTGCCCAGCTGGTTTCGAACTCCTAGGCTCGAGTGATCCTCTTGCCTCAGCCTCCCAAAGTGCTGGAGTTACAGGCCTGAGCCACTATGCCGGACCCTTTTGATTTTTCCCCATCATTTAAAGATATTAAGACTATTTTTGGCTTATAGGCCATGCAAAAACTGAGGGCTATAGTTTGCTGACCCGTGGTCTAAAATATCACCCCTGAAACACCCAGTTATGCATCCTACTAGTATTTGTTGGATACTTAATTTGTTATTTGCTCTATGCTACACCCCCCCAGATCCCCCACCTCTCTGAGTTTTGGGCTGTCTCCCCAGGGCCTTTGCACAAGCTATTCCTTTTCCCTAAGAAATTCTTCCCTCCCATATTCACCCGGTCAGCCTCTAGTCAGCTCATTTATCACTTCCTCTGGGAACCCTCCCTGGCCCAGTAGATCAGAGCAACACCCTGTGTCATTCTCATGATGCTGTGGATGGCTCCTCCAGAGCCCCCGTTACCATTTGTAATCATGCATTTATTCACATTACTCTGACTAATGTCCCTCCCCTATTACATGTAAGCCCCTTAGGTCAGCAGCAATCTGTTTTATTTACTAATGTGTCCCCCATATTCCCATTGTGCCTGACACTTTGAAGGCACTTAAGATTTGTTAGATGAGGCTGGGTGCGGTGGCTCATGCCTGTAATCCCAACACTTTGGAAGGCCAAGGCTAGTGGATCACTTTAGGTCAAGAGTTCAAGAGTTCAGCCTGTTCAACATGGTGAAACCCTGTCTCTACTAAAAATACAAAAAATTAGTTGGGTTTGATGGTGCGTGCCTGTAATCCCAGCTAGTTGGGAGGTTGAGGCAGGAGAATCACTTGAACCCCGGAGGTGGAGGTTGCAGTGAGCTGAGATGGCGCCATTGCACTCCAGCCTGGGTGACAGAGCGAGACTCGGTCTCAAAACAAAACAAAAAAAGATTTATTAGATGAATAAATAATGTCCTAATGGCAGGAATTCTACCACCAGTTATGATGTGGCTAATAGCATCAAAGAACCAATTAAAAGGCAGACACATTACCTGAAAAGGAATAAGTAGTAAGATGAGGGAGCCCAGACTTTGAGTTTTCTCGGAGTCAGTTAGGAAATAATAATATCGATGAAATGTATTGAGCTTTACTCTGTGCCAAGCGCTGTTCTAGGCTCTGCGCATGTACGAATTTGTACAATCCTAGGAAGTAGGTCCTGTCACTACCCTCATTTCACAGATAAGGAAGCTGAGGTTCAGAAAGCTGACGTGACTTGCTAGGGGCCACACAGCTGACAAGGAGCAGAATTTGAACCCAGGCCTTCTGGTCCCAGAGCCCATGCCCTAGAGAAGGCTTTCTGGGGGTTCAAAAGTAAATGACACATAACTGGTCACTGTGTGGAGGGAAAAAAAATGTGTGGTGTCCAGGATCTGTAAGTTGACAGAGACCAGGCCTCGAAGGGTCTCAAATGCCATGCCAAAGGATCGGGATAGTTTCTGAAGGCAGTAGGCAGCCACAGAGAATGTGGGCCAGGGGAGGACATGAACAGATTTGCTGCATTTCAGAAAACTCACTCTGATTGGCACAAGGGGATTGGGTAGAAGGGGAAACTGAGGCTGCTATGACAGAGCATGAAGACCACCGAACTTAAAGACCCTGACTGAGCCTCTGCTTCGACAGGCTTCAGGGCCATACTCCTTCCTCCTAGCTCTTCTGTCTTGTGTGGCCTTCTGTCCGCAGCTCTAGGATTCAGAGACATCCTGCTGGGCTAGGGTGGGAATTCAGGGATGGGATACCAGCTCCTCCTGAGTCCTGTCTGTTTCCCGAGGGCACCCCAACTGGAGAGGCTCATGCTTTCCCCTTGGTCTGATTTCCCTGGGGCTGGGTATCACCCACTTCTCTGCAGGTCATCTCTCTGCCACCAGGAGGCAGCATCGAGCAACCCCACGCTGGGGCATCAGGCAAGACCAGAGCTCACATCCAGGCTGCCAGCTTCTCGCGTGTAAGTGTTGATAGCAGCAGTTTGTCTTACACAGGCTGAAGTGAGGGTAAATGAGATGGTGTGTGTAAAGTTCCTAGCTCAATGCCTGGCACAGGTTAGAGCAGGTCAGCACAGGCTGTTTCATGCCTTTCTCTCCTCTGCCTGGGCCTGGGTGAGTGGTCTGGGGGGACCCTCTTTGTGTCACCCAGCGGAGCACTGTGCACAGTATGGCCACCAGCCCCTGCACTAGGGAGAGCACGGGGTGGGGAGGTCCTCCCACACTCTCCCTCTGACTCTGCTCAGCCTCCTCAGCATCGAGAAGCAAATGGCAAGGCTGAGAACTGGCTTTAGAAAGAAGAGAAGAGCTTAGAAGTCCAAAGTGGAGGTTGCAAAGAGGGAAGGAAGGGACCATGAGGACCCTCAGGGGTCTGAGCACTGGACTTGGAGTCCTCTAGACCAGTTCACCAATCCCAGCTCTACCATCCCAGCCCTGTGATCTTAGGCAACTTGCTCTGCCTCAGTTTCTTCATATATAAAATGGGGGCAAGGGGACCTGCCCTGAGGAGCTATGAGTATGCCAGGTGATGGGTCTAAAGGGCTGTACACAGTAGATGCTCAATAATTGCTCCTCAGGGGTGGAGAGGAGGGAAGGGAGGCATCTAATTACCATAGTCCAGGCCCTTCTGGGAGATCCTGACCATGACGCCAGGGTTGGTGGCCGCTGTCATGGTGGTGCCCACAGCAACCAGCACCAGCAGGGATGCCCATCTCGGCGCATCGTGAAGGCCCCTGGCCACGTCCTCTCTCATCCTCCAGAGCTGCCAAGACCTCAAGGCCTTGAGGTGGGACCACAGAGCTATAAAGGAGTCCACTGGGGACATGCAAGTCAGTAGAATTCGGAAAGGAGGAAGGAACCTGGCAAGAGTGGGAGAGAGGGAGGGCAGCTGTGGTTTTCCTTTGTGGTTAGGGCCCCACAGGCAGGGAGAAGTGCAGCCTGGGAAGCTCGCATGTGCATGTATGCATGCCTGTGTGTGCATGGGTGTGCATGTGTGTATGTGTGTGTGCAGATTGGTTCCCCTCCCTAAGCACCCCATCCCCCGCTCTGTGCCCCCACCCAAATGCCCCCACCTACCGACTCCCTTGAAGCTGGGTGGCACAGACATAAGGATTCATATTTTTCTTTCTACTTTTGATTTCTTTTGTATTTTGGATAGTAAAACATTTAAGAAAACAGATGCTTTAGTGTTTTCTTGTCCTGAAAGGCAGTAGTGGTAATGATTAAATGCTCACATTTTAGAGTCTAGTATCTTGGCTGTGGTTTTACATCTTAGCCCTGTCTATTTCTCTAGTGGTCTGACCTCAGGCAAACCCTTTAACCTCTCTGAACCTCAGTTTTCTCTTTGTAGAAGAGAAATATATAGTACTGCTCCCTCTCTGGATTGTGGAGAAGGTAAAATGAGCTTAAAACCACGTAAAGCATTTAGCACAGTGCCCGTGCAAAATAAATATCCAAATACTTAATGTTAATGTTACCCTGATTTCAAAAGTAATCCATGTTTATCGGCCAAAATTTGAGAAAGAAACAAGAGAATACAAATTACATGTAACTCCCTCTTCCAGAGACAAGCCAAAGTGTATTTTAGAGCATTTCTTTTCCCCCTCTTTTGTTGGTAAGCATAGGTAGAGGGTCCATGTTTGTTTGTTAATGAATATGGGATCACCTGGTCAGTTTGGTAAAGTTGCCTTTTTTCGATAAACAATATGTAGCGAATGTTCTTCTCCAGCATTAAATATTTCATTGCTTCCTCATCCCACAGCTTTCTTATCCAAGCTTCTGTTTTTGTACATTTTTACTCATTCTGTTTTTGTACATTTTTACTCATTCCTTTGGCAGATGTAGAACCTGAGGCTTCACCAGGGGAAGTGTTCTTCCCACAGTCACTCAGCAAGCTGCTAGCAGAGCGAGGATCAAAACACAGCCCTCCAGATGCATCCCACACCAGCCCGAATCGCTCAGCGCCTTGGGAGTTGGGGGGATGTAGACACTCCCCACCGCCAACCCAGCTTTCTAGACAGGTCCCTGTCTGCTCAGCCCCTGCCCCTCCCTCTGCAGCAGCCTCAGGCTTTGGGTGGGCAGGAACCCCACCGGGCAGCCTGCTCTGTCTCCATGGTGATGAGAGGAGGGGCGGGGCTGCAGAGGGGGCAGACGGCTTCTCTCCCGCTGGGTCCTCATCAGCCCCCTGGTGCCCTGTCTCCCCGACTTTGGATTTTATGAAAGTCTAATGAAGTCCGCTGAGCCTGGAGGACGTGAGACCTTCTGAAGTTTTCTTCTCTTTTTCTTAAAAGTTTTTTTCTTCCTCTCTTTGTTTGGTTCTAAAAGAGTCTCCCCTCCTGCTTCCATCTACAGCAGCTAGAATTCTTCTGGCTTGCTTCAGAATGAAAGCAGTGGCCGTGTGTGAAGCATCCACTGTGTGCCAGATGCTTCACACGCATCATCTCCAAGCCAAAAAACAACCCTGAGAGAGGGATGATTCTTCCTCACTTTGTTTTAATGTTATTATTATTATTGTAGAGATGGGGGTCTCACTATGTGTCCTGACTGGTCTTGAACTCCTGGGCTCAAGCAATCCACCTGCCTCAGCCTCTCCAAGTGTTGGGATTAAGGCCGAGCCTGATCTCTTCCCCATTTTGGAGACAAGGAAACTGAGATGCAGCGATCACATCACTGTCACGGTCATTCCTCCTTTCATGGAGAGAAGATTTTTCCTTACCTGAAGCAGGTGCCAGGAGGAGTTATGACTGTAGGCCCTCACCCCGGCTCTCCCTTTTTCCAAGTGATTTGAGCCCCCAGACTCAGATGTCTGCATCTGTACCAGGAAGATTAGCAGCCAGAACACATAGATTGATGACTTGTCACAAAAATTAGATTTTTGAAAAATTATCTTGCACGTTTTTGAATACTTCCAGTTCTTAGTTGCTCGAAGTTCCTGAGTTCCCCAAGGCCCAGGTAGATGTGGTATCAGTGAGGGTGTCAGCTAGGAAAGGAACGTTAAGATGAAATCACAGGACAACAACCTACATTGCTATAAAATTAGAATCTTAAAACCAGCTGACGGCTGGGGGGGGTGGTTCACACCTGTAATCTCAGCACTTTGGGAAGCTAAGGCAGGTGGATCACTTATTGCCAGGAGTTCGAGACCAGTCTGACCAACATGGTGAAACCCTGTCTCTACTAAAAATACAAAAATTAGCCAGGCGTAGTGGTGTGCATCTGTAATCCCAGCTGTTCAGGGGGCCGAGGCACGAGAATCTCCCTCCTTTTTTTTTAAATATGGAACGCTTCACAAATTTGTGTGTCATCCTTGCACAGGGGCCATGCTAATCTTCTCTGTATCGTTCCAGTTTTAGTATATATGCTGCCAAAGCGATCACCACGAGAATCTCTTGAACCCAGGAGGCAGAGGTTGCAGTGAGTCAAGATCATGCCATTGCACTCAAGCCCGGGCGATAGAGCAAGACCCTGTGCTGCCCACCACACCACCACCACCAAAACAAAAACAACAACAACAAAAAAAACCAGCTGGCAAGTTTCTGAACAAGCAACCCACTGGCTTCCCCGATGTCTCATGCCCAGCCAAATCCAGATGAGCCCATCAGTGACTTTCCACCTCCTCCTTGTCAGCACTGCTGCTGGCCATGGAGCTGCCCCACTGCTTCAGATCTGACCCCGTATCCTGTATCAGTGACAGTGTCTTCAACCCAAGTATCAGAAACCACCAACTCACATTGCTTCAACAATAAACAAATTTATGATCGCAGAGAGGAAGTCCAGAGGGCGGACAGGCTTGAGATTCTGATTGATTCAGCAACTGACAGACATCTACAGGATCATCTTTCCATCTCTCTGTTCTCCCATCCCCATGTGTCAGATTTGCTGTTACACTGGCTTCTTTCATGGTTGCAAGATGGCTGCAGCAGCTCCAGCCGTCCCATCTAAACAGACTTTCCCCCAAATATCCTTTTCCTCTTCCTCCTCCTCCTGCTTTTTGTTTTTTCTTTTTGTTAAAATTATTATAAAATATTTCAAACCTGTGGACAAGAATAGACCACCTGGGTTTATAATACCTTAACATTCTGCCATATTTGCTTCCTAGAGTTCCTTTTAGTTCTAGGAATTTTGATACATCTATAGCTATGTGTTGTAACCAGGACCACAGTCAGGATATAGAAGAATCCTGTCGTCCCCCAAAACTCTCTCCTACTCTTTCAATTTGACACAGCTTAAATCATAGGGAAAATATATTCTTCTCAGTAGAAATTCACAGATGGGGTGGATCAAGAGTTGGTCAATTCAAGGGCTGGATCTGTCTATTTTCCTGCTCTTCTGTCCTTGGGTTGTCGACTTTTTCCAGAAGAAAGTGAATTGGGTTTAGAGCCAGGCAGACCTGGGTTCATAGTCCCAGCCAGTCTACCCTACTCTGTGAGCCTGGCCAAGTTCCTCCACCTTTCTGAAATTGGGGTTCCTCATTTAAAGATGAGGAAACAGTGCTCCCCATGGAAGCTGTTCCTGAAGATGAAATGAGATAATAGGTGTGAATCCATTTACACAGAGAAGGTGCTCAGTAAATAATCATAAGTCAACCTTCATCACTAGCTGACTGGAGAGCCTCAGACTACCCGGGAAAACACACCGGGGGCACTGGAAACTGAGCTCTTGGCCCTCTGGCCTCTGGGTTTGGACTGGATAGGTGCAAAGATAGAGGAATCTGTGGCTGACATTGCCTCTGTGAGCCTTCCACTCTGCCAGGGGCTGCGAGGAGCAGCAGCCATTGCCTGCCTTAGGTGAGCCCCTGCAGCACAGCAAGGCTGTTAAGGGGTGGTTTGGAACCTGACAAATCTGGGCCCAGCTCCCAGCTCTGCCATTCCTCACTCTGTGACTGTGAGCTTGCTGCTTAAACTTGCTGAACCTGTTTCCTCGTTTGTCCCCACACTCCATCCTCAGGCACAGGTCTTGCTCGGGTTTAATAAGAGGTCACCTCTGTGGTCACCTGAGGCCCTGTACTCTCCCTCCCCTCAGCTCTGATTCTCTAGCCCTTTCCCTCCCTCACCCACCAGGGTCCCCACTTCCTCTGTGTGTCTGGCTTCCAGGCTATGCTGCCAGCCATTCTTTGATCCTGAGTGGGGGTTGCAGGTGAAGGAGGAGCTTGTGGTAGATGCTGGAGGGTGAAGGGGAGGAGAGGAGCAGGCCCTCCTGGAGATCCAGCCTCAAGGTGCAGTATGGAAAAGACAATCAGGCCAGCATGGTGGGAAGCCTAGGTGGGCAAATCTCTTGAGTCCAGGAGTTCGAGACCAGCCTGGGCAACATGGCAAAACCCCGTTACTACAAAAAATACAAAAATTAGCCAGCATGGTGGCCCACGCCTGTAGCCCCAGCTGCTTGGGAGGTTGAGGTGGGAGGATCATTTGAGCCTGGGAGGCAGAGGTTGCAGTGAGCTGTGATCTGCGCTCCAGCCTGGGTGACAGAGCGAGACTCCGTCTCAAAAAAAAAAAAAAAAAAAAAAAGAAAGAAAGACAATCAAACATTGTGTACATTTTGTATTACGGCGTAAACTCTTAAGAGGGTGTCTCCTGCTTTGTTATGCTGAAAAAAACACTGTCTCCTTCCCAGCTTCACTTCTCATAAACGGGCTCCTTTGAGTAATCTGGTCAGAAGGATATGAGCCTCCAAGGGGCAGCCGGTGGGGGCTGATCTTCTTCATTATTATTAATACTAACATTCATTATTATTATTACAGCAATCCCAGAGTGGGACACAAGATATACTCAATAGTGAACCCATTGAAAGAAGAGTCAGAGCATAGTTCCAGACTCTAAGTACTTGGAGACTAAGGATAAGCTCAGTCTGGCCTGGCAAACCCCCAAGTCTTCCAGTGGGGGGCGTCTGCCTCGGTGCCGGGGGGCTGATGGAAGGGCTGATGGTTTTTCAGACTAAAGGCCTGAGCCCTGAACAAAGGGCAGTTTCTGGGACGAGCTGAAAGCTGAGGGAAAGGAAGACAAGATGGAGCAGCTCTCCAGGGGTGGGTGGAAGGGAGGATGCCTCTCCGGCTTCTTTTGCGCAGGAAACTGGGGTGTTTCACCTGTGTCACAATGTTGGCTCATGGCAGGCCTGGCCTCTTCCAGCCCGAGGGAGGATCACGGGAAGAAAAGCAATAGGGGCAGTTGGCTGTTGCCAAATATGCAACGGCCTCCGATACTTGGGGCTGTTTCCCCTCGGCCACATGAGGAAATTAGCCAAGTCCCAACCGGCTGAGCCCTGAGAGAGCTGCTGGCGGCAGCTGGTAGAGAGTCACTCGCTGCCTGGCCCTGCCTTATCCTGGGGAGAGCACGAGTTGGGAACACTGGAGGGCTGGGGTTAGGGGGAGGTTAGTGAGGACCAGGGCCTGGGGTAGAGCCTTGGTTTTGCCTCTGCTTGGCTGTGTGAACCTGGACCAGTCTTTGCCCCTTTCTGGGACCTAGGGTCCTCATTCATAAGAACAGCCACCATCTTTGAAGGGCTTAATCCATATCAGAAACCAAGCCAAGCCCTTGGCTGACATTCTCTTTTAATCCTTATCTAACCCTGAAAGTAGGTATCATTGGCTCCATTTCACAGATGAAAGCATTGAGGCTCAGAGAAGTTATGCAACTTGCCTAAGGCCACACAAGCAGAAAAATGGGAAAGAGATGTTGAAGACTTCAAAATGAGGGGAGGGGGCGCTTCCTGTTGCGTTATGTGATGGAGGTGACTGTGGATTGTGGACTCCTGGAGAAGCATGAGGGGTATTTTGTAGGCAATGACAAAATCCAGTGACACTTAATGTGACCACATTTTTACCCACAGATGGGTGAGACCCAGAAAAACAACCTCCAGGGACCTATCCTTTCAAGCTTCTGCACCATTGACTATGCCATTTCTTCTACCTGGAGACTTTCTGTCCATAACTGGAAAACTCCTATACATGCTTCAAGGCCCAGTTCAAATATCGCCTCCTACATGGAGCCTTCCAGGTTCTCTGGACTCCCTTCAGAGTCTGTCTCCATAATTGCCACCCTGTGTAATTGTCATCTGTTTACTTGCCCATTTCTCCACCTCTCAGAAATTGAGAGCACGGGTTCTTAGGCCAGTTTGGCCTAGGTTCAATTCTGGCCTCTGTTGCTTTCAAGCTGTGTGACCTCGGGAAAGTCACTAACCACTCTGAGACTCTTTCCTTTTCTGTAAAACAGGATTAATAATATCTACCTTGTGTTGTTAATGTTAGATTAAACGAGCGAACGCATTGGAGTCCATACGAGATGCTCAATTATGCCGTGTCTATTATCATTTGTGGTGGTTAAGACTCTAAAATTGCTTTCAATTTTTTATTTTGAAATAATACCAAACTTACAGAACAGTTTCAAAAATAGTAAAAAATTCCTATATTTACCTCACACAGATTGTCCAAGTTAGTAAAGTTTTACTAAACTTATCTTTACAGGTGTATCTATATATGAATATATATGTGTATAGATGTATATATGTAAATATCTTTTCAGAATTATTTGGGTGTAAATGCATGCATAATATTTTAGTTTGTGTTTCCTAAAAACAAGGACACTTTCCTGCATAATCACAGCACAAACAGCACATTTTTTTTTTTTTTTTTAGACAGAATCTCTCTCTGTTACCAGGCTGGAGTGTAGTGGCGCGATCTTGGCTCACTGCAATTTCTGTCTCCCAGGTTTAAGCGATTCTCCTGCCTCAGCCTCCCAAGTAGTTGGGATTACAGGCACGTGCCACCACACCCAGCTACTTTTTGTATTTTTAGTAAAAACAGCGTTTCACCACGTTGGCCAGGATGGTCTCGATTTCTTGACCTTGTGATCTGCCTGCCTTAGCCTCCAAAGTGCTGGGATTACAGGTGTGAGCCACCATGCCTGGCCTATCACAGCACAAACATTAATACAGTATTACCAGCTAATCCACAGACCCCATTCCCATTTCACCAGTGGTACCAATAATGATGTGAGTGGGTCTAGGTTCCAATCCAGGACCTCCTGTTGCAGTTTCTTCTCATGTCTCTTGGTCTCTTTTTTTTTCTTTTTTTTCAGATGGAGTTTTACTCTTACTATCCAGGCTGGAGTACAGTGGTGTGATCTCAGCTCACTGCAACCCCCACCTCCTGGGTTCAAGCGATTCTCCTGCCTTAGCCTCCCGAGTAACTGAGATTACAGGCATGTGCCACCACGCCTGGCTAATTTTTGTACTTTTTGGTAGAGATGGGGTTTCACCATGTTGGTCAGGCTGGTCTGGAACTCGTGACCTCATGATCTGCCTGCCTCTGCCTCCCAAAGTGTTGGGATTACAGGCGTGAGCCACCGCGCCCAGCTTTTGGTCTCTTTTAAGCTGGAACTGTTTCTCGGTGTTTTCATGACTTACATTTTTGGAGAGGGCAACCCAGCTACTTTGCAGAATGTCTGTCAGTTTGGGTTTGGCTGTGTTTCCTCGGGAGTGGACTCAGGTCATGCCCTTTGAGCAAGGAAACCACAGAAGGGATGCTGCGTTCTTCTCAGTGCCTCAGGTCATGTGACATTCAACGGTCCTGTTGCTGGGGATATTGACGTTGACTGTCTGATTAAGGTGGAGGTGTAATACATGAGGAGGGACCAGCAGGTGGGAGTCACTGGTCAGTGGTGCCAGGGTGACCTCCCCAAGGACCTCGCTTGAGTCATCCCGTCTGGTGTAGCAGGAAGGCACCCAGGGATCTCAGGGCAGTGTCTAGGTACCAACCAGCAGCAAGTGTGGCTACAGCCACGGCTGTCCTTAGGCAGAGCCCTGGGCAGGCAAATGTTTGGGGTCATCTCAAATCAGCATGTGAGGACCATTCTGGCAGCCCAATTTCACATGACTCCACCAAAGTAACATCACGCTGGCCAGCAGCGATGATCAGCTCTCCAGGCACCCTCCTGAAACTGGGACCTGGCCCCAGGGCCCCAGGACACCTCGTAGGATGAGTCCCAGAGCTCTCAGGGCACCTGGCAGGTCCATCCTCAGGGTCCAGGGCTGGAAAGTGCTCCCTAGAGAATAAATGAGGAATGAGACAGCAGATCGGGGCCTGACTCCAGGCCTGGGGTGCCCACGCAGATGACACTGCTGTCCCTTGCTGGTTCTAGGTGCCAGGTGGGACCTAGAAAGTTCTGAGGAAGGCACTCTAAGGTGTGGGGCACCCTGAGGCATAGGGTTTGTGGGGTCCTGACCTGCCCTGGTGTAAGGGCTGCAGTGCTGGCTCGGTTCCACCAGTTCTCCAAACCCAGCTCCCCGTCACCTCCTCCATGAAGCCGGAACCTGAAAGCCCTCTTCAAGCCCGCCTTCTCTCTTTCTCTATTCTTTCTATCCTCTCGACCACTCTGAAGTCCAGACCTTGATTCCTGCTGTCTGGCCTCCAGATGGCCACTCCGGCCTTGTCTCAGGTGCTCAGGCTCCAAGCTGGTCACCTACACCTGCCGAAGACATCTCTCTGAAGCCGACACCAGCACCGCCCCACTCTGCATCACCACGGGGCAAGGCCCACTTCCCTAACAGGCTCACAGGGCCCTCCAGATCCCACCCCACGGGTTCTCGCACTGCCACATTGAAGTACAAGCTCCCAGGAGCTTGTGACCATGCCGATTTTCAAAAGCAAGCCCCACACCCTGATCCTAAGTACAGGATAGGTGACAAGGCTTGAGAAGCTCCCTCATGCCACCTCTCAAGAAACACTAACTTAGAGAAATAACCTTGAACATGTGAACCTTTGTCACACCTCCACGCCTTCGAAGATGCATTTCCCACCGCCTGGCATGCAACACTGCGTCCTCCAGGAAGCCTTCCCTGAACTCCCTCCCTCCCACGGCAGCTTAGGTTTATTCCACACAAAATGTACAGCCTTTGGCAAGCCAGGCCTGGACCACGGGGGCAGTTATTACTCGTTGTCGAGGGGATAAATGCTGACTGTGCAGCTCAGTTCAATCCCACTTCCACCCATTAGGAAGGGTCGCTACCTCAGCCACCCTCAGTTTCTTCCTCTGTAAAATGGGATAGTAACACCAGCCTTATAGGACTTGCCAGAGGAGTCAGTGTGATCAAATGTGTGCGTGGCACTTAGCAGCCGGTCTGTGTGTCTGCAAAGGTTTGGGTTCCGTTTTCCTTCTCCCTTGAGACTCCAGTTCCTCCCACTAACTGGAGCCATGGGGGAGCCTCTCAGTGGCTCAGGTGACAGCATATATTCAGGCTGGGAAACTTAAGGGGCTTTTTTTTTTTTTTTTTGGCTGGGTCTCCCTCTGTCGCCCAGGCTGCAGTGCAGTGGTGCAGTCTTGGCTCACTGCAACCTCCGCCTCCCGGGTTCAAGCTATTCTACCACCTTAGCCTCCTGAGTAGGATTACAGGCACATACCACCACACCTGGCTAATTTTTTTTTTTTTTTGGTAGAGATGGGATTTTACCACATTGGTTAGGCTGGTCTCAAACTTCTGACCTCAGGTGATCCGCCCACCTTGGCCTCCCAAAGTGCTGGGATTGCAGGTGTGAGCCATCACGCCCAGCCTTGAGGGGCATCTTATAGGCCAGGAAATGGCAGGACTCACACCTCCTCTGTCAGCCAGGGCAGGAGCCTCCTGTGGAAGGGGAAGGAAGTGAGGTTCAACCTGCTTTGCCTGTTGCTTCATATTCCTGATTCTCAGAAACCTGGGCCTAATCTGTCACCATCAAACGGCCAGTGTCCCAGAGGAAGATGACTAAGCTAAATGGATGCCTGGTGGAAAACCCAGGTAACTGGCTGCAGGGCAGGGCTCAGTGCAATCAAGGTGACCAGGTGTGCATTTCTGGACCAGTCCCTCTGCCTGCTAGATGTATGGGTGGGATCAGGTAGGTAGCACCGAAGGCTAGAGGCTGTGAAGAGGCAGGTGTCACAGTCCAGGTGGGACGCCATGCAGCCAGCAGGAACTCCCTCTCTGAGCTGGCATCTGTGATGGCGTAGGAGGGGCATGGGGGAAGGGCAGGTCAGGTGGAGGGAACTGTTTAAGCAAAGGCACTGAGAGCCATGCTTTGGTCTTGTTCTGGGTGGTGGGTGACACTCCAAGTTTTTCAAGTACAAAGGTCCTCCCATGATAGTAGTTAGATTTGCAAAACACTGAGAAAAAGCCGCTGAAATTTTAGCAACTCTTTTAAACACATTTGCATTTTTTAGTCCCCAGTTTACAGACATCTGAAATGGAGAGCCAGGGGCATGTTGGATGACATTGATAAAGTTTGGCTAGAGGGACCTTGGAGCAGAAGGCCCCAAACTTGCCCTGCCAGTTCCCTGCCCCCTCTTCCCCACTCTACCTGGGGAAACAAAGTACTGATTCATTGGCAGCTGGGCCCGTGGCCTTTAAGCCACAGAGCCTCCTGCCCACTAGAAAACAAGGCTCAGTCAATGCCCCAAAATCCAGCCAATCAGAGTGGCAATGCTGAATTCCTACAGGAGGGAGAAGGAACTAGGAGAGCGGAGAAGCAGGCAGAGGGGTGGAGGATGAGTGCTGGCCTACAGACAATGCTTCATGGGTCTGCGGGTTTGCACGCCCTTGGAAAGAATTTGGAGCCTGCACCACCTCCCCCATCACAAGTATCCACAGCCCAGAGGCCAGGGTTTCCATGTTAGACAATTGGATCTATGAAAGGATTTTGAGCAGAGGTGTCACACCATAAGATGTGCTCTCATTATTATTGGATAAGAGTTACTGAGCACTTACTCTGTGCAAGGCACAATGCTAAGTGTGAATCTCAACTAATTTTAATAAGGTTCATTCTGCCTTCCAGGTGGAGACCTGGAAAATTTCCTGTGATTCCATAAATCAAATAATATCCTTTTGAGAAATTCCTTTTCTGCTTAAGTCAGTCATGGTTTCTTTCTGTTGCTTGCAACTAGGAACCCTGGTTGATATAATGCCTGTGAGTTTCTGTGTATACGTGGGGGATACACGAACATGCATGTGTGGCTTGAGTAACTGAGGTGACCATAGGTGGTAAGAGCCACAAAAGGCAGTATCCTGGGGTCTGTCCCCAAGTGCCTGATAGTCTGAAGGTGGAGGCTTTCTTCCTGAGGGAAAAGGGAGCATGAACACTTACAAAACCCCCACACGTCTCCATATGCAACATCTCATTTAATCCTTTCCACCAAGGAAGAGACTAATACGTGCATTTTACAGATGAAGACACAGAGGGTCAGGTTGGTTGCTGACGTCTCACAGGTACTAAGAGGTGGATCTGAAGACAAGTCCACACACTCGTCTCCTCCCATTGTACCCACTACCTGACCCATGGGACTCACAGATGTACCTTGAGGACTAATGGATGGGAGATGAGCCAGGGGAGAGCATACAAACAGGTGAGGCACTGTGCTGGCTTTTTAAGAGGAACCCTGACTGGGCTGGTGAGCGCCACTTCCAACCCAATCCCAGCTCGCCTCCCCAGCACATTACTGGATTCTGACATGGGCCTTCCGTGGACTCAGCAAGAGATTCCTCTATAGGGTGCCCCAGAGGGCCCTGCCAGCCACCAAGTGCCTACTGTGCACCTTGCCCTGTGCTGCAAGCTCTCCAAGGAGTGAACAGTCACTCCTCGTGCCCCGAAGCTGCTGCCAATCCAACTGGGTACAAGGCAACCACTGTACAACGAAGGCACCCTTGATGAACTCCTACTGTTTGCCAGGCCAGGGCTGGTGCTTTCCACAGGTAATGGGACACAGTTGCTGATGACCGAACGTGCCCAGCCTCTGCTGGAGCCCTGCCTACTGGAGAGCCTGGCTTGGCCAACTCAGATCCTTCCTCTCCACCGCCCTCCCAGGAAGGGCTGCAGGGTTTTCTTGGGTTCTGGGCGCAGAACGAGGAAGAAAGGGGCAGGTCAGAGGAAGGCCAAGGGTCTGGGCTTTGCTCTGGGGAGACCTCTAGAATCTACATGTGGACAATGGGCATTTTTCATCTATTTTGTTTTCTGATTTATTCTAAGAGCCTAAAACAGCAGCTGGCACATAGCACGTGCCCAATAAACACCGTTGGCTGAATGAAGGAAGTCTGGAGCAGGGGGACCTCCAAAGACATGGCAGGGACTGTGCTGAAGAAGTGGACAGTTGAACTAAGGGGAGTGTTAGGAAGTAGTGCTATAGACTGTGCCTATTTCCTTCAGGAAGCTCAGAAGCACAAGTGAAGTCCCTGAGTCATTTTAACATTATTTTTGGGCCACCAGGACTACGATCCTGTGACACCCACATGCCCTGAGATGGGACTATAGGCTTACACATCAGGCTGCTGGGTTGCCACAACAATCCTCCTAAGCATTTACTGAGCGTGTAAATGGTACCAGGCGGGGCTCTAAGCTCTTTGCACATGTGTGTATGCATGTATACACACACAACATCTCCACGAGGCAAGCACTGTCTTTATCCCCACGTTTGGAGGAGGACCCGAGGCACAGAGAAGTTGAATAGTTGGCCCAGGGTCACACAGTTAAGTGATTAACTCGATCTGGTGGGCACCAGAGGGCGCCCTCTTGGCCTTCCACTCACCCACAGGAGTCCAGGCAGAGACAAGGGGCCAGTGAGTGGGAGCCACTGGTTCAGGGAGGGCCAGGCTGCCTTGTGGCCTCTGGAGGGGGCTTCTGAGTCTGAATTTCTGGCCCCTTCTTCCAGTCTCCCGCCTTGTCTGCCCAGGGAGGAAAAGTAAACATAGACAGGTTGTCAGCCAGGGTTCATCGGGAGGCTGCGGTTTTCCCAGCTGTGGAGTGGCCACCTCCTCCCAGCCTCCCCGAGCCAGCCATGGACGCCAGCGGGAACACAATGTGGGAAACGTCGTGGGAAAACAGCAAACCCAGGGAGCAAAAGAAAATAAAGACCAGCAGTGACGCCTCCACTCAGAGAGACCTGTGGACACCATTTGCGGTGTTTATCCAGCAGTTTTTTTCTTTCTACCGGTGTGTGCATGTATGCGTGCCTTTGTGTACATAGACTTGTGTATTATAGCGTTATGCAACAGGGATATTCATTTGACGACACTGTGAAAGTTTTTCCATATCATTAAACGTTCTTACATCACGTATGTTTTCTTTAGCTTTCACATTGTTGCTGTATTTTAATTTACAAAGGTATTACCTGCAGCACCTTTTATAGCTTGCGATTCTTTATTGAGGTGTAATTTACATATTGTAAAATTTATCCTTTGTAGTGGGTAGTTTCTAGTTAGTAGGTTTATGAGTTTTGACAAACCCATAGTCATGTAATCATCACCATAATCAAGATACAGAACAGTTCCTTCACCCCCAAAACGTCCCCGTGCCCCTTTATAGTAAATCTCTCCCACCATCCCCGCCCCTGGCAAACACTGATGTTTTGTTTTTCTATAAGTGTGCCTCTTCCAGAATATCCATATAACAAATGGAATTATAGTGTATGTAGCCTTTTGGGTCTGGCTTCTTTCACTTAGCACAGTGCTCTGAAGTTTATCCATGGTATTGCATCCATCAATAGTGTTTCTTTTTGTTGCTGAGTAACATTCCATTGTGTGGGTGAACCATAGCTTGTTTATCACACACTGGTTGAAGGACATCTGGGTTGCCTCCAGTTTTGGGTGAATGGAGCTATGATGAATTTTCACATACTGGCTTTGGTGTCAACATAAATGTTCTTAGATTCTTAAGAAAATACCTAGGAATGGGTTGCTGGGTCCTATGGTATTAACCTAAGCATATGCAACATCATGTTTTTTTAACATGGAGAAAGTGAACTATGTTTTATTTATAATTGCCTGAGATCACTATAAAAATTCATATAGTATACTGGGATGCTAAGAAGACAAACTTTTTTAAAAGCCAGATCATACAGATAAACCGCTTGCAGTTTGGTATATATCCTCCCTCTTTTGTAATTTGTCTAAGAACATACCTCTAGATTACATAGTGAGGATTATACTGTATCTGGATGTGGTTCCATAGTCTGTGCTTTTCAATTTTTCTTTCCATGTCACCACCTTAAAATCTACCATGTCTTTTTAGATTACTGCATAATGTTCCATTGTATAGATGTAAGAAAATTTATTTAAACAATTTCTTTTGTTGCATATGCAATGAAATTTTTTGCTAATTTTTGGCTCTTATAAACCACATCTTTGAGATAATTTTTTTTTTTTTGCATTTACAGTTATTTCTTTAGGATAAGCACTTAGACATAGACTTGCTGGGCCAAAGTGTTGCCTCTACCATTTTATTTTGCTTGGCTTTTTCCTTAACATTTTTTTTCATGCATATATGACAAGGTGATAACACAGACTGCATCACAAATCCAGAAGAAAAGGATGGTCTTCCCAGGAAATGGGGCCAGAATAACTCACTATTCATATGGAAGAAAATGAAAATGATTCCTTATGTCATCCCACACATTAAAAATCCATTCCAGATGGATTAAGGATTTAAATATAAATGGTAAAACTTTACAACTTTATAATAAAATATAGGAGAGCATCTTTATGAAAAGATTCTTTAATGAAACTTAAAAAACATGAGATTAAAAAGTTTAACCCATAAAGAAAATAGTTGACAAATTTGACTACATTAAAATTTAGAGGACCCTGTTATGAAAAGACCCCATTCAGAGAATGAAAAGATGAGTCACAATTTGCAAGATTTGCAACACATGTGACTAACCGAAGAGCAGCATCCATAATATAGAAAAACGCCTGTGAACAATAAGAAAAAGATTAATAAATAACACAATAGAAATTGGGCAACAAAAGAACAGGAATTTCACAAAAGAAGCATAAATGATTTAAAAACATGAAAAAAAATGCTCAGTCTCATTATCAATCAAAGAAGTGCAGATTAAGACTCACTGAGATATCATTACATACCCACTGGATTGGCAAAAATTTTAAAGTCAGGCTAGGCATGTTGGCTCACACTTGTAATCCCAGCACTTTTGGAGGATGGCTTGGGTCCAGGAGTTTGAGACCAGCCTGGGCAACATAGGGAGGTCCCATCTCTATAAATAAACAAACAAACAAACAAAGCCAGACAGCACCAAAGGCAGATGAGGGTCTGGAGGGAGCTGATGAACATGTAAACTTTGGAAAACAGGTTTCCACCTTCACCATCTTCAGTAAAAGTGTACAGGCTGTGCTGTAATTTGACCATGCATGTCTATGCACTCCCAATCCCAGGGATGCCCAGAAGAAGCCTTGCATCTGGATATCAGCCACAGATACGGAGATACTCAAAGAAGCATTGTGCACCTGGAGAGAAATCAGATAGCCATTAACAATCGAACATAGAAACATTGGCTGGGCACAGTGGCTCACGCCTGTAATCCCAGTACTTTGGGAAGCCGAGGCCGGTGGATCATTTGAAATCAGGAGTTCAAGACCAGCCTGGCCAACATGATGAAATCCCATCTCTACTAAAAATACAAAAATTAGCTGGGTTTGGTGGCTCACACCTGTAATCCCAGCTACTCAGGAGGCTGAGGCAGGAGAATCGCATGAACCCAGGAGGCGGAGGTTAAGGTGAGCTGAGATTGCACCACTGCACTCCAGCCTAGGCGACAGAGCAAGACTCTGTCTCAAAAAAGAAAATAGAAACATTGTAACATGAAGACGATCATATACTATACAGCAGCCCTGCTTATCTGCAGTTCCACTTTCTGTGGTTTCAGTTACCCGCGGTCAACCTCGGTCTGAAAATAAATGAAAAGTTCCAGAAATAAACAATTCATAAGTTTTAAATTGTGCACCGTTCTGAGAGCACGATGTTTAGTCTGCCTTGCCTTGCCTTTCTCCTGGAAACTCCAATAAAGCCTCTGACCTGGTGCTGTCTTTGCCCCTGCTTCTACCTCCTCACCCAGGGGTGTACACTCTACAGGGTGCACAGGAAGCATGACGCAGGCATCTGCATGGCCTCCTGGTGCTGCCCCCGTGGCCCTCTGTGGCACTGTGTGATGCTTTGTCTTGGAATTGTAAGTAATGAATTCTTCTTTCTCTCTCTGTCATCAATCACCCCCATAAATTAACATTCCTACTTCAATCACTGAGGCAGGGGGGTTTGATCAGGAAGGAGCATGCAGAGTGTCAGGGGTAACAGTAATATTCTATTTCTTAAATGTATTAGTGAGTTCAAGGGTATTTATTGTTTTTCTTCAGACTGTACATATGTGCCTTTGTCTCTATGGCATGTTCCACAATCAAAACGAAAAAAATCCATAATTACTTTCATTTCCTACAAAAGTAACACGTCATTGTACCAATGTTAATGTCTTAGTTTTGATAAATGTGCTATGGTATTGTGAGATGTTAACATGAGGGGAACCGGAGAAAAGGTATACTGAAATTTTTCATACTGTCTTTGCAACTCTTCTGTCAATCTAAAATTATTTCAAGATAAAAAGTTGCTACAAAGCAATGCAGAAGCTGAAGCATGCAGAGCCTTGGAGGTCACTTTAAAGTGTCTGGGTTTTGTTCTCTGAGCAGTCGGGGGTCCCTGGAGGGTTTTCAAAAGGTGGGCAGGACCCAATGGGTGTGATAACATAAAATGCAACTTCTGAAGAATTTCAAATATTGTCATAGATGTGGAGGCGGAACTTCCCTGTGGCCAGATGGAGACTGCTTTGACCACAGGCCCGTGCACCCCCTGGGTGAGGCCATGGCCCCTGCGAGGCGGGGACACGTGGAAGGGAGCCAGAGAGAACACAGCATCCATTGATCAGCAGGACAGCTGTGGGGAGGGACAGACCCACAGGCGGTAGGAGGGGCCCTGGGAGAGATGGGAAGGAAACGGAAGGACAGAAGCTGCCAGGGTGGGTTGGGGATTGGGAGGGAGGTCTGGGGGCTGAGAGAGGGCTGGGAGCCCCCACTTCCTGCAAGCTTCCTGTGTCCCTCAGCCAAACCCTGAGCCTTCTCCCTCCTCAGGGCCCTTGCAGCCTGGCACCTCCTCACTCAGCAGGTCTCCTACCCCACGCCATGAACACACACCTGCCTCTCCTCCCTCTCTCTCTTCCTCTCCGCACCCAGAAGAGGCCTGTCCCTCCACCTGCGGCCTTGCCCTCCTTTTCTGATTTTTGTTTTTGTCTTTTCAGCTTACAAGATTTTTCATCATAAAATCAGATAAGACTCCCTCTTGATCCCAGGTTTCCCTCCAGCCACCACCCCAGATTCCCTGCTCAGTGTCTCCTGGTGACTCTCCACCCTCTGTCCGCTTCTTCTGCTCCCCGCCCCCCCACTTTCTACCTACAGGCCACCCCTTTCTTTGCCCATCGTAGACCTCCCCCGGGCTGCTTTCTCCCCCTCCATCTCCCTGGGCTCCTCGGGTATTACAGACCCCTTTGCTTATCATCTCCCTCACTCAGGTTACGAGTTAAATTGTGTCCCCTCTCTGAAAATTCCTGTGTTGAATTCCCAACCCCCTCAATATCACAGAATGTGACCTTATTTGAAGAAATGGTCTTTACAAAGGAACCCACATTAAAATGAGGTCATTAGGGTAGGGCCTAATCCAATAGACTGGTGTCCTTATAAAAAGGGGAAATGTGGGCACTCGTACATATGGCAAGGATGCCACTTGAATGTGAAGACGGCCGTCCGCAAGTTAAGAAGCCAGCCTGCAACCAGCCCTCCCCTCACAGCCCTCAACATAGCTGGCCCAGCTGACACCTTGATTTCAAACTTCTAGCCCCCAGAGTGGTGAGACAATACATTTCTCTTGCGTATGTGACTCCATCAGTGGCATTTTGTTATGGCAGCCCTAGGAAAAGAACCCAGCCCATGAGGGTGGCGAAGCTCTGTTCCCTTCACCATTTCCAGTGCCAAGAACAAAGCTTGGCGCACAGCAGGAGCTTCACAAATATCTGTGGTTTGGATATATGAAAAAACTTCTTTCCAAACTCCATGGACACTCCTTTTGATTATCTGATAATTATTTTTAAAATGTATATTTATTAGAAGAGGAGAAAAATGTGAGATTCAAAAAGTTCGTGAAAAGTACATTCTTCCAGAGTTGTTCTACAAAAGTATCAGCACATAGATTTTGTATTAGTCCATTCTTGCACTGCTATAAAGGAATACCTGAGACTGCATAATTGATAAAGAAGAGACATTTGGCTCACGATTCCACAGGGTGGACAGGAAGCAGGATGCTGGCATCTGCTTGGCTTCTGGGGCGGCCTCAGGAAACTTAAAATCGTGGTGGAAGGTGAAGGGGAAGCCAGCACTTCACGCGACTGGAGCAGGAGGAAGAGAGAGAGCAGGGAGGTGCCACACCCTTAACCAGATCTTGTGAGAACTCACTCATTTTACAGTACCAGGGGGGATGGTGCTAAATCATTCATGAAAACTCTGCCCCCATGATCCGATCACCTCCCATCAGGCCCCACCTCCAACCCTGGGGATTACAATTCGACATGAGATTTGGTGGGGACACAGATCCAAACCATATCAGTTATCGTGTGTTATGTAATTGGGGAGCCTTTAAAAAGCTTCCACAAATCTTTGTGAATGAAACATACTGCTGAGAACTTCATGTTTATACTTTCTTTGTCTTGGGGATGCCAGCCTCAGATGGTTCCCAGGAACCCCTGCCTTCATGAATATCCCCTCCCACACTGGATAGGGCTCACTGCACTAGGACATTGTGGAAATAGTAACAGTGTGTGACTTCTGAGGTTAGGTCATGAGACACAGTGGCCCATGGGGCTCCCTCTAGGATCACTCACTCTGGGGGAGGCCAGTCACCATGCTGTGAGGACATTCAGGCAGCCCTGGGGAGAGGTCTGCAGGATGAGGAACTGAGGCCTCCTGCCAGCACCAGCACCAGCTCATCAGCCATGAGTGAGCCATTTTGGAAGCAGATCCATCAGCCCCTGTTGAGCCTTCAGATGACTGTAGCCCTGGCCAGTAGCATTGTGACTGCAACCTCATGAGAGGCTCTGAGCCAGAGCCACCCAGCTAAGCCATTCCTGAATTCCTGGACCACAGAAACTGTTCATTGCCACTTTAAGCCCCTAGGCTGGGGAGTCATTTGGTACCTAGCAGTAGGAAACAAATACAACCTTTCTTTTAATTTAATTGTGTTTTTTGAGACAGGGTCTTGTTCTGTCACTCAGCCTGGAATGCAGGGGTGTGATCTCTGTGCACTGCATCCTCGACCTCCCAGGCGCAGGTGATCTTCCCACCTCAGACTCCCCAGTAGCTGGGACTACAGGCATGCACCACCATGCCTGGCTAATTTTTGTAGTTTTTATAGAGATGGGGTTTCATCATGTTACCCAGGCTGGTCTTGAACTCTTGGGCTCAAGTGATCTGCCTACCTTGGCCTCCCAAAGTACTGGGATTACAGGCATGAACCACTGCACCTGGCCTCTTTTAATTTTTAGTTTTAGAGATGGGGGGATCTTGTTTCATCACCCAGTCTGGAATGCAGTGGTGCGATCTTGGCTCACTGCAGCCTCCACCTCCCAGGCCCAGGTGGTCTTCCCTCCTCAGCCTCCTGAGTAGCTGGGGCTACAGGCATGTGCCACCACACCTATCAAATTTTTGTATTTTTTGTAGAGATGGGGTTTTGTCACGTCACCCAGGCTGGTGTCAAACACCTGGGCTTGTGATCTGCCTGCCTTGGCCTCCCAAAGTGTTGGGATTACAGGTATGAGCCACCGTGCCTGGCCCTTTTAAACGTTTACTTTTAGAGATGGGGTCTCATTCTGTCACTCAGGCTGGAGTGCAGTGGTGCAATCATAGCTTACTGTAACCTCAAACCCCTGGGTTCAAGCGATCCTCCAACCTCAGCCTCCCGAGTAACCGGGACTACAGACACATGCCAACCTTGCAGATAGATCCACATTAGTCTGTTAAGAGAAGTGTCATTCTGTTTACTGCCTGCCAACATTCCAGGAACATATTTTCATCTTTGATTTAGTAGGTCTGGGAAAAACCTTAACATTGCCTGTCTCTTTCCCATTGAAGCATCCTTTGAAACTCTCTCCTCATTCTCCCTGGGGCCTAGACAACTCCCTGGTTCCCTTGTGAGCTTCAATTCCACCCTTTAAACCCTGGGGGTTTCCTGGGTTCTGAGGTTCTGTCCTGGGCCCCCTTATCTCCCAGTTCAATAGTCACGAGCCATGGCAAATGACGAGTGGGTCAGGCACTACTCTCAACCCCCATCATGATGACAACTCCTCACCCTCCTTTCCAGCTCAGATCTCTCTGGAGCCCCAGATCGTCATCCCCAAGACAGAGATGTCCCAAAGGAGCCTCAGGTTCAGGCATTCAAAACTAAATGTGTCTTTTCCCCAGCCCTGCTCATCCCTGCTTGCCTCTGTCTAAGAGATGGGCCTGCCTTCCTCCCATGACCTGCCATCCTCCTGACCAACCCAGCAACAGCAACCAACCTAGCCCTATGGGTTTGCCTCCTTGATAGTTAGTTCAGCACCCCCATTTCTCCTCCTCAGCCCCCCATGCCCTCCATCCACCATCCAGGCCACCATCACTTCCAGCCCGGACCATGTAACAGATGCCTCACTGGCCCTCCTGCTGCCACCTGGTCCATTCTCCACATGGAAGTCAGAGGAACTTCAAAATCTAACCTGGGGCGTGCCCCCTCCTCTCTACTTAAACCTTTTGCTGACACAGGGGCCAAGGGAGAGCCTTCTCCTTGGTCCCCTAAAGTTTCTCTGAAAAATCACCTCGCAAAAGGCACATTACCTGGAGAAAAGGTACACAAATTTATTTAACGTTTGTTCATGGGAGTCTTTAGAATGAAGACCCAAAGATACAGAGGAAATTATTCATTTTTTTGCTTACGTTCAATGAAGTATAAACAGCCATGTAGAAATGCGACTGGACAAAAAGGGTCTGATCTAAAGCTGATAGACTGAGTGGGAAAACCCAGCATGGCCTGCCTGTCTAGATTCTTCTTGGTCTCTCTGAGCAGTGCTCCTTCCTTCTGGGGATGGGGCAGGACCTTTTCTGGAATGGGGGTCTTATGACCTACAGTCAAAGGAAAGATCATTTCTTTATGGCCAGTTTTTATACAGAAAGTTGGAGGGAAAGTTAGAGTAGTATTTTTAGGTCTTATGACTAGCTTTGAGGAGAAGAGGTTCTGGTTTCTACAGCCCATGTTGTGGAAGAAGGACTCTAGTTTCTATGGCTAGCCTTCAGGAATAGGACTGAGAGCTAGGAGGGCAGGAGGGGGTCAGAGAAGAAACTCGCTTCTGAGGCCTTCATTTCTGGGTATTGTTTTCTAAGTCTGATATGGTTTGGCTGTGTCCCCACCCAAAATCTCTTTTTGAATTATAATCCCCACAATCCCCAAGTGTCAAAGGTGGGACCAGGTGGAGGTTTCCCCCATGCTGTTCTCATGACAGTGAGTGAGTCTTATGAGATCTGATGGTTTTATAAGGGGCTCTTCCCCCTTTGCTAGGCAGTCACTCCATCCTGCCACCCTGTGAAGAAAGTGCCTGCTTCTCTTTTGCCTTCCACCATGATTGTAAGTTTCCTGAGGCCTCCCCAGCAATGTGGAACTGTGAGCCAATTAAATCTCATTCCTTTATAAATTACCCAGTCTTAGATATTTCTTCACAGCAGTGTGAGAACAGACTAATACAGTAAATTGGTACCAGGAGTGGGGTGCTGCTGTAAAGATGCTAAAAAATGTGGAATTGACTTTGGAACTGGGTAATGGGCAGAGGCTGGAACAGTCTGAAGGGCTCAGAAGAAGACAAGAAGATATGAGAAAGTTTGGAACTACCTAGAGACTTGTTGAGTGACTTTGACCAAAATGCTGATAGTGATATGGACAATGAAGTCCAGGCTGAGGTGGTCTCAGATGGAGATGAGGAACTTTTTGGGAACTGGAGTAAAGGTCACTCTTGCTATGCTTTAGCAAAGAGACTGGTGGCATTTTGCCCCTGCCCTAGAGATCTGTGGAACTTTGAACTTCAAAGAGATGATTTAGGGTATCTGACAGAAGAAATTTCCAAGTGGCAAAGCATTCAAAAGGAAGTAGAGAATAAAAGTTTGGAAAATTTGCAGACTGAGGAGGCAATAGAAAAAGAAAAACCCATTTTCTGGGAGAAATTTAAGCCTGCTGCAGAAATTTGCTTAAGTAACCTGGAGCCAAATGTTAATCACCAAGACAAAGGGAAAAATGTCTCCACGGCATGTCAGAGACCTTCATGGCAGCCACTCCCATCACAGGTCCTGAGGCCTAGGTGGTGAAACAGTTTTGTGGGCTGGGCCCAGGCCCCCCACCTGCTCTGTGAAACCTTGAGACATGGTGTTCTGTGTCCCAGCTGCTTCAGTTCCAGTCATGGCTAAAAGGACCTAAGGTACCACTCACGTCATTGCTTCAGAGGGTGAAAGCCCCAGGCTTTGGTGGCTTCCACTTAGTGGAGGGTGCACAGAAGTCAAGAATTGAGGTTTGGGAGCCTGTGCCTAGACTTCAGGGGATGTATGGAAATGCCTGGATGTCCAGACAGAAGTCTGCTGCAGGGGTGGAACCCTCATGGAGAGCCTGTGCTAGGACAGTGTGGAAGGGAAATGTGGAGTTGGAGCCCCCACATAGAGTTCCCACTGGGGCACTGCCTAGTGGAGCTGTGAGAAGAGGGCCACTGTCTTCCAGATCCCAGAATGGTAGATCCACTGACAGCTTGCACCATGCACCTGGAAAAGCCACAGGCACTCAATGCCAGCCAACTAAAGCAGCTGAGAGGGGAGCTGTACCCTCCAAAGCCACAGAGGCAGAGCTTCCTAAGGCTTTGGAAGTCCACCCCTTGCATCAGTGTGACCTAGATGTGAGACATGGAGTCAAAGGAGATCATTTTGGTTTACTTAAAGTTTACATGGTAAACTTAAAGGTTTAATGACTACCCTGTTGGATTTCAGACTTGTATGGGACCTGTAGCCCCTTTGTTTTGGCCAATTTCTCCCATTTGGAATGGGTGTATTTACCCAATGCCTGGACCCCCATTGTATCTAGGAAGTAACTAACTTGGTTTTGATTTTACAGGCTCATAGGCAGAAGGGACTTGCCTTGTCGCAGATGAGACTTTGGACTTGGACTTTTGGGTTAATGCTGGAATGAATTAAGACTTTGGGGGACTGTTGGAAAGGCATGATTGTGTTTTGAAATGTGAGGATATAAAATTTGGAAGGGGCCAGGGGCAGAATGATATGGTTCAGCTGTGTCCCCACCCAAAATCTCATCTTGAATTATAATCCCCACATGTCAAGAGCAGGACCAGGTGGAGGTAATTGGATCATGCGGGCAGTTTCCCCCATGCTGTTCTCATGATAGTGAGTGTGTCTCATGATATCTGATGGTTTTATAAGGGGCCCTTCCCCCTTCACTTGGTACTCACTTCATCCTGTCACCCTGTAAAGAAGGTGCCTGCTTCTCCTTTGCCTTCTGCCATGTTTGTAAGTTTCCTGAGTCCTCACCAGCAATGTAAAACTGTGAGTTAATTAAACCTCTTTCTTGTATAAATTATCAGTCTCAAGTCTTTCTTTTCTTTCTTTCTTTCTTTCTTTCTTTCTTTCTTTCTTTCTTTCTTTCTTTCTTTTTCTTTTCTCTTTTTTTTTTTTTTTTGAGACAGAGTCTCACTCTATCACTAGGCTGGAGTGCAGTGGCATGATCTAGGCTCACTGTAACCTCCTTCTCCCAGGTTCAAGCGATTCTTCTGCCTTAGCCTCTCAAGTAGCTGGGATTACAGGCCTGTGACATGACGCCTGGCTAATTTTTGTATTTTTAGTAGAGATGGGGTTTCACCATGTTGGCCAGGCTGGTCTCGAACTCCTGACCTCAAGTGATCCGCCCGCCTCGGCCTCCCAAAGTGCTGGGATTACAGGCACAAGTCACTGCACCCAGCTGGGGACATTTTTTATAGCAGTGTGAGAATGGACTAACAAAGCCCCAACACTGGCTTCTTACACTTTACAAAAAGAAGAGGAAAGATAACTCTTAGCATGTCATGTAAGGTCCTTTTCTGAACTGGCCTCTGCCAACCTGTCTCCAGCCTCACCTTGCTCAGGCCTTAGGACCTTTGTGCTCACTGCTCCCTCCTCCTTGATCATACTTTACCCAGATGCTTTGCCACTCACTGCCCTGTCTCCTTCAGGTCTCCACTAAGGATATGTTCATCAAGAGGCCTTTTCTGGCTACATATCATGAAATAGGAGCCCCTTACTCCGTGTTATTTCCCCCCTCAGCACTTACCTCCTCATGAATATTATGCCTTGGTTTGCTTATTGGTTTGGGTTTTTTCTCCTCTTTCCCCTAGAATGGAAGAGCTATGAGGGCAGGGGCTTTGTGTACATTTGCTTATGGTGCCTAAACCCAGTGCCTGAATAGAGCCCTGCATACAGTAAACACTCAGCAGGTGCGATAAACTTCTCGCCTCTTCCTGCCACACAAATCTGGGCTCCTGCAACACTGAACTGCTTTTTGCTGCCGACCCACACCACTCTTACCTCCAAGTCTCTGCCCACGCTCATCCTCCTGCCTGGAGGGGCCTTCCTCCTTTGTTTTTCAAATTTTCATTTAATTTAAAAAAATATTTGTATATATATTTTCCAGAGATGAGGTCTCACTCTGTTGCCCAGGCTGAAGTGCAGTGGCACAATCATAGCTCACTGGAGCCTCAACCACCTAGACTCAAGCCATCCTCCCACCTCAGCCTTCCAAGTAGCTAGGTGCACACCACTACGCCCAGCTAATTTTGTATTTTCTGTAGAGATGAGGTCTTGCTCCTCTGGTCTCAAACAAACAAGTTCAACCAACTCCTTGCTCAGGCTGGTTTCAAACTTCTGGCCTCCCAAACAACCTTCAGCCTCAGCCTCCCAAAGTACTGAGATTATAGGCATGAGCCATAGTGCCTGGTCATTTGCATATTCTATGGTTCCTTTAGGATTCTACTTGTGTTATCACCTCCCCTAGGCATCCCTCCCTGACTGTTTCCCCTCTGCCTGGTCAAGTACCCTTCCTGGGCTCCTGCAGTATCTCAGACATCTCAATTGCAGTACTCATCATTGCATTTTTGAAGGATGTTTGTTGTTTACATGCTTGCTTGTTGTGAGCATCTTGTGGGCAAACTCCTGCCCTGGTAAACCCTTGGCAAAGGGCCTGAAGTAGTCAATGCTGAGTGAATTTTTTTATGAACGAATGAATGAATGAATGAATGGAGTTAGCTTGAGTTTGGCCATAGGTCTTATTCAGTGACCCTGAACAATCTCTGTCCCTTTCTGGGCCCCAGTTTTTGTCAATCCATATAGTCAAGCTGGGTCTAACTAACCATCTGTGTTTATTAACACTGCAATTCTGGTCTCCTAGCCCCTGGGGTTCTAACCCTATTGGGGGAGGCAGATGTCTGCCTGGATTGCATCCCCATGGGTCATTCTGATGTGGCAACAGCTGGATCCATGAAGACCTGTTCCCAACCTGCAGACCTGCGACTCTGCTTTATAAGAAACCAGGTGAAAGAAACACACGTGGGCTCCTGGAGGACAGTCTTGGAGGACTCCCTGGGATGGGGGAACACAGGCAGGAGAAAAAGCGACGCCTCCAGCTTACCCCCTTCCCTATTAGGGCTGCGGACTGTAAGGGGGAAGAAA
Organism: Mandrillus leucophaeus; assembly: GCF_000951045.1. Taxonomy (NCBI): domain Eukaryota; kingdom Metazoa; phylum Chordata; class Mammalia; order Primates; family Cercopithecidae; genus Mandrillus; species Mandrillus leucophaeus. Next base: position 3,455,558 of record NW_012101477.1, read on the forward strand.
AACAAGCACAGCTGCACAGGACAATTTAGCTCTTTCACTGTGAGTTAAGTTCCCAGCCGCCTGTTGGGTGAGGCTGCAGCATGACCTTGGCCCCCTCCGCGGCGCCACCGCCATAGCATCTGCCCATTTTTTTTCATACTGTAAGGAAGAGGCCTGGGGTGTCCTTGGGTGGCCCCAGAGCTCTGAAGTGGGGCCATAGAGGGAAAGGGGCCGTCCCCGTGGGAAAGGAGGGAGAGGAAGCTAGAATGTTGGGGAGGGAGATATCTCAGTGCTGAGAATCCAGGGATGGGAGGAAGCTGAGCTAAGCTGTGGCTGTTTGGGGTGTGTGTGGCTTGTGGAGCTCCTCTACTATTTTTTTTTTGCAACTGGACTACTCTAAGGGGATGTGGGCAAATTGCACAAGCCCTCAGGGTCCCCCTTGCCTTCTCTGTGAAACAGGTGCGGCAACTCTGATGATGCTGTGAAGAGGCCAGTCAGGTGTTTGCCACTCCCAGCATGCTGTGTGGCCCTGGAGAAGACAGTTACACTCTCTCTGAGGACATCTTTGCAAGGCAGGTGGGGGCAGAGTAGAGATGCCTAAGGCAGCCTGTATCTGAAGCGCCCCATCCTTACACAGCATATCAAGAATATGTAGTATTAACACAATTTATTACTGTTGATATTGGCCTTGATCATCTGGCCGAGGTCGTATTTGTCAGATTTCTCCACGGTAAAGTTACTTCTTCTTCTCTTTTCCATACTGTAACTTTTGGAAGGAAGTCACTATGTGCAGTCCACACTTTAGGAGTGGAAGTTGTTTATTTATGCTCTATCGCCGTGGGGGTGAAGTATCTACATAAACTATTTGGAATTCTTCTGCCCGGGAAATTTGCCTAATCTCTCCCACTTACAGTCATGTGCCGCATAATAACATTTCCGTCAACAACGATGGTGGTCCCGTAAGATTATAATGGAGTTGAGAAATTCCCATTGCCTAGACCTTCCAGTAGGACGAGATGTGGACGTGATAGGTAGTGATACTGATGATCCTGATCCAGTGTAGGCCTAAGCTAATACGTGTGTTCGCTTTTTTTTTTTTTTTTTTGAGATGGAGTTTTGCTCTTGTTGCCCAGGCTGGAGTGCAGTGGTACAATCTTGGCTCACTGCAACCTTCACCTCCTGGGTTCAAGCAACTTCCCTGCCTCAGCCTCCCAAATAGCTGGGATTACAGGCATGTGCCACCACACCCGGCTAATTTTTGTATTTTTAGTAGAGATGGGGTTTCCCCATGTTGGCCAGGTTGGTCTCGAACTCCTGACCTCAGGTGATCCACCAGCCTTGGCCTCCCAAAGTCCTGGGATTACAGGTGTGAGCCACCACACCCGGCCCATGTTTGCAGTTTAGTTATTTTTATTTTTTGTTTTAATTTTTAGCAACAAGGTCTCACTCTGTGGCCCAGTCTGGAGGGCAGTGGAGGGATCCTAGCTCACTGCAGTCTTCACTTCCTGGGTTGAAGCCATCCTTCTGTATCAGCCTCCCGAGTAGCTGAGACTACAGGCATGCATCACCATGCCCGGCTAATTTTTCTTTTAATAGATAAGTCTTGCTATGTTGCCCAGGCTTGCCTTGAACTCCTGGCCTCAAACTATCCTCTTGCCCTCAAACTATCCTCCTGCCTCTGCCTTCCAAAGTGCTGGGATTATAGGCATGAGCCACTGCATCTGGCCTTCCATTTTAGTTTTTAACAAAAAAAGTTTAAAAATTAAAACAAATTTAAAAATAGAAAAAAAGTTTATGGAATAAAGATATAAATCTTTATATATAAATATATATAATTATATATA
>NW_012101477.1:3457430-3467038 GCF_000951045.1 Mandrillus leucophaeus
TTAATGTGTTTGTGTTTTAAGTTGTTATTACAAAAGAGTCAAAAGTTTTAAAAATTAAAAAGTTTAGAAAGTAAAAAATTACAGCTAAGGTTAATTTATTATTGAAGAAAGAAAAATATTTTTAGGGCTGGGTGCGGTGGCTCACTCCTGTAATCCCAGCACTTTGGGAGGCCAAGGCAGGTGGATCATCTGAGGTCAGGAGTTCAAGACCAGCCTGGCCAACATGGTGACTCCCCGCCTCTACTAAAAATACAAAAATTAGCCAGGCGTGGTGGCTGGCACTTGTAATTCCAGCTACTCGGGAAGCTGAGGCAGGAGAATCTCTTGAACCCGGGAGGCAGAGGTTGCAGTTGAGCCAAGATTGTGCCATTGCACTCCAGCATGGGTGACAAGAGCAAAACTCTGTTTCAAAAAAAAAAAAAAGAAAGAAAAAGAAAAATATTTTTATAAATTCCATGTAGTCTAAATGTACAATGTTTATAAAGTTTACAGTAGGGTACAGTAATGTGCTAGGTCTTCACATTCACTCACAACTCACTCACTGACTCGCCCAGAGCAACTTCCAGTCTTGCAAGCTTCATTCATGGTAAGTGTATTTTTACGGTTCCTTTTGTATGTTTAGATACACAAATACTTACCGTTATGTTACAACTGCCTACAGTATTCAGTACAATAACACAGTGTACAGGTTTGTAGCCTAGGAGTAGTAGGCTATACCATATAGCCTAGATGTGTAGCTGGCTATACCACCTAGGTTTGTGTAAGTACACTGACGTTCACACTATGACGAAACTGCCTAACAGTGCATTTATCAGAACATATCCTCATAACAATGCATTTATCGGAACGTATCCCTGTCAATAAGGGACATGTGACTGTTTATTTATACACTTATTTATTTTTATCAGTGTATGCTTTATTTTCTTGTTCAAGTTGTTCCATCCAGCTTTGGTCATCAGAAGCTCTTTCAGTTGTTTTCTGTGTCCCTTTCACATCCTTCCATCATTGTGGATTTCTTTGATTTTTTAGGCATTTTCTTACCTTCTGTCATTGTATGATGTTCCAGGCTCATCTTGTACATTGTACATTTTCTACCCCAGTCCTTGCTTGAATCAGCCATTTCTCTCTAAATTTCTCTCTCTCTCTCTTTCTCTCTCTAAGACAGATCTTGCTCTGTTGCCCAGGCTGGAGTGTAGTGGTGTGATCTCAGCTCACCGCAACCTCTGCCTCCCAGGCTCAAGCCATCCTCCCATGTCATCTTCCTGAGCAGCTGGGACTACAGGCACATGCCACCATGCCCAGCTGATTTTTGTATTTTTTGTAGAGACGGAGTTTCGTCATGTTGATCAGGCTGGCCTGAACTCCTGGGCTCAAGCAATCCACCTGCCTCAGACTCTTAATGTGTTGGGATTACAGGCATAAATCACCATGTCCAGCCTGAATCAGCCATTTCTCCGGGGATCCCTGTTTTCTTTTACTGGAGAATGTAATTAGACACCAAAATCTGGATGTTAAGTGTGCCAATTACTACCACAATATCGATGCTTCTAAGTACTCTCAGCTGATAGAACAAGGAAATATATGTATATATGAACTTCTGTATATACACATACCTATAAACATTTCTGTATGCAACTATCAACTTACCTGTCTGCATTGGGAAGCTACTGTCTTCAACTCAAATCTATTGCCATATGGATCATTCCAGCCCCTTGCTTGTTGGTAATCTCTCACTCCAACGGTGAGAAACCTCATCGTTCTTCTCTTGAGAATCCAATTGTCTGGACTTTGGCTAGTGGGAGCCCCTTTAAGTTGGCTCCTTTATTCTTGGCCTCATCATTCATTGAGTGTTTCCTTGCATTTTGACATGAGATGCTTCAGGTTCACCGTGCACTTTCCCTGCCCAATCCTGGAATCAGCCATTTCTCTAAGGACACTAGTTCTATTTAGTGGGGAAGGCATTTAGGAGACAAGATCTGGGCCCTGAGCGTGCTAATTGCTATAGTTATGTTGCTTTTCCCTGGTCTGCTCATAACAATGTCTCCAATTAACACTCATAGCCATAGCCACAGATCCTTCCTCCACTCCATGTTTTTGACTTCCTTTTCGCATAGTGAGAACGCTGAATCCCCAAAAATCAGCACGTTTACTCATTTCTTCCATCGTACAACACAGAGATAGTGGTTTTAGAATTATAACACTAAATACCTAGACACCTGTGGTTAAACTTACTTATTTTCCTTGTGTGGCTATATTATTATATGACATTCAGTTAAGCTCATCTCTTTTCTCTTTGTTTACAAGTTTACAGTTTACATTTTTATCTTTTTATTTAATTTTATTTTTGAGAATGTAAAATATTTGCATAGTTAAAAAGTCAAAAATCCTGTACAAATATATTCAGAGGAATTTCGCTCCCATCTCTTTCTTCTCCATTGATATTCCCAGTAACTCCTTAAGAGTAACCATTTGCAATAAGTTTCTGTTTATCCTTCTTGGGTTTCTTTTGCATAATTATTTAAATATGTATGTAAATACATAAATGTTTCTTTTTTATTTTCTTAAAAGTTTGCATAGTATAGGTAGTCCTTTATTTTGCTTTTATCTTATTTTGTTGTTTAACAATATATGCTGGAAATCACTCCCTGTAGGTTTATAGAGATCTTCCTTCTTGCCTTCACGGCTGCATAACATTCTCTCGTGTGGTACCATAGTTTGTTCATCCAATTTTCTATAGATGGGCATTTGGGTATTTTCAACATTTTGTATTATAAATAATTCCTCAATAAATAACCTTGCATATACATTTTTCATATTTGTGGAATTAAATCTTTAGGATAAATCCTAGAAGTAAATATCCTGGGTCAAAGAGTAAATGCATATGCTGTTTTGTTCTATATTACAAATTCCTTCCTAGAAGGTTTATTGCCAACAGGCATTACTGACAATTTATAAGAGTAGCTATTTGCTCAAAGCCACACCAACAGGTATTGTCAAGCTTTTGAAATTTTGCCAATGTGATAGATGAAAAATGGCATTTCAGTGCAGTTTTGATTTACTTAAAAAATTATCGTATGTGCCAGGCCCATTGTACATACGTTTCCCGAGGACATGTGTTGGGTCATTTCAAACAACCCCAATACACTGGATCTTAGGGCTGACCTAATCCTATGGATGTTTGGTGGCTGTGGCTCTCCACCATGCCTTTGGGGCCAGGAGGGTCTCCACAGAGGGTCCCAGCTTCTCAATACCCTCCTCTGGTTCCTGAAGGCTACTGACCCTGCCCTGAGTCCCCCACCAGCTGAGAAACTGCTTCCTCCACACAAAGAAGACTCTGAGTGAGGAGGATGACTTGGCTTCTGAAAAATGCTGAAGTCTTGACCTCCTCCACAATTCCGAGGGCCAGCTGGGGCCAAGGAATGATGGAGCCAGGACCTCAGGGTAGGAAGGACTAGTATGGACTGCTGCTTGAGGAAGCTGGATTTGGAGACACAGGGCAGCCTGTCTCCCCAGGATGAGTGGTCCAACCTCTGATGACCTCTTGGCTTCAAAACTCACTAACTCTCTCCTCCTCTGTCTGCCTGAATAACCTCCCTAAAGCTTAGAGATGACCAGGGATTACAAACTTCTTCTGGCTCTCCAGGCTCTGACCTTCACTTTTCCAGTGGGACTTCCCCCGTTACCTAGTGCACTCTGTGTAAATCCATCCAGTCATCCAGCTATCTAGTCATCCACCCATATTAGTTATCTATTGATGCTTAACATAACAAATTATTTCACAACTCAGCATCTGAGACAACAATAAACATTTATTGTTTCACACAGTTTCTGTGGATCAGGTGTTTGGAAGCAGCCTCACTGGGTGGTTGTAACTCGGGGTCTCCCATGAGGTTGCAGTCAAGCTGTCAGCTGGGGCTGCGATCATCTAAGGCCAGACGGGGCTGGAGGAGCCGCTTCCAAGGTGACTCACTCACGTGGTTGGCAAGTTGGTGCCGGCCATTGGCAAGAAGCCTCAGTTCCTCGCCAGCTGGGTGTTTCCACAGGGCTGTTTGAGTATCCTAACAACGTGGCAGCCGGCTTTCCCCATAGCAAGCAATCCAAGAAACAGCCAGGCAGAAGCCACCGTGTCTTTTATGACCTAGTCTCTGAAATCACAAGTTATTACTTCTTCTACATTTGGCTGTTTACAGGGGAGTCTCTGAGTTCAGCCCACACTGAAGGGGGCTCCGGAGTGTTAAGAAATTTGGGGACGTATTTTAAAATCATCACACCATCTATCCACTTAGCCAACAAAGATTTATTGGGCACCTGCTGTGTGCCTGACCCTGTGAATAGCTCACAGTCCAGAACCTTGAGGAGTATAACATCTAGGTAGGAGTGCAAATTCAAATGTCCACAGGGCTCAGGAAGTAGTATGAATGAGTAAACTGAGCCAGGTGGGGACTCTGGTGAGCTGGATAGCATGTGCCTAGATAAAGGCAGAGGCTGCTGCCCAGTTCCGGAGTGTCTGTGAAGCCTCCCAGCTTTTAGATGTTGACAATTAATTCCATTTTCATGGTTTTTTATTTTCTTCTTCTTCTTCTTTTTTTTTTTTTTTTTTTTTTACCTTCGCTTTGCCTGATTTGGCCTATCCACTGGCGGTTTGCAAGCTCTGATGCAGCCACACCAAATTTCTCAATGTTCCCCCAAACATTGATTCATTCAACAAACATTTACATGCACTGGGCCCCTTTCACACATTACAGAAATAACTTGCAATCACCTCCTGCACACGCTGTTTCTTTGGCTTGGAACGCCTTCTTATTTTTCTCCCCACGATGAACTTCTATTTCTCCTTCAAAACCTAGGTGTAAATGTCCCTTTCTCTGGGAAACCTCGTCTGACCCAACCTCTAGGGGTTTTATTGGTTCCCTCCTCTAGGTTCCTACCATATTTGTGTCCACAGTTCCATCAATGCACCCCTGCCTCACTCACCAGAAAGTGACCTCCTGGGGGTTGAATAAAAAGACAGGGTGGAGAAGATTGTCTCTGGCCACCTGGCAGGGCTTCCCAGGGGAGGCGGTCCTGGAAGGAGGAGCAGGACTTGCAGAACAGGGGTCCCCCAGTGGGGGAAAGAGGAGAGCAAAACCAGAGGCAGGAAAGCATGGGTGGGGCCTGAAGCTGGGAGGGTCCCGGCTCCTTCCTCCACAGAGCTCACCCAGCCACCAAGGTTCTTGGCTGCCTCCCCAGATGATGAGGGGCGAGGCCTGCAGGCCCCCACAGAGGAGCCCAAAGTAATCAGGGGAAGGGAGACTGCTGGAACAAGAAACCCAAGTCCTGAATGAGTCATCGATGGAGTCTGTCCTACAATAACAAGAAAGGGCTGGACTGGGAGGGAAAGAGAAACTCCAGAGGTGCAGGACTTCTCCAGAGGCTCCGGGATGTGCTGCGGGGAGCTGCACAGCCCTCTGTGCCCCCTGCCTCGGAGTCTGCAGCCCCAAATTCCCCCAGAGCCCTGACTTTTGGCTTTCACCACCCTTGGAGCCCAACTTTTCTCCAGCCCCCCATGTCAGCCCCCTTGCTAGTGGGTCTCCCTGCAGCCCCTGCCCCTCCCATGGTCTCCTCCACCCAGCACTGGAGGAACCTTTCGAAGGGAGGTGGGGGCAAGAAAAACCTAATCTGATCACATTACTCCCTCCTGAATTCCTTCCCATGAGTTTTCATGACTGTAAGGAGAAAATTCAAACTCTCTGGTATACGGAGCCTTGCCCATGCCTCCCACCTCCTCTTGTGTCCCTGTCCCATCACTCTCTGGCTTTGTTCTGCCTCCAGCATGCTCTCCTGCTATAGGCCTTTTGCATGTGCTGTTCCCTCTGACTGTAATGCTTTTCTCTGACTTCTTTTTTTGCTTGTTTGTTTTGAGACAGAGTCTCGCTCTGTCACCAGGCTGGAGTGCAGTGGCACGATCTCGGCTCACTGCAACCTCCGACTCTCTGGTTCAGGCGATTTTCCTGCCTCAGCTTCCCGAGTAGCTGGGATTACAGGCATGCGCCACCACACCCAGCTAATTTTTGTATTTTTAGTAGGGACAGGGTTTCATCATGTTGGCCAGGATGGTCTCTATCTCCTGACCTCGTGATCTGCCTGCCTTGGCCTCCCAAAGTGCTGGAATTGCAGGCGTGAGCCACCGAGTCCCGCCTTCCCTGACTTCTTATGTTTTCTCTTTGAATCTCAGCTTAAGCCCTCTGGGCCACCCTCCTGGACCTCCACTGGGTTCCATTGATTTGTGCTCTTTTTTTCCCTTTAAGACCTTACCACCATTTGTATGAGGCATTCATTATTAAGATCTGACTGTCTTCTAGACTGTGAGCTACATGAAGGCAGGGGCTGTCTGTCATGTTCACCCTGATATGGCCAGCATCCAGCGCGCTGTCTCTGGCACAGACTGGACACTCAATAAATGCATCTCGTGACCTCCATCCCTAGTGAGATGTGACATATGCATGTGTTGTTGCCTCATAGCAGACAGGGGCAAGAGGCAAAGCAGAGGTTATGGGTTCCATTTTACAGGTTAGAAAACTGAGGTTCTGAGAATTCAGGCAAACCCCCAAGATGTGTCAAGGAGTTAGTGGGCACGGAGGGACCTGAATTCCGAGGTCTCTGCTTATATATCACAGGCGTCTCCATCAGGAGGCCATTTTAGGGGCAGATGAAGTATAACAGATTGTTGTCCTGGCTGGACAGTGTGACAATGTGAGTCACTCCTCCCTACGTGAAGCTCCCTGGCATAAATCAGGACAGTTAAACAAGGTAAGTTTTCAGTCTTTTTTAGGAGCTCTGAGAGGTTTTATTCCCATAGGTTATTTCCATCTCATCCTTCCCACCAAGATTGTGGGCACCCTAGGAAAGGGTGAGACAGTGTCTGAGGTCCCTAATATACCCACAGGTCGCTCTCCAAAGCCCGTCCTAGGACCTGATCAGGAAACATTTAAACATCAGATTTTCCCCTGTGAAAAGAGGAGGTCATTGAGAGAAGAAGCTGTCTTTTTTTGTCTTTTTCCTCCTCAGTGTTTCTGAAGTGGGTAATGATCACCAAAGGTTTTGTTGTTTACCTTGTGTTCCCATCGCCCTCCTTCTGTTTGTTTTGGAGAGCTTCTCCTCTCTCCATGCAGCCCTGGTAGAGCCATCATCATGTACTCCCACCCAAGGGGGCGCATAGAATCTATTCCAGCCAATCAGAATGTCTTCATTACCTTGATCACAGTGATTGGTTCAAGAATTGACATGTGACCCAAGCAAAGCCAATCAGGGTCTTCCCTGAGATTACTATTTTGATGATGTCTTTATATTAGGATAGCCAGCTTGAGACCTTATAGGCCTGGAGGCCAACTTCTCTAGTCATAGGGAAGAAGCTGTTAGAATGATGACAGAGCTCCTGCACCACTTCTCTGTTATAAGGCGCTTAAAGTCCCTTTTTACTTTGAGATTGAGTTGAGTTTCTGTCATTTGCAATCAAGAGTCCTTGGCCAGGCACAGTGGCTCATGCCTGTCATCCCAGCACTTTGAGACCAAGGTGAGTGGATCACCTGAGGTCAGGAGTTCGAGACCAGCCTGGCTAACACGGCGAAACCCCATCTCTACTAAAAATACAAAAATTAGCTGGGCATGGTGGTGGGCACCTGTAATCCCAGCTACTTGGGAGGCTGAGGCAGGAGAATCACTTGAACCTGGGAGGCGGAGGTTGCGGTGAGCCAAGACCACACCATTGCACTTTAGCTTGGGCAACAAGAGCAAAACTCTGTCTCAAAAATGAAAATAAGAGTCCTTGATGGGGAAGGCCAATTTTATGCTGAGGGAGGTGCCCTTCAGCCTCCCTGTCCTGGGTCATTCTTTGCCCCTAGCACTTACAATAATCTCTGTGCCACCCCTATTCTCCCCATTAGAGAAGATGAGGATCACTCCTTTCCAGACCAGTCTTCTGCAGCTCACAGCTAATGTCACCTGTGTCCTCTGAGAAACAGAGGCCAAAGACAGAGTTAAGAATGCCAAGAGATGCATGGGGGTAATGCCTGCAAAGGATAATGGGGAGAGGGAGCAGGAGAAAAAATGGGAGCCTTTGGACGTTGATGCAGGTCTATGAAAGGAGACGGGGAAGGAAGAAGGATTGGGTAGAAAGAGCTTCAGACTGTGGTGCATCTCTTAGACAGTCTTGGACAGCCCAACAGGGGACTCTGGCACAAAGATTATTCATAGAGAAATCCTATATTAGGCAGAAATAATGAACCCTCATTCACAGTGTGCTTAGCTGCAAGCTGCCCAGGAAGCAGGTGGCCTCAGCTCAAAACCTGAAGCAGATCCTGAAGATATCTGCAGCTCACACAATCTATCTTGAAGGGAGATCTCTGTGGACTCTATGGTTGATACACTCTCTTAGTGCCTATACATTATCATAAGGGCCTACTGCAAAATGCAAACCCAAGACTTCTGTCTCTGGAGCCTTCTGCCTCTGGAGCCCATTTCCTTACACATTGTGAACTTCAGATGGTGAATAAGCATCGTCTTCATGTCAATATATATTGATTGGTAGCAGCTGCCTGCACTTTCTGTTGAGGAGGACTCTGGGGCAGTTTCTAGGTTTAGCAGAAAGTTCCAATATGGATTAGTGATGTCTGTCATGGGTATGGGAGGGGTGAGTATATGCACACATGCCAAGTATTTAGCATCCTCATAGTAGGAGCAAATAAATTTTTATTAAACGATTGAATGAATGCATTCTGAATCCCGTGACATCCTGCTTAAATTAGGCAACTCCCTTCCCCCAAGTAAGCCTGTCCCCTGGTGAGGTGTCCTGGCACTTGGGCCTGGGAATCTCAAAACCACAGGCAGAACTTCCATTTGCTGAGAACCTGTTATATGCCAAGCACTGTGTTAAACGCTTTCAGTGCATTCTTTCACTGGATTCTTACAAGAGCCTTATGAAGAGAGATTATATAATCATCATTTTATGCTGAGGAAACCGTGGCCCCATGCAGAGAGCTGCACAGTGAACCAGTCGCAGAGCCCATTTCCACAACCCTTCCCCATTTTCTCACTCCACCATATATGTAAGACCAGTGATGGATTTTGTTATTTCTCAAAATTTAGTGTAGCAATTGGCACATGATTCAGTTATTTGTTTGCCAGAGAGAGAGAGGGAGGAAGTGAATACTTGAAGTCCTTGGAAGATCCACTGGAAATTCCCAGAGAGATGAACCAAGTCCAGTCCAGCAGTTAAGCCTGTGTATTTGAAGGGTGAATTCACAACCCCTAGCCCCTAACATAACACTATTTTATTTTATTTTTATTTTTATTTTTGTGGGTACATAGTAGGTGTATATATTTATGGAGCATATCAGATGTTTTGATACAGGCATTTGATGTATAATAATCACATAATGAAGAATGGGGTATCCATCCCCTCAAGCATTTGTCCTTTGTGTTGCAAACAATCCAATTATACAGTTAGATATTTTTAAATGCAGTTAAATTATTATTTGCTATAGTTATCCTGTTGTGCTACCAAATACTAGGTCTTATTCATTCTTACAATTTTTTTTTGTACCTATTAACCAACCCCACCCCACCCCCAC
>NW_012101477.1:3467088-3473120 GCF_000951045.1 Mandrillus leucophaeus
CCCCCACCACTACCCTTCCTAGCCTCTGGTAAACATCCTTCTACTCTCTGTCTCCATTCATTCAATTGTTTTGATTTTTAGATCCCACACATAAGTGTAGCATGTGATGTTTGTCTTTCTGTGTCTGGCTTATTTCCCTTTGCATACTGACCCCCGGTTCCACCTATGTTGTTGCAAATAACAACATCTCATCCTTCTTTTATGGCTGAGCAGTACTCCATTGTGTGTAAGTACCACATTTTCTTTATCCACTCATCTGTTGATGGACACTTAGGCTGCTTCCAAACTTTGGCTATTGTGAAGAGTGCCGCAACAAACATGGGAGTGCAGATGATCTCTTCCATATACTGACTTCCTTTCTTTTGCGTATAGACCTAGTAGTGGGATTGCTGGGTCATATGGTAGATCTATATTTGGTTTTTTGAGGAACCTTCCAACTGTTCTCCATAGTGGTTGTACTACTTTACATTCCCACCAACAGTGTAAGAGGGTTCCTTTTTCTCCACATCCTTGCTGGCATTTGTTAATGCCTGTCTTTTGGATAAAAGCCATACTCACTAGGGTGAGATGATACCTCATTGTAGTTTTGATTTGCTTTTCTCTGATGATCAGTGATGTTGAGCACCTTTTCATATACCTGTTTGCCATTTGTATGCCATCTTCTTTTGAGAAATGTCTATTCAAATTTTTTTTGCATGTTTTAAAATCAAATTATTAGATTTTGTCCTTCATAGTTGTCTTAGCTTCTTGTATGTTCTGGCTGTTAATCCCTTGTCAGATGGATAGTTTGCAAATATTTTCTCCCATTCTGTGTGTTGTCTTTTCACTTTGTTGATTGTTTCCTTTGCTGTGCAAGAGCTTTTTAACTTGATGTGATCTCATTTGTCCACCTTTGCTTTGGCTACCTGTGCTTGTTGGGTATTACTCAAGAAATTTTTGCCCAGACCAAAGTCCTGGATAGTTTCCCCAATGTTTTATTGTTGTGGTTTCACAGTTTAAAGTCTTAGATTCAAGTCTTTAATTCATTTTGATTTGATTTTTGTATATGGCAAGAGATAGGAGTCTAGTTTCATTCTTCTGCATATGGATATCCAGTTTTCCCAGCACCATTTATCGGACTATTTTTTCCCCCATGTATGTTCTTGGCACCTTTGTCAAAAATGAGTTCATTGTAGGTAAGCAGAATTCTTTCTGGGTTTTCTATTCTGTTCCATTGTTCTATGTATTTGTTTTTATGTCAGTAACATGCTGTTTTAGTTACTATAGCTCTGAAGTATAATTTGAAGTCAGCTAATGTGATTACTCCACTCTTCTTTTGGTTTAGAGTAGTTTTGACTATTCTGGGTCTTTTGTGGTTCCACATAAATTTTAGGATTGTTTTTTCTATTCCCGTGAAGAATGTCAATGGTATTTTGAGAGGGATTGCATTGAATCTGTATATTGCTTTGGGAGTATCTTTCCATTGTTTGGTGTCCTCTTCAATTTCTTTCATTTTATATTTTGTAGTTTTAATTATAGAGATCTTGTATGTCTTTGGTTAAATTAGTTCCTAGGTATTTAATTTTATTTTTAGCTATTTTAATGGGATTACTTTTTAAATTTCTTTTTCAGATTGTTCACTGTTGGCATATAGAAATGCTGCTGATTTTCATATGTTGATTTTGTATCCTGCAATCTTATTGAATTTGTTTATCAGTTCTAGTAGTTTTGTGGTGGAGTCTTTAGGCTTTCTCAAATATAAGATTATGTCATCTGCAAACAAGCATATTTTGACTTCTACCTTTCCAATTTGGATGCCCTTTATTTTTTCCTGTTGCCTGATTGCTCTATCTAGGACTTCCAGTACTATGTTGAAAAACAGTGACGAAAGTGGTCATCCTTGTTGTGTTCCAGATCTTAGAGGAAAGGCTTTCAGTTTTTCCCCATTCTGTATGATACTAGCTATGGGTCTGTCATATATGGCTTTTATTATGTTGAGGTATTTTCCTTCTATACTTGGTTTTTTGAGGGTTTTTAATCATGAGCGGAAGTTGACTTTTATCAGATGCGTTTTCAGTATCAATTGAAATGACCCTATGGTTTTTGTCCTTCATTCTGTTGATATGATGTATTACATCAACAAAATGGATTGATTTGCATATGTTGAACCATACTTGCATCACAGAGATAAATCCCACTTAGTCATGATGAATGATCTTTTTCATGTATTGCTGATTTCAGTTTGCTAGTATTTTGTTGAGAATTTTTGCATCCATATTCATAAGAGATATTGGCCTGTAGTTTTCTTTTTTAGATGTGTCTTTGTCTGGTTTTGGTAATACTGGCCTCATAGAATGAGTTTGGAAGTATTCCCTCCTCCCTATTTTTGGAATAACAGCACTATCTTATAAGATGCATGTTAATTCTATGTACCAGACACAGTGCAAAGCACTTTACAGTCATTAACTTATTCTCCACCACAGTCCAATGAGGAAGTATGATTCTCTCTCTTTTACAAAAGATGAATCTGAAGCTCAGAAAAGTGAACCTCCCTGAGGTCATACACAGTATGACTACAAACCACAGGGGTGTGTGTGTGCGCGCACATTGTTGGTTGCATATGGAATTGCTACACCGCGTCAGTAGAGAAAAGTTTTGGAAGAACATGCCTGTGAACAAGGATATAAAGTATGTTGAGAGGCCCAAGGGGTAGACTGTAATTGCACTTTTGTTGTTGTTGTTGTTGTTGTTTTGAGACAGAGTCTCACTCTGTCACCCAGGCTGGAGTGTAGTGGTGTGAATCTCAGCTCACTGCAACCTCCACCTCCCAAGTTCAAGTGATTCTCCTGCCTCAACCTCCCAGTAGCTGGGATTGCAAGTGTGTGCCACCATGCCTGGTTAATTTTTTGTATTTTTAGTAGAGACAAGGTTTTGCCATGTTGCCCAGGCTAGTCTCAAACTCCTGAGCTCAGGCAATTTGCCCGCCTCGGCCTCCCAAAGTGCTGGGATTACAGGCATGAGCCACTGTGCCCAGTCTGTAATTGTACTTGTTTATGGACAATTTCATATTCATTTCTTCTCCTTTTTATGCAATTTAATTTCCTTTTGGGTGACCAACTATTCCTGATATGTGCAGGGGCAGTCTTAGTGAGGCCCTGGGCACATGACCCAGTTAGAATTTCTCTATAAAGGCTTTATTTTATTTGTTTGTTTTTTAGAGACGGGGTCTCACTCTGTCTCCCAGGTTGGAGTGCAATGGTGAATCATAGCTCATTGCAGCCTCGAACTCCTGGGCTCAAGTGATCCTCCCACCTTGGTCTCCTAAGTAACTCGGATTACAGGAGCGTGCCACCATGCCTGGCTCTTTTAAGGTTCTGAGTCCATCAGTGAGGAACACAAGGGCAGAGAGAATGGTTGGGATTTATTCAGGTAGCGTAGCAAAGAGGTTAATAACATAACTTACGGAATTGGATAGCTGTGTCCAATTCAGAAATCCACAGTTTACTAGCTGTCTGACATTGGGCAGGCTACATACCCTCTCGGTGCCTCAGTTTTTCATCTGTAAAGTGAGGACAACAATAGAATCTTCTTCATAACTGTTATATACTTAGAAAAGTACCTGACACATATAAAGTTCTACTTTGATGTGTTTGTTTGTCTTAATGTAATTCCATGTGTTCAAACATTTCCAACTCTTTCCTGATTACGAGACCCCTGGAGCATCCTACTTACTCTAGTGCTTTCCAGAGGATAGACCCCAGCCTCCGCATTGATTCTCTGAGTGCCAATCCATTCTTTTCTGCTTAATTAACTCAGAACCCGTTTCTGTTGCCTGCAACCCCAGAATGCTGGCTGTCATGTCAATTCTGTCTCATGGCAACCTGGGACTCTAAAACCTTCAAGCTGTGATCTCCCAACTCTCAGTGGAATTCAGTACTGGACATCAAGTCTATTCTCTCCTTAATTCACATCTGGAGTCATGATACTAAAACTATCTAGACCGTCTGCCGTAGAGAGGGTTTACTTGATTGCTGGGCTGTGTAGCGTAATGGAACTATCGCGGGGGATTAGTAGTCCCAAATTAGTGATGAGCAAGTGAAGGTCAGGGATGTGAAGAAACTTATCAGAAGTTGGGATAGGGTGGCTCCTAGGTCAGGTTTTCTCTGCTAAAAGACTGATTAACCTGTGTGGGGAGGGAGATTGGCTGTGGATAAGGCTTGGGTCTGAAATCTAACCCTTACAACTACACTCGTCTTTTTCAGTTCTTCACTTACTCCCCAGTTCCTTTAAGCTGGATATTGCCTCAGAGCTTTTGCACATGCTGTTCTCTCTGCTTAGAACTTGGTTTCTCTGCATCTCCCCGTCTCCACTCTTCTAATTCCTCCCCTTTCAGATCTAGGCTTTCCCCCCTTTCAGATCTAGGCTTTCAGACCTAGGCTTCCTAGACCACCAGCTATAAGTTGATCCCTCTACAGTTCCCAATGTCAACATTTGTTTGCTTCCTTCTTACAGTTACCACAGTCATTATTTTTTTATTTTTCCTGTTTATCTGTTCCTTGCCTGTCTCCCCCACTAGACTGTACATTACTTGAGGGCAGGGACTCTCAAGTAATGTACAGTCTAGTGGGGGAGACAGGCTGACTCAGTGCACAGAGTTTGATAAATAAATGGACAAATCCCCGAGTCATCTCACCAGGAATAACTTCGGTCACTATTTTAGTCTGGGCTGCTGTAACAACATACCTTAGACTGAGGGGCTTATACACAACAAAAATTCTCTTCTCACAGTTCTGGAGGCTGGGAAGCCCTAGATCAAGGCACAGGCAAGTTGGGTGTTTGCTAAGAGCCTTCTTTCTGGACCTATGTTTCTGGGCCTATCTGGCTCATAGACAGTCCCTTCTCGCTGTGTCCTCACATGGTGGAAGGAGCAAGGCAGCTAGCTCTCTGGGGCCTCTTGGGCACTAGGCTGGGCACGGTGGCTCACGCCTGTAATCCCAGCACTTTGGAAGGGTGAGACAGGCAGATCACCTGAGGTCAGGAGTTTGAGACCAGCCTGGCCAACATGGCGAAATCCTGTCTCTACTAAAAATACAAAAATTGGCCAGGTGTGGTGGCGAGTGCCTAAAATCCCAGCTGCTCAGGAGACTGAGGCAGGAGAATTGCTTGAACCTGGGAGGTAGAGGTTGCAGTGAGCTGAGATCATGCCACTGCACTCCAGCCTGGGTGGGCAACAGAGTGAGACTCCATCTCAAATATATGTGTGGGTGTGTGTATATGTGTGTGTATATATATGTGTGTATATATATGTGTGCGCGTATATGCCTATATATTAGTCCCTATATATACATACATATATATATGTGTGTGTGTATATGTGTATGTGTGTGTATATATATATATAGAGAGAGAGAGAGGCACTAATTCCATTCGTGAGGGCTCTGGCCTCATGATCCAATCACTTCCCAAAGGCCTCACCTCCTAACACCATCATACTGAGGATTAGGTTTGGGCCTATGAATTTGGGAGGGGACACACACATACAGACCCTAGCAGTCATCTAGTTTCTTAGTGTCACTCCAAAGCTGAGGTTCAGGAGGAAATACCGACTTGACCAAGGTCATTATCTGAGAGTCAAGAACAGAACTCGCACGCAGCCGTCATCACCTCAAAGCCTTGAATTAGGCCGTCATGATCGGGCCTAATGTGGGAGAATTCAAGGGCGCTGGGACAGATGCTTACTCCTCATCACCGAATCTAAGCAGCAGGCACTATCATCATCATCATCATCATCCTACCCCATTTTACAGATGAAGAAATCGAAGCTGAAGAGAGTCTGTGACTTGCTGGGAAGTGGATGAGGAGGAGACTCGAACTCGGGCCTGCCAGCGAGGTCCGCGGGCGCTTAACCCGGCTGCTGCGGCTCGAGGCCTCGCTCTGCCCCTCTGTACAATGGGGCCATCTGGGCCGGGCACGCCGTGGGAAGGGCGAGGAGCGAGGGGGAAAACTCGGCGGGGCGGGCTGGGGTTCCTAGGGTTCCAGCTGGCGGCCGAGGG
>NW_012101477.1:3473630-3480844 GCF_000951045.1 Mandrillus leucophaeus
CGGCAGGGCTGTGCTTACCTGCTTCCACCCCAGCAGGGGTTCAGGGGCAGGAGCCCATCTCTGGCCGCGTCCTCTCCCGGCTTCTCCATGTGTGTGCATGGATGGAGGAAGATTAGATTTGTAAACTTGAATATTCCCCAACCCCTAGACCTGAGCCTGAATCTGAGCCCTCAGGCTGAGGACTGAAACGGGGTGCTTTTGCATATTAGTTGTGGAACTGACTGTGATAATGCACATTGTCCCGGCAGGGAGTTTGGATGGGGGAGAGTGGTGGTGGGGGTTAAAGTCCCCTCCCAGGCCAGCCAGGCAGTGCAGAGCGAGGAGGGTTAAGGGTCCAGAGTGAAAAGGAGAGAACCGCTTACCAAAACTTGGGATGCTTTTGCTGTTTTAGACTCAGCTATGGAAAGTCAGATAGACACAGGGTGCTTCCATGGGAATTGGCTGGGGAGAGGGAAGAGGAAGGGACTTTTGGGGCTGGAACCTTGAAAAAAGTTGGGACATTCTGGAAGAATTTGTGTGTGTGTGTGTGTGTGTGTGTGTGTGTGTGTGTGTGTGTGCGCGCGCGCGCGCGAGGTGGCGGGGATGCGTTTGTGCCAGTATCTGGCAACAGGGAATGAAAGAAAAGTCTGTTTTCAGAGGATTTCAGCCCAGCTCCAGACAGATACAAAAGCCTCAGGCAGATTCACAGGGGCTGTAAGGATTTGAAAAAAGCTGTGAAGACAGGCCAAGGCTTTAACCCCGTGACTGTGACCAACCATGTTGAATTTGTATGGGTTTTCACTCACAGAAATGCTGCTCCACAAGCAGAAGAATTCCATATAGAGGTGTTCATACTCTCTCACACACACACACACACAAACGCATGCACGCACATACACATACACATGCACGCACACGTACACATGCACGCACACGTACACATGCACGCACTCATACACATGCACGCACACGTACACATGCACGCACACGTACACATGCATGCACACGTACACATGCACGCACAGAGCACACCTGAATGCTCCCACTGACTCACACGGCTGAACACATGTTCACGCCTTCTCATACACCCATGCCTTCTGCACCTGCTCCCCCATACTGCTAAACTATGGACATACACTGGCATACACACCACAGACATATTGCAAAACCAGGCACCTACATCCATGCACTGGCGGGACAGGTGTACACACACATGGCTCTTGGAGCTGTATGAAAATACTCTCATAAGCCAATGGTTATGCATCTCTCCCTACTGGCAAGGCCCCATGCTAGGTGATTTACATCCAGGAGTCGGTGACTCGTACCAACTCTAAGATTAGACCTGCTGCTATCTCCAACAGATGGGGACCTCAGGCTCTGGGAACTTAAGTAGCTGCCCAAGGTCACTCCAACTAGAAAGTGCAAGTTAGGACAGTCTGAATTCTGAGCCTGCAGTCAGCGGTCACGGTCACTCCAGGGCCACAGCCTGCACCTGGTGTTTGCCAAGCCTCTCCTGGCTTCACACCTAACCTAGTTATTAGAAATCCCTCACTGAACCCCAGATCCTCAGATCAAGGGTCAGGCACTGGTCTGTCCCCTGTCAAAGGGTGAGCAACTCTTTCCAGATTGGGAACAACGTGCAGATTTCCTTCCCCTGCCTGTCTTTAAATAATAAAGGTTGTTGCCAGCCTACCTCCCTGGCCTCGCTTCTGCGCTCCAGTGGCTCCAGCCTTGCTTCAGAGCCTCTTATGTTTCATGCTCCCTGCTGCCCCAGGGCCTTTGTACATGCTGTTCCTGCTTGGAGGAATACCTTCACCTAATGAATTCTTATTCACCCAGTAAATCTTCACCCAAATGTCACCTTTTCAGGAAAGCCTTCCCTGATTTCTCTGACTCTTACTCTAGCATGTCATGTATCTTTCCTTTATGATAACCCATCATAGCTGTAATTTTTGTGAGGCATTTGATTAACAGCTGTCTAGTGTTTGGGAGCACCCCCATTGCAGATAATCTTACGACACAGGGGCTTAGGGTTGATCCTGTCCCATGGTTTCCAAAGTTTAGTATCACTGAAACAACTTTTACACATCCACTTACTGGATAAAATATATAAGAAAATAATAAAATCTACTACTCATTATTTGCTCAATATTTTTCTTTAAATCAACTTACTTTGTACACTGAAAAATATATCTAAATAGAAAATTTTATATCACAACCATGAAAAAATCAGTACCCATTGTTGTAAATAGGAGGTAACTAAGCCAGGCGTGGTGGCTCACGCCTGTAATCCCAGCACTTTGGAAGGCCGAGGTGGGTGGATCACCTGAGGTCAGGAGTTCAAGACCAGCCTGGTCAACGTGATGAAATCCTGTCTCTACTGAAAACACAAAAATTAGCTGGGAATGGTGGCAGGCACCTGTAACCCCAGCTACTCGGGAGGCTGAGGCAGGAGAATCGCTTGAACCCGGGAGGCAGAGGTTGCAGTGAGTTGAGATCGTGCCATTGCACTCCAGCCTGGTTCCTGCCTTAGGGGCTGGCAGTCCATGGAGAAGGCAGGTTCATCCACAGATAATTCTAGGCTGTGTCTGATGGGTGGTGGGGGTCCATCCCTCAAGCACATGTGTCCTGAAAAGCAAAGAGAAGACAGGCAAGTCTGGAAGGGCTCTGAAGGGTGGGCAGGAGGTTGCCCAGTCCAGGGAGCGGGCAGTGGAAGCAGAGACACAGAGATGTGTGTCCAGGCAGCACTTTTCAAGGTGGGGCATCCACCAAAGGTCCCAGGAAGGGAGATTTTAGACGGCGCTTAGACGAACATTTTTTAGTTTACAGATTTTCATCTTAATGACTATTAGGAAGTAATTTAAACAGCACAAACACATAATAATAAATATAAATAACTTTTTTTTGAGACAGGGTCTCGCTCCATCACCTGGGCTGGATGGAGTACAGTGGTATGATCATAGATCACTGCAGCCTCTATCTCCCAGGCTCAAGTAATCCTCCCACCTCAGCCTCCCAAGCAGCTAGGACTACAGGTGTGTGCCACCATGCTCAGCTAACTTTTAATTTTTTGTAGAGATAGGGCCTCCCTGTGTTGCCTAGGCTGGTCTTGAACTCCTGGGCTCAAGCGAGTCTCCTGCCTTGGCCTCCCAAAAGTGCTGGGATTATAGGCATGAGTCACCACACCCAGTCAAAAACTAAATTTAAGTTGAAAAAGAATTGACAAAAAGTCAAACGTTAAGTAAATAATAATTAATAAAAATATTAAGCCATTAACAAATTAGAATAGTGAACATGGCAGAAAGAACCTCATGAACGGGGCCCATGATGATTGGAAAGCCCTGGGCTACAGCATTACGTATGTTTAGAAGAAGTAGGGAAGATAGGCTGGGAACTGACTGACGGGCCACAGCACCAGGCCAGTGAGTTGCTAAGGCAATAGGGAGCCACCCGAGGTTGTTGAGCAGTGGAGGGTCACAGTTGGATCTCTGTGTTAGGAAGCCCACTGTGATGGGTAAGAGGAGCCTGGCGTGGTAGCAGGGAGCCCGGGGAAAGAGACAGGATAGCTGGTGGTTATGTGCCCAGGGTCATACCCCAGCTCTACCATTTACTAGCCGTAGAGCCTTGAGCTCAGTTCCTTAACTTGTAAAATGGGAATGAAAATACCCAGCCCATAGAATTATTGAGATAAAATAGTTAATGGAAAATGCTTAGCACGGGCCTAACACACAAGACAGCAGGAAGCAGCTCTGGTTACAATTGTGATCATGCTGTGTTTTGGGTGGGAGATGGTGAGGCCAGGGCAGAGGGAAAGGGGAGAGGGAGAGAAAGGAACAAATACAAAACTAAGGCTCAGTGAGGGGAAGGGGGTCGAGGTCACGCAGATGATACAGAGCTGGACTTGAATGTGGGTCTTCTGACACCCACTCGCTTCTCGGTTCACGGCATCAGGGCTGTTTTTCCAGTTTCTGAAAGTTTTTTTCTACGAGCCAATACTCACTCATACCTCCACCCACACAAAAATAAAAAGGACTTTACGCAGAAGTTTTAGTTGGAAGTGAGCAAGAACTTCCTGGCAGCCAGAGCCACAGAATGCTGGTTCTAGAATCCCCAGCCTGGAGAAGTTCAGGAGGAGTGTCCCAGGTCATTGAGACTGGAAGCTACAACCTGACACCCGCTGGGCCATGTCTGGCTCACAAATGTGTTTGGCTTGGCCAACTTTTTCAAAATTGGGAGGTTTTACTGAAAAATCAGTAGATCAGGTGGTGCTGGGCCGAAGCAACACTCAGCTCATGCGCATGAGAAGGGGTGTGTGCCCCAAGCCCCTCTATTCCCTATTGCTTCTCTGGTGCTGAGGCTGACTATCTCCACAGGGTGGAAGTGAGGGCTTTCTCACATTCAGCCAATGTCTGTCTTCATGTTACCTGTCGGGCCCCTGGAAGCATTTATTTATACCTGTGGCTGTTGGTTTAGACTGACTCTCCCTAGGCCTGAGGTAGGAAGATGAATGAGACAGATTTTTTTTTTTTTTTTTGTGACGGATCTCACTCTGTCGCCCAGGCTAGAGTGCAGTGGCCCAGATCTCTGCTCACTGCAGCTTCTGCCTCCCAGTTTCAAGCAATTCTCCTGCCTCGGCCTTCTGAGTAGCTGTGATTATCGGCACCCGCCACCACACCCGGCTAGTTTTTGTATTTTTAGTAGAGACGGGGTTTCACTACGTTGGCCAGGCTGGTCTTGAACTCCTGACCTCAGGTGATCTGCCTGCCTCAGCCTCCCAAAGTGCTGGAATGACAGGCGTGAGCCACCGTGCCTAGCTAAGACAGATCTTTTTAAACCTTCTCACCAACTGAGGATTAACCGATCCCATTTAGAAACCACATCCCAGCTCCAAACCTTCCTGAACTCGAATATACTTTTTTTTTTTTTTTGGAGTTGGGAACTCGCTCTGCCCAGGCTGGAGTGCAGTGGTGTGGTCATAGTTTACTACAGTCTCCACCTCCTGGGCTCAAGTGATTCTCCTGTCTCAGTGCCTCAAGTAATTGGGACTACCATGAGCTACCATGCCTGGCTAAGTTTTTCTATTTTTTGTAGAGCCACTGCACCTGGCCCCTGATTATACTTTGAATTCTAGAATGCCCCTACTGGAAGGGCCCTTGGAGATAGATATGCCCAGTGCCTCCCTTTTGTAGATGGGGAAGGGTCACCCAGCGAGTCAGGGGCAGAATCTCACCTTCCCTAGGCATTTTTTTTCCCCCCAAGGAACAGGGCAGAGGTTGAAGGTAGTCCTAGGACTCTGTCCATTTTAGCTTTTATCAGTCCTCTCTTCCCAAGTAAGGAGGCGGCAGATGCTAAGTGATACTAAAATCTTTGCCTGTTTCAGTAAATGGATAAATCTGTACCTTTAAGAAAAGCTCAGTCCAGCTGGGCGCGGTGGCTCATGCCTGTAATCCCAGCACTTTGGGAGGCCAAGGTGGGTGGATCACCTGAGGTCAGGAGTTTGAGACCAGCCTGGCCAACATGATGAAACCCTGTCTCTACTAAAAATACAAAAAATTAGCTGGGCGTGTTGGCAGGTGCCCATAATCCCAGCTACCTGGGAGGCTGAGGCAGGAGAATCGCTTAAACCCGGGAGGCGGAGGTTGCAATGAGTCGAGATTGCACCATTGCACTCCAGCCTGGGCAGTAAGAGCAAAATCTGTCTTGAAAAAGAAAAGAAAGGCTTAGTCCACATCTCAGAAGGTCCAGCTAACAACATCTGGTGAGAGCATTTACAAAGGGAACCAGCCTTAAAAACACATACACTCACACTTTTATTTTTTCCTCTCCTGATTATAAAAGCTATACAAGCTGGTTACGAAATGTTTGGAAAATCCAGCAAACTATGAAGAAAATTAAAAGGCTGCCTTATGAGGCCCCTGCCCCGCACAGTCCTCAGGGGTAACTGCAGTTAACACTTAATGTCTACTTGGACTTTTTTCTAGGCTTACGTGGTTTTACTCCTACTGTCGATCATACTGTATGACACTGTTTTCTTTAAAAAAAAATTCCAATAGTCAGGGGTGGGAGAGTTGGCTGGCAAGGGGCCTGTTTCTGGAGTGGTGGAGGTCTTTTGTCTCTTGATCTGGGTAAGTGGCTACAGGGTTCATACGTAGGTAAAAAAGCATCATCCTGTGCCTTTTATATGTGTGTATTTTACTTGATAAAAATGGCACTTACGATTATGATAATAGTAGCTCATTGCAAAGACATTGAAATAGAAGTATACACACGCCCCTACTCCCCTGCCCAGGTATAACTGCTGCGAGCAAGTAGTCCCTCCGAACCTACAAGCTTCCCTGGGTCAGTCCGGAAGGTCATGAGCGTGGTGTAGGGGCCAGCAGCGCGGGACAGCAGACAGGTCTGCCTGTCCCCTTGGTGAACTCCTTCTCTGGCCTTGGGCTGCAGGGGAGGGGGCTGTGGCTCGTCTGGCCTTCTTCCTTTTCAGCCTCACACCCGCTGGCTCCTGCCTGGGAACAGTTAAAGGCCCAGGCGGGCTGCGGGCTGTGCTCACTGGGAAGGAATGGAAACACGTCTATTAAGTTTCATGGAAATCATGTTGAGACGCCCACGTCTGGTGTTTGGGTTCCTGTGGTCCCAGGCTGGGCTGCCGGGTGGATTGGGAATGAGAGTGGCTAGCATTCCTTCCTGCAGCCGCCTGGGCACCCCCACACCCACCACGGTGTGCTTCCTCCAATACTTGGACGGCTTATGAGCCCCTGGGGTTCAGGCCTGTAGTGGGTAATGTGCTGGCCAAGAGCTCGAAGCCCTGTTAACTTGGAACATTCTTCCTTTTTACTGGCTGCCCCTGAAATGGTAACAGTGTGTGGCAAACTGAGCCAATTTGTGAAAGCCAAGGGCGTCCCAGTCTCTGAGCCTTGCTCTGTGAGAGGTAAACAGTTTCTTCAGGTTCCTCTAGAAACTGGGAAGGACAGGCAGCTGGGATCGTCAGTCCCCACAGCTGATGGTCCCCAGGCAGAGGGGGTGGCAGGAGACAATGGAGGATCTGGGCAGACTTGGCAGGCCCCAATCTGGATTGGATCCTGGCTCTGTCTCTCTCTTCTCTGTGGTCTTGGGCAAGGTCAGCCTCGGTTTCTTGACTTGCAAAGTGGGTCGTTCCTACTTGGCTCCTGGCACCGTTGTGTGGGCTAAGCAAGAGAATGCAAGTAGGGTACCTGGGCACAGTAGCCACCTGGAGA
>NW_012101477.1:3481738-3486253 GCF_000951045.1 Mandrillus leucophaeus
TCTGTCTCAAAAAAAAAAAAAAAAAAAAAAAAGATTATAATAGCAGTGGCTCATTGCGAAGACATTGAAATAGAAGTATACACACACACACACTCCCACTCCACTGCCCAGATATAACCACTGTAAGCAGGTAGTTTTCTATGTCCCTCTGCACCTGCAAGATTCCCTGGGTCAGTCCAGAAGGTCAAGAGCATAGTATAGGGGCCAGGAATGGGGCCTGGTTAGACACAAGGTATGTCACAGACTGGAACTAAATGACATGGAACCAGTGATGAGACAGTCAGTTCCTTTCAAATTCTCTGAGCTTCTCCAGTCCTAAGGAGGAAGCCTTCCTCTGGTGATAAGATGTCTTTAACATCTCCCTGATGCATTTGGGAGAAAGAGAGGGAGAAGACACCCTTAGGCTCCAAGAGGTGACCAGATGTCCCTAGAATTTAATGGCACTATTCCTTTACATTGTTTACTTTTATTTTTTTAAAGTAGTTTATTTTCATAGAAATAAAAACAGTAAACAAAAAATATACCTTATATAATGAGTAATATAGCTAAATATATTTTTATAAATGAAATAATATAAAAACCATCCAATGCATCATCAGTTTATTTTTGGAGTTACATTCTATTTATGCCAGTTTACAGTTATTTTTCCATTTACAGTGATGATGTAACAACAATTATTATATTACCACAGATCCACCCAAACATGGTGATTCCTACCTTCTTCTTTTTGTCCTTGCCCTGACATG
Source organism: Mandrillus leucophaeus (assembly GCF_000951045.1). NCBI lineage: Eukaryota > Metazoa > Chordata > Mammalia > Primates > Cercopithecidae > Mandrillus > Mandrillus leucophaeus. Next base: position 3,482,485 of record NW_012101477.1, read on the forward strand.
CGCCTGGTAACATAGCCGCCCCCACATATCCCCACGTGTGTAGAACATCATGGCGCCCTACATTTGCATATTAAAAGACTAGGGTAGGAAGGCCAGTTTTTTCGTGGGCTACATGAGTGACATGCCTGGTCAAACCAATTCCCTGAGCCCCGTGCAAATCAGACACCACCTCCTCCAGCCTCCTTATATGAGCAGTCACTTTTCCCGCAGCACACGGGGTTTTCTCTTTGTTAGAATCTCCCCTCCCTGTGTCTCCATAAGGGGGAGCTGTTTCCTTCTTCCTTCTCTCTTTCTTGCTTATTAAGCTCTCTGCTCCTTAAGACCACAAAATAATAACAACAATAATAATATGACCACAGAAATTGTAGTGATGGCTCTTACTTAATGAGCACCTACTAAATGCTAGTCCTGTGCAGAGAATTCGCATGTATTACCTCACCCAATCTTGATCAGCTCTTTAAGGTGGGTGTAATTACAGTCTCCGTTTTACAGATGAGGAAACTGAGGCACAATGAGTTAAATCTGACTTGCTAGGTACACACAACCAGTAGGTGACAGAACCAGAGTTTGAACCCGGGCAGTCTGGCTGCACTCGCGTAACTGCTGTGATGATATAGAGTCTCACTGAAAAACACAATTATGTACGTTTTGAAAAAGTGAGCAGATTTGAAGAAAAAGAGTAAGTGCTAATAGTATACATGATATGAGGAGATGCTAAAAATCATGAAAGTCATCACGAATCATTAAATTTCCACAACCAAAACAAAACAAGCTTAGCCCAGCTCAGTATGCTTTCTTTCACAAGGAAAGAGGCCCAGAGAGGGAAAGGACCTACTCAAGGCTGCACAGAGAGGCCGGAGCCGGCGTCTCAACAGAAAGGCTGTGTCTCAGGAGAGTCCACGTCTCAGGAGAGAGGAGGGAGTGGGGACGGCACACGGCAGGGGAGGGGACTGCTCCCAGGATTGCATGGGGTGGGAAATGTCAGGGTTTGACCATGATTGGTGGGGTTGGGGGGGATTAGAAGAGGATACCAGGCCAGATGAGATTTTCCCTGTTCTGCCAAGTTGAAGGCCCCTCCCCCCACCTCAGTGTAAAACCTCCTGGGTATGTGTGATTTCAGCACCAGGTGCCTGTTGGTCCATCATCCTGAGCTCACGGCCGTGGCAGTGCCTGGACCCTGTTTCCGTCACCGTGGGCTGTGGACAGTCATTCATTCACTCATTCATTCCACAAATAGTGATGGCGGCTCCCTGCGCCCAGCACTGTGTGGGCTATGGGTGGGAGGGAGCCTCGGTCCTCCGTAAAAGCCTCCTGGCATTGGAATCTTGCTGGCATTGAGAAATGTCGCCCTCCTCCTCCTCAGAGTTCCTACTGTATTTCTCTTTCTTCAGGGGCCTCATTTACTAAAATGATTTTTCCTTCCTAAGTAAGCTCCCTTTGAGTGGGGTCCTTATTTATTCTCGTCTCCCTTTGCACCCCTGGGCAGCAGGTGGACCTGGAGCTTGCAACCAGGCTGGGGCAACTAGAAGGGCCCCCATGAGGCTCATGACCCATGGGTCCTAAGACCATACCTGGGTGGAAGCCTCTGGCCTAGTCCAACTTGTCTATTTGACAGAAAAATGGTAGTTCTGACCAGGCGCAGTGGCTCATGCCTGTAATCTCAGCACTTTGGGAAGGCAAGGTGGGTGGATAGCTTGAGCTCAGGAGTTCCAGACCAGCCTGGGCAACATGGTGAAACCCCATCTCTACCAAAAATACAAAAATCAGCCAGGCGTGGTGGTGGGTGCCTGTGGGCCACAGCTACATGGGAGGTTGAGGTGGAAGGATTGCTGGAGCCCAGGAAGTCAAGGCTGCAGTGAGCCGAGATAGCACCACTGCACTCCAGCCTGGGCGACAGAGCAAGACCCTGTCTTTGAAAAAAAAAAAAAAAAAGGCTGAGCATGGTGGCTCATGCCTGTAATTCCAGCTATTCAAGCTGAGGCAGGAGAATCGCTTGAACCAGGGAGGCAGAGGTTGCAGTGAGCAGAGATGGGGCCACTGCACTCCAGCCTGGGCAACAGAGCAAGACTCCTTCTCAATAAAAAAAAAAAAAAAAAAGAAAAGAAAAGACAAGAAAAATTGTGGTTCAGAGAGGGACATTTTGTTCCCTCTGCCATAAAATTTATGAAGCACCTGTTTGTGCTGGGTCCTGTGCAGACACCGAGGCCCGAGAGAGGAAAAGAAGCCAGTGCTTGCTGTACCTGCCTCCTGTTGCCACTGCAGCAAATGATCATGCACTTTAGTTTCAAGCTACACAAGTGTAGTATCTTGCAGGTCATAAAAGATCAGAGGCCTGACATGCATCTCATTGGGCGAAAAACAAAGTCTTGCACGGCTGTTTCTCTTCTGGAGGCTCTAGGGGAGAATCCATTTGCTTGCCTTCTCCAGCTTCTAGGAGACGCCCACATTCCTTGGCTCCTGCTCTGTGTTCCAAGCCAGCAACATAACAGCTCTCTGATCCTGCTTCTGTTGTCGTATTTCTGCTATTTATTTATTATTTTATTTTATTTATTATTGCTCTGTCGCCTAGGCCGGAGTGCAGTGGTGCCATCTCGGCTCACTGAAACCTCGGTCTCCCAGGTTCAAGCAATTCTCATGCCTTGGCCTCCCAAGTAGCTGGGATTACAGGCACACATCACCACACCTGGCTACTTTTTGCATTTTTAGTAAAGATGCAAAAATTGCTATGTTGGCCAGGCTGGCCTTGAACTCCTGACCTCAGGGATCCGCCTGCCTCGGCCTCTCTAAGTGCTGGGATACAGGCACGAGCCACCACACCCAGCCTATTTATTATTTTTAATGTAAGAAGAGATAGGATCTCATTATGTTGCCCAGGCTGGTCTCAAATTCCTAGCCTCAGGTGATCCTCCCACCTCGGCTTCCCAAAGTGCTGGGATTATAGGTGTGAGCCACCACCCCTAGCCCATAATCACATTTCCTCTTACCCTTCCCTCTTCTGCATCCTTTTCCACCTGGCGATTACACTGGGCCCATTTGTCTAATCCAGGATGGTCTCCTTGTTTTAAAGTCAGCTGATTAGCAAAATTAATTCCATCTGTAGCCTTAACTCACCTTTGTCTTATAAGGTAGCACGTTCACAGGTTCCAGAGATTAGGATGTGGGCATCATTGGAGGTCATTCTACCCATTACACCTGCCTTTAGATGGGAACTGCTGTAATAGGGGCACTATAGGAGCCCAGAAAAGGGGACACCTGATCTCACTGGGTAGTGGGGGGCGCCCAAGAAAATCACCTGGAGGAGGTGACGGCTCACCTGAGTCTTGAATGAGGAGTTGGCCAGGTGAGGAGGGGTGGAAGTAAAGGGCATTCTAGCAGGAAGACACTGCATGTGCGGAGGCCTGGAGGTGAACGAGGGAAGGCATGTGCCACTGTGGCGGAAGCATGGAGAGGGGCGGCAAGGCTGGAGGGGAGGCGGGTGGAGGGCAGCTGCCAGAGCTCGGGGGAGCTGGATGACTGGAGGCTAATGCTTCATGAAGACAGTGGGAACCCTTGAGAGGTTTAGAGCAGAGACTGATGAGGCCAGGTTTACGTTTGAGAAAGGTCACTCTGGGGTCCTGGTGGAAACTGGCTGGGGTGAGAAAGACGAGAATTTGGCAGCCAAGGAGAGGAGTCAGGTGATCCTGGGTCCTGGGCCTGGTGTTCCTTCTCCTGGACTCTGACTGCCAGGGGAACGGGCTGACTGCCTTCTGGATCCCTTCCTGGAAGAGGC
>NW_012101477.1:3486303-3489868 GCF_000951045.1 Mandrillus leucophaeus
TACCTGCCTCCTGTTGCCACTGCAGCAAATGATCATGCACTTTAGTTTCAAGCTACACAAGTGTAGTATCTTGCAGGTCATAAAAGATCAGAGGCCTGACATGCATCTCATTGGGCCAAAAACAAAGTCTTGCACGGCTGTTTCTCTTCTGGAGGCTCTAGGGGAGAATCCATTTGCTTGCCTTCTCCAGCTTCTAGGAGACGCCCACATTCCTTGGCTCCTGCTCTGTGTTCCAAGCCAGCAACATAACAGCTCTCTGATCCTGCTTCTGTTGTCGTATTTCTGCTATTTATTTATTATTTTATTTTATTTATTATTGCTCTGTCGCCTAGGCCGGAGTGCAGTGGTGCCATCTCGGCTCACTGAAACCTCGGTCTCCCAGGTTCAAGCAATTCTCATGCCTTGGCCTCCCAAGTAGCTGGGATTACAGGCACACATCACCACACCTGGCTACTTTTTGCATTTTTAGTAAAGATGCAAAAATTGCTATGTTGGCCAGGCTGGCCTTGAACTCCTGACCTCAGGGATCCGCCTGCCTCGGCCTCTCTAAGTGCTGGGATACAGGCACGAGCCACCACACCCAGCCTATTTATTATTTTTAATGTAAGAAGAGATAGGATCTCATTATGTTGCCCAGGCTGGTCTCAAATTCCTAGCCTCAGGTGATCCTCCCACCTCGGCTTCCCAAAGTGCTGGGATTATAGGTGTGAGCCACCACCCCTAGCCCATAATCACATTTCCTCTTACCCTTCCCTCTTCTGCATCCTTTTCCACCTGGCGATTACACTGGGCCCATTTGTCTAATCCAGGATGGTCTCCTTGTTTTAAAGTCAGCTGATTAGCAAAATTAATTCCATCTGTAGCCTTAACTCACCTTTGTCTTATAAGGTAGCACGTTCACAGGTTCCAGAGATTAGGATGTGGGCATCATTGGAGGTCATTCTACCCATTACACCTGCCTTTAGATGGGAACTGCTGTAATAGGGGCACTATAGGAGCCCAGAAAAGGGGACACCTGATCTCACTGGGTAGTGGGGGGCGCCCAAGAAAATCACCTGGAGGAGGTGACGGCTCACCTGAGTCTTGAATGAGGAGTTGGCCAGGTGAGGAGGGGTGGAAGTAAAGGGCATTCTAGCAGGAAGACACTGCATGTGCGGAGGCCTGGAGGTGAACGAGGGAAGGCATGTGCCACTGTGGCGGAAGCATGGAGAGGGGCGGCAAGGCTGGAGGGGAGGCGGGTGGAGGGCAGCTGCCAGAGCTCGGGGGAGCTGGATGACTGGAGGCTAATGCTTCATGAAGACAGTGGGAACCCTTGAGAGGTTTAGAGCAGAGACTGATGAGGCCAGGTTTATGTTTGAGAAAGGTCACTCTGGGGTCCTGGTGGAAACTGGCTGGGGTGAGAAAGACGAGAATTTGGCAGCCAAGGAGAGGAGTCAGGTGATCCTGGGTCCTGGGCCTGGTGTTCCTTCTCCTGGACTCTGACTGCCAGGGGAACGGGCTGACTGCCTTCTGGATCCCTTCCTGGAAGAGGCAGTGAAGCCTGGATCAGGGCGGGGAGCAGGGGATGGAGCGGAGTACCTGGCTGGAGAGCTGTTGGCGGAGGGGAAGTGGTGTGGGACACACTGAGGGCTGTTTGTGGGTCGGGAGGCAGGAGGAGAAGCAGTGTTGTGAGCAGATTTCTGGCCTAGGAGCCTGACTGGGCGGTGGGGTCATCACTGAGATAGGACTGGGGGAGGAGCAGGTTTGGGAAGTTGCCAGATTGGGTCTGATGTGTTGGCGGTTGGTGGCTGAGAGGCATCTAGGAGGTCCATGGAGGCAGCTGGCTATACAGTCTGCAGCCGTGGACTTGTATCAGTTATTGCTGAGTGACAAATGACCCCAAAGCGCAGTGGCAAAACAGCAATCACTTATTCTCACTCTCCCGTCTGCATGTGGACTGGGGCTGTCTGATCTGGGCTGGGCTTCCCTTGTGGCTCAGCTTCAGGCTACAGGCCTGCAGGCCAGCCAGGCGGTCAGACTGGGGCAATGCTAGAATCCTCTTTCTCTTTGACCCTGACCTGAATGCCCACCCCCTGACCCCTATTCCTACACGTCTCCTTGGATCAGCAGATGACATTTGAGCAAAGACCTGCAAGAGGTGTGGGAATGAGGCTGTCTTGAGGAAGAGCATTCTAGGCAGAGGGAACAGCCAGTGCAAAGGCCCTGAGGTGAGATTGTGCCTAGTGTGTTTGAGGAACAGGAAAGAAGGCCAGTGTGGCTGGCAGTGGTGAGTGAGGGGGGTGGGGTAGGAGAGGAGGTCAGAGAGTTAGCAGGGGCCTTAGGCATATGGGGCCTGGAAGGTCACGGGAAGTGGCCTCTGTCCTTATTATCATTGCTGTTATCACCCCCTCCTCCTGTCCCCCACAGGACCCTCCACCCCTCGACACAGCTGTCCAGCATGCCCTGGCGGGCCTCTATCCTCCTTTCGAGGCCACAGCACCCACCGTCCTGGGTCAGGTGTTCCGTCTCCTGGACTCTGACTTCCAGGGGGATGGACTGAGCTTCCTTCTGGATTTCCTGATCCCTGCCAAGCGCCTGTGTGAGCAAGTGCGAGAAGCAGCCTGCGTAAGTCAAGAGGGAAACAGGGCCAGGGGCAAAGCTATCCCAGAAAGTCTTGGGGCTAGAGGCGGGCAGAGAAGGAGGTGGGCTGGCATGTGTCTTGTTTCATGGGGAACTGAGTGTGTGTGGGGACTTTCCAAGTATCATTGCTTGCCCAAGGGGAGATTTCAGCCTCCCAGATCGAGGGGGCTTTACCCTGTGACATCTATGAGTTCATTACATTGTACTGTCACCAGCAGAGAAGAAGGCCTGAATAAAGGCATCCTTGGGGGCTCCCTGGTCCTGGGGAGCCTGCCCTGCACCTGACATTGTGGGCACTGCCAAGTGCCTTGGGTGAAGTGGGACAGCTTCAGTGGAAATAGCAGAGAAGGTGCTAGAGCTTCCCCAGAGCCCCTGAGGCATCAGGACTCTTGCTTTCTTCCCCTGTGACCTCTTCAAACTCAGATCTCAGGGAGGCCTCTGCCAAGGCAAAGTGGAGAGAAAACTGTTTTAGCAAGACTCATTGGCTGCAAATGACAGAATCCTCACTCAGATCAGGGAAGGGTGGATCAGGCCTCAGGCCCAAGTTGATCCACTGATCAAACCCTTTGAAGACCCTTTCTGTCCCTAGTCTATGCTTCGCGCTGCTTGTTGGCATTATTCTTCCAGACTAAGTGTTCCCAAGAGACTGGAACCCAGGGAAGCTCAAGGATTTATCTTCTACCCTAGAGAGGAAAATAAACTCTTTCCCATCCACTGCACATAGAAAAATCTCAAGGAAGGATCCTGACTGGCCAGGCTTAGGTCATATGCCCATTCCTGGACCAATCACTGTGGCCAGAGGAGTGGGGAACCAGGATTGACAAAGCTTGAGTCATGTGTCTACCTCTATGGTCAGAGGGTGGAGCTGTTTTAAGAAAAGGATGAGAAGGCGGGCAGTGGTGGCTCATGCCTCTAATCCCAGCACTTTGGGAGGCCAAGGCAGGTG
>NW_012101477.1:3489918-3495030 GCF_000951045.1 Mandrillus leucophaeus
AAAAAAAAAAAAGAAAAAAGAGGAAAAGAAAATCTGGGGGACCAACTTAGAATTCTGCTTATCACATTGGGCAATTCTTTCAAATATTTTAAACAGAAATAATTTACTTCTTTACAAACACTTCCAGAAAAATGTAAGTGCTAAAAACTCTCAATAAAAAAAAAAAAAAAAAAAAAAAGAAAAGGAAAGGATGAGAGAAGTCTGAGGAGACCAAGCCCTCAAATGTCCACTGCAGGAACTTGCCATTCCCTTCATGGGTTTCCCAACTATTCCCTGCTCTATTGTTAATGATCACCCTCCTGCTACCCCAGCCTCAAGAATCACAACGAGGTTCTAAGGTCCCATCAGCCTGTCCTGAGTTACTCACTGCCTGTCAGGGACACAGCTCATCAGAAGCAACAAGGAAGGGTGGGGACTATGTGCATCATTTCAGTGGTACAAGTAAATTGAATGTGGCAGCTAAAAGTCCAGGGTTAGGAACCAGAAGGAAAATGAGGTAATCTATTTTACTTGCTTAGCACAGAGCCTGGTTCATAGAAATAGCTCAATACATGGGAACTGGTATTGGAGAAGAAGGGAGCTTCTCATGGAAACATTTGCAGCCACTTTCACATGACACTATTTCATGCAGATGCTCTCCTATCTTTATTTCTTCTCCCTGACAAGCTACACAATTGCCCACTTCCCTTAGTTGGCCATTTAAACCTCATTTGCACTGGCCCCTTCCTCAAGGTAACCTTTCCACGTCTTTATTTTTCCTTGTAGGTGAGTTTCATCTAATTGTAACAATAGGCAAATATCTGTCAACCTCAGAGCAGTGGGAAGTCATGTGGGATTAACAGGATGGCTTCTGGGGTCAGATGCCCCAGGTTCAAATCCAAACTTATCACTGTGAACTTGGGAGATCCATGTCACCTCTTTGAGTTTCAGTTTCCTTATGTGTCAAGCAGAAACGTTAATAACACAGCACCTAACACATGAAGATGACACACATGGCTTAGGGCAGACTCTGACATGCAGCAAGTGCCCAGTAGCTATTGGCTATCACTATCCCACTTCCTTGTTTCTCCATCTGAAATAAGAGCATGGCAGCCTCAAAGTCTGCCTCTCCAGCCGCCATCACCCAGAGGCAGCCACCTTCACATAAGTCTGGTGGGGCTTGGGGACAGATACAGCGGACTTCAAATGTGAAGACCTAGGTCCAGGTCCATGATACTTATTCACTGTGTGGCTATGAGCCAAATGTTTTACCACACTGAGCCTCAGTTGCATCATCTGTAAAATGAGAATAATAATGCCTGAACTGCCTACACCAAACTGAGTTACTGTGAAAGTCAAGTGAGACGATCAAAGCCATCATCACTATGGTGCTTTGCTGTTTGCAAAAAAATGGCTGGGATGTTTTTTCTCATTCAATGAGAAGGTGAGAGAGAAAGCATGTTGCAAATCCAAGAGGGCTAAGTTAAAAGGGTCGAGAAACCTACAGACTGATGAAGGTTTATGGATATTCAGCTTCTCTGAGGCAGCCCAATCTACAATATAACTGATATAAATGGGTTTATCAACGTAAGGTATAACTAGGGTCAGATCTCACTATTTCCCCAATCAATAATTCCAGGAAACACCTGCTTCATTAGCAGGAAATTCAGTCTCACTCTCTGTACATCTCCCACACAAACATCCAAATTACATAAGATTGTCTGGGACTTACTCAATCCGCAGAACTCAGACTCTTTTTCCAAAAGCCAGTTAAAGAAAGACCTGTTGTCAGCCCAGTGGAGCTGTTGTTTCTGTTGTTGCCACATGGTGTCACTGTTGAACACTGGTCCCGCACAGCCCAGTGGAGAGCCTCAACTGAGAGGGATCACTTGGGTCACAGCCTGTTCCAGAATGACCCGCTATGTCCACCTATACAGGGAATTGCTGGCAACTCCTGTTAAAAAAATTTTTTTTTTCAGTTTTACTTTACCTTCATGTTGTAATCCATTAATGGGAAATAAATAAACAATAAAAAAAAAACCTTCATGTTGTAATCCATTAATGGGAAATAAATAAACAATAAACAAATAAACCTTCATGTTGTTAGCCATTAATGAGAAATAAATAAACAAACAAATAAATAATAAATATTCTGGCCCAGAATAACCTTTGGGTCAGGAAAAACTGGACAGTCATCTAGTAAGTTAGTGGCAGGGTCAGATTTCCTGACTTTTCATTCAATACTGTTTCTATTTCACCCTCAGTACACTATCCAAATTCAATAAGATATTCAATACTTTATTATAAAATAGGCATTGTGCTAGATGATTTTGGCCAACTATAGGCTGATGTAAGTGCTCTGTGCACCTTAAAGATAGGCTAGTCTAAACAAGCTATGATGTTCTGTAGATTAGGTACATTGAATGCATTTTTGACTTGTGATATTTTCAATTTATGATGGATTTACCAGGATGTAACCCCACCATAAATTGAGGCATATCTGTATAATCTCACTTAATCCTCATACCAACCCAGTAATACTGACATGTATTATTATCCTATTTGCAGATAGGGAAATTGGGGCTCAAAGAAGTTAAGCAATTTACACAAATTAGTGACATAGACCTTTGTCTAAACCATGTCTCCCTGGCTTTCACATGGAGGGCTGAGGCTTGAGCTGGGTTGGGAGATGTTCTGGATAGATGGGGAGAGGAAGGGAGCATGAGCCAAGCAAGGGGACCACTTGGGAAAGCCGATTGCTAACTAATGCACAATGCTCTGAGCTTTCTCATTTAGGTCAGTAGGCTAGCAAGAATTTCCAAGGTCAGGGCCAGGATGAGGGTGGGGCAGGAGAGGCAACCTTTGCACAACCTTGACAGTGAGTGCCTCCTAAATGCTGCCTCATCCTAGTCCCTGACCTGTTCCAGATTCCACGTGGGAGAGGGAATGGAGTAGATCCAAGGGTGGAGCCTTTCAGGGCCAGGTTCTCTGATGCCATCCCCTTCTCTCCACAGGCTCCCTACTCCCACTGCCTCTTCCTACATGAGGGCTGGCCACTCTGTCTGAGGGATGAAGTTGTGGTCCACTTGGCTCCCCTCAACCCTCTCTTATTGCGCCAGGGTGACTTCTACCTCCAAGTGGAGCCCCAGGAGGAGCAGTCCGTCTGCATCATGATCAAATGCCTCTCCCTGGACCTCTGCACAGTGGAGAAGAAGCCTGTTCCTGAGCCAGCCTATCCTATACTTTTCACCCAAGAATGGCTGGAGGCCATCAACAGCGACTTTGAGGGAAGTCCCCTACACAACTGCTTGGTAGCATCAGAAAATGGGATTGCCTCTGTGCCTTGGACCAAGATAACCAGCCCAGAGTTTGTGGATGACCAACCCCAAGTAGTGAATGCCCTCTGCCCAGCCTGGGGGCCCCTTCCATTAGAGGCACTGGATTTGAGCAGCCCTCAAGAGTTGCACCAGGCCAGCTCTCCGGACAACCGGGTGCTTTTGGCCCAGAGTTTGGCCAAGGGTAAGGGCAGGACATATGGGAGCAAGTATCCAGGACTTATCAAGGTGGAGCAAGCCCGGCGTGGGGAGATGGCCTTCAGGATGGGTGAGGTAGTCAGCCAGGACTTTGAGGGAGACTATGTGGCTCTCCTAGGCTTTCCCCAAGAGAGCAGAGGAGAGTCTCCCAGTAGGGAGGTGGGCACATCCAGTGGGTGTACTTCTGGGGCACGAGAGGAGATATCTGTAACTAAGGAAACTCCCTTATCTCAAAAGATACTGCCTCTCTCAGAGGCCAACGAAGGACCTTCCTTGGGAAATCGGGCTTGCACGAAGCCAGAAAGCTCAGAGGAGGAGCCCTGCAATTTGGGCTTGAGAAGAAAGGTCAATCATAAAGAACCCACCCACAACTCGGAAAGGCTGCCCCAAGGCTCCTACATGAATGTCCTTGAGGACTCACTGGACTGTGCCTCTGGCCTCAGGGCAGGTGTTTCACAAGAGCCAGATGCCTCCAAGGTGCAGGGACCTCTAGGAAACCTAGAGAATATGGTGCAGCTCAGGCCTGGACCAAGACAAGCTTCCTCTCCCCACCTGTCCCCAGCTTCTCCTGCAGCTCCAGCCTCTGAAATAAAGATGGAGGTGAAGACCAAACAGAGAAATGGGAGACTTCCCAAGCCCATGCCCTGCCCTAGCAGAAACACCTCCTCCCCTGAGTCCCCCACTCCTGGGCTCAAGTTCTCATTCTTGAAAGGGCAGAGGCAACCCTCTGTGACTCCGGAGAAAGCCTCACTCCAGCACGATGGGCCCTGGAAAGTCCTGTGTTCCCTCTACTCTCCTAAACCCAACCGAGCCAAATCTTTGGGGAAAGGTAAGATGCCCACATGCCCAGCTGTACAGGGAGGTTATTGTCTGGTTGAGATCACATTTCAGGTGGTTTTGGTTGTAAGCGACAGAGACCACCTGGGCTGGCTCAGCTTCAGGGGTTTAGTGTGCTGTGTGGCATGTTAAGGGGCTTGAAGTCTCATACGTCTGGAATTGAGCAAGGCACTGTGACTGTGTTACAACTGCCTGAGTTCACACCCCACCTTTGCCACACACTGGATGTGTGACGTTGGCCAAATACTGAGTTTCTCTGAGTCCAGGTCTCCCTATCAGTGCAATGGGAATGTCACCTACTTCACGGTGTTATTTTAAGGGTTCAAAGGGACACAAGAAGCCAGGTGTGGTGGCTTATCCCATAATCCCAGTGCTTTGGGTGGCTGAGGCAGGAGAATTTGGGTGGCTTGAGGCCAAGAAAGAAAGAAAAGAAGGAAAAAAGAAAGGGAGGGAGGAAGGGAGGGAGGGGAGGGAAAAAAAAAAAGCTGGGCATGGTGGTGCGTGCCTATAGTCTCAGCTACTCGGGAGGCTGAGGTGAGAAGATCTTTCAAGCCCAGGAGTTCAAATACAGTGAGCTATGTTCATGCCACTGCATTCCAGCCTGGGCAACAGAGTGAGACTCCGTCTCTAAAGAAAAAAAAGTGAGGTGTCGGGAGGGGTAACACTAGAAGTAAGGGGCTTAGTGCAATGCCTGGCACATGAGAGAGATCAATAGTTGTAAGCTATTATTAGTCAGAAGGAGAAAGAGGAAACATTTTCCCCT
>NW_012101477.1:3500019-3500347 GCF_000951045.1 Mandrillus leucophaeus
ATCATGTCTCCCCCACCACATCCCTCCCATCATCATGTCTCCCCCACCACATCCCTCCCCATTATCATGTCTCCCCTACCACATCCCTCCCATCATCATGTCTCCCCCACCACATCCCTCCCCATCACCATGTCCTCCACCACATCCCTTCCACATCATCATGTCCCCCACCACATCCCTTCCCCGTCATCATGTCCCCCACCACATCCCTTCCCCATCAGCATGTCCTCCACCACATCCCTTCCCCATCATCATGTCTCCCCTACCACATCCCTCCCATCACCATGTCTTCCCCACCACATCCCTCCCCATCATCATGTTTCCCCCA
>NW_012101477.1:3501625-3504007 GCF_000951045.1 Mandrillus leucophaeus
GTTGTTGCTTTTTCCCAGCTGGATCACCTCAGACCAAAACATCTGGCCCAGCCACTGCCTCCAGCCCACTGACTGAGGAAAAGGCTGCCTTCCCAGAAGCTTCTGCAGGCTCCCCAGAAAAAGGCCCCACCCTGGAGGAGGAGCCCCCAGGGCCTGAGCCCAGGATTGGGGCTCTAGGTGTCAGGGTTTTCCGCTCCAGGATAGCATGCCTGCCAGGTTCCAGGGGATTCAAGCAGGAGGTGGTGGGGAGGGAGCTGGGGGCCCCAGAGCATCCTCAGGTGCTGGTGGGTGGAGGGGAGGCAGGGAAAGCCCTGGAGGCCTAGATTCTAGACAAAGCCTCCTTGGGCATCAGTTTCCTCATCTTTCCCATGGGAGAATTGGAATAGATGAAAGCAATTTGTTGGTGTCCATCCACCCATCTATATGTCTGTCTGTCTGTCTACTTGTCTATCCATCAGTGAGGCAGCCAAGGTGGATATCAGGTTCCCCAGAAGCAGAACCTGAGACATAGATTTTTGGGAAAGTAACTTATTGGAGGAGGGCTCTGAGAAGAAGGACAGAGGGTCAGGGCAGGGGAAGGAACCAAGCAAGGCTGTGGACTGACCCCAGGGAGAGCGCTGGGGCATGACCCGCCCCACAGAGTTGGCTCCAGCTTAAGGCATAGGGGACAGGCCTTTTATAATCCTTGTCTGTCAGTCATTAACTATGGGCTGATCCCCAGTCTGTCCGTCATTAATAAACTGCAGGAACTGCGGGCTAATCCTGGAATGGGGTGGGGCAGGGGGAGCCAGTGATCCAGTTCAGTCCAGGGCGCTTCTTCAGAGGGGGCATCTGTGAGCCACTGACAGCTGGTACTTCCAGACTCTGGGGATAGGTTCTCTGCCTGCTGAGGGGATCTGGGTTTGGGGTACTAGCAGTATCCAATACAGAAGGTCTTATCACTCCTATTTAATATTTCCTCATTGTTGTAACAGATGTTTACTGGATCCTGGGTTTAGCACTGGAGATTCATAAGAGAACAAGTCTGATGTGTTCTCTGCTCTCAGGAAACCTATATTCTAGTGGTGGGGAAAAGCCAACAGGTTATCACAACAGATTATTGCAACCCAGTGTAAACAAAGTGTGACAGTTGGGAGGGACAGGGGGCTGTGGAAGCACAGATGAGTCCCCTCGTTGAGGCTTAGAGTAGTAGAGGCCAAGGAAGTCTTCCTGGAGGAAGTAACGGAAAGCCTAGTCCTATGGTATGAATAGGAATTATCCAGGTGAAGAGTTGGGAACAGTGTTCCAGACAAAGGGAACAGCATGTGCAAAGGTCTAGAGGCAAGAGAACCACAGTGCTTTCTGGAGACTGACTGTCCTGAAATACTATTTTACTTTACAGACTTCTACATCTCTCCAGGACCTTGGGCACTGCCCTGTCTTTTTGCAGCTCCCAGGAGACCTTATCTGTCCTTTTCCTGGTCATCTTTGCTGAGGCTCCTGCTGTTTGTTCCTGTATTAATTGTACACAAAGGATCTCATGATCCTCTTAGGGCTGTTATGTGCCAAGGGCTCAGATTTTGTCCATGGAAGGCTCTGCTGTGGGAGGAAGAAGACCTTTGTTTTAGTTCTAACTCTGTCATTAGCTCCCTGTGTGCCTTTGGAGAAGTCACTGCCCTCTCTGGGCCTCCTCAAGAGGAGGAGAACAGGCAGATAGCACCTGGCTCATTGTCACTCTTTCCTCAGTTACTCTTGTTGTAATTCTTGGTGATTGCAACATGCACTGTTAGCTCTCACATGCCTGATGCATAGTACATGTGCAAAAAGCATTTGCTGCGTGAATGAGCAATGTCCACACGTATGCTCCTTCTGTCCGTTTTTTGTCTTGCTCTTCTCTAGTGATCTTGTCCTTGTTCCCCGCATGACTCCCCCCATGGCATCCCCTGTAACCAACTTCTTCCAGCTGGGTTTTCATGTTAAGGCTCCCACTCCTTCATTACCACTGCTTCTCTTTCCAGCTCACCCACTGCCCCAAGTTTCATCATCTTCAGGCCTCCCAAAACCTTGAACCTGTTGGCTCAACCACCTTTTCACTCCCCTTTCCCAGCATGTCTCCCCCCACCCTCCACCACATCCCTTCCCTGTTACCACGTCTCCCCCCATCATATCCCTTCCCCATCATCATGTCTCCCCCACCCTCCACCATATCCCTTCCCCATCATCATGTCTCCCCCACCCTCCACCACATCCCTTCCCTATCATGTCTCCCCCACCCTCCACCATATCCTTTCCCCATCATGTCTTCCCACCCTCCACCACATCCCTTCCCCGTCACCATGTCTCCCTCCACCACATCCCTTCCCCATCATCATGTCTCCCCCACCACCTCCCTCCCCATCATCA
>NW_012101477.1:3506188-3512346 GCF_000951045.1 Mandrillus leucophaeus
ACCACATCCCTCCCATCATCATGTCTCCCCCACCACACTCCTTCCCCATCATCATGTCTCCCCCACCACATCCGTTCCCCATCATCATGTCTCCCCACCCCAATCACATCCATTCTCCATCATTATGTCTCCCCCACCTTCTGTCACATCCTCACATCCCTTCTTCCTACCTTAGATTCCAGGCTCACATTGTAATCACTTCCTTTCAAACACTCACTTGCTTGCTTTTCTTTTTCACCTTCACACTTACCTGGAGAAATCTCAACCTCCGTGAGATCCAACTCTCTACCTGCACCCTCAAGCTGAACAAAGATGGAAAAATCCACACATTTGTGCAGGCTAATTGTATTAGATTCCTGACCACTGACCTCCGGGGGTCCCAGTGGTGCCGGTGGATCCTACTTCACCTCCAGAGTCCTGAATGACTCCCCCACAGTCCTGTGTGATGACTTCACACCTTTTCTCTCCTTTGACCTTCAACACCACCTTCCCCAACTTAAATCTCAGCTGATGACCTTCCTTCTGGTCTTAATGAGTAAGCAGAAGCAATTGGAAGGAAGTCTATGAACTCCTTCTCTGTGAACCACATTCACCTGCTTGCTGGCATCTGTACCCACAGGCTCAGCATTCTAGTATGGATGAATTGTCCATGTGCCCGAGGCTGATCCTGAACCAGTGCTCTGTTCCTCTCTACCTCCTTAAATACATCCCTCCAGCAAGATTCTCCTGTCCTTCCTACAGGATCATCTTCCCTCTTTGGCTCTGGGCCATTCCCATCAGCTTGAGAACATGCTGCAATATTGCCCAGTTTGAAACCGGCCATTCTAGGCCCCCATGTTCCCACCCTCACCCTTGTACATTAAAACTCCACAAAAGAGTTGTCTGTGTTCCCTGTCTCCACACCTTCTCTCTTCCACTCACTCTAATCAGAATCCCTTCCCCACTGTGCCGCTGAGACAGGTCTTGCCGAGGTTGTCATTGTATTCCATGTTTCTAAATCCAGGGATCAATTCTCAGTCCTCATCACCCTTGACCCTTCCGCAGCATTTGGCACGGATGGCCACTTTCTCCTGTTGAAAGACTTTCTTCACTTGCCATTAGATCTCCAGTCACCCAGTCCTCCTCTCACCTCACTGGCCACACTTTTACAGCCTCCTTTCCTGTCTCCTCCTCATCTCCACAACCTGTAAATCCTGGAGGGCCCCCAAAGCCCAGTCCTTGGTCTCTTTCTCCTCTCCATCCACACTCACTTCCTAGGCGATCTCATCCAGGAGGTGGAATATTTTCTGTAAATGCTGTCTCCACACTGACAACCCTGACACTGATTTTTCCAGCCTGGGTCCTGGCCATGAACACCAGACTTATCCATCCAGCTGTTTACTACTTGATGTCTCTGCGTAGAGGACTCACAGGCATCTCTAACTTAGCATGTCCAAATATGGACTCCTGACATCCCCTCACCCCACACTTCCCAACTTTCCAATCTTTCCTCATGGCAGTAAAAGATGACGACATCATCCTTGATTGCTCTCTTTCTCTTATACCCCACATTCAGTTTGTTAACTGTCAACTCTTCCATTAAATTGTATTCAGAATCTGTTGACTTCACCCCACCCAAGTCCAACCCAGCGTGGTCTCTTGCCTGCTATAGTGGTCTCCTCGCTGGTGTCTCTGCGTCCACACTGGCCTCTGTTGGAGTTTCCTTGTAGCGCAAATAGTCACCAGAGCCTGTGCTTCAAGATCTAGATCTGCTCCAAGCCAGCCCCATGAAGCAGGTCTCCCCGTAAAATTCCCATAAAGATCTGTTCTCAGGAAAGAAACTGATCAACACGCAGATGTGCATGTCTGCTCCCATGCTGGGGATGGGGTTTTGTTTAATAGGCACTGTATTTGTTTCCCATTGTGGCCATAACAAGTTATTACAAATCAGTGATGTGAAACAACACAAATGTATTATCTGATAGCTCTGTACGTTAGAAGCCCAACATGGATCTCGCTGGGCTAAATCCAGATGTCTGCAGGGCTGCATTCTTTCCTGGAGGCTCTAAGGGAGACTCCATTTCCTTGCTTTTTCCGGCTTCTAGAGACCACTACTTTCCTTGGCTTGTGGCCCCTTCCTCCATCCTCAAAGCCAGCAATGTTGCATCTCCCTCACCCTCTATCCATCTTGGCACTTGCTCCTACCAAAGCCAGGAAAAGTTCTCTGCTTTTAAGGATTCCTATGATTAGACTGGATGATCCAGGATAATGTCCCCACCTCAAGGTCCTGCCCTTCATTACATCTGCAATGTCCCTTTCACCATGTAAGGTAACATATTCAAGGTTCTGGGGATTAGGGCATAGACATCTTTGGGGCCACAGGCACGAAGCCTTAGGAGAGGGCTTCCCTGTCTTTTCACTGGAAAATCCCTAATGCGGAAGAAAATGAACAGAGCCCCTGGGACTGAGGCCTCACCCTGAGCTCTCAGTTGCTCCATACAGATCTTTGAAATCCTTTTTATGCTTAACATTTCTATACATTTTAAATATCCATAAATACAATACATTCACACTTGTTTTGACATGGAAAATGTTTTTAATTGCTTGCAAATTCAATTACTTACCATCCCTCCCTCCCCAAACTTGGAGTGCCTCTTCTTGCTGCTGGCAGATACAGCACATTTTTCAGCAACTTTGGGCAACCCCGGCTTACCCACCACCCTCATTTTGCAATCCTCATTTTCACCTGAGGCTCATAATATCTGTGAACAGCACAGCTTCAAGCCAAGGTTCTGAGATGCTAATGATGGTTTTCTGGCGCCAACTGGTAAGTGAGGATAACATTTGGGGCAAAAGGATCTCCTTGGCCCAGCTGAAAACAAATCAGGTGGAGAACTGCCCCTTGCTGTAATCAACTCAGCTGGCACTGGGTGCGGGGGTGCAGGGCCCTGTTCCAGGCAGTGTGGGGAACCAGACATGTGAACCAATCGCATGGCCACTGTGTCCCGGTGTGGAATGTCCTGAGTGTGTGAACCCTTTGCAGATCAAAGTGAGGTCCGGGGACTACCTACATCAGCATGACCTTGGAGCTAGGGAGAGAGGCAGAATCCCAGGCCTGCTGAACTGGCATCTGCATTCTAGCAAGATCCCCAGGCCCATCAGAGTTTGAGAGGTGTTGCTCTAACCCTCCATTCCTTCATGAATCAATCACAGACATTGATTATCTAGCCTTGTGCTGAGCACAGGGATGCAACACTGAGTTTGACCCAGTGTACACCCATAAGGGCTCTCAGTCTTGCAGGATCTCACAAAGGCCTACATTTGCTTTGGGAACCTGGGACTGGGGAAGAGCTTCTAAAGAGGGAAGGCAGTAGGGAGGTCTTCCTGGAGGAGGTGGCATCTTGGCTGGTCTTTGAACGATAAGGGGGATTTCACCAGATGGAGATAGGACAGAAGGGCATACCTGGCAGAAGGAATAGGGTGAACAAAGCTGGGTGGTATCATCTGTCGTTGGTGGCAAGGGGAGACATAGTATATTAGTGTCCCAGGACTGCCATAACATGGGTGGCTTAAGCAACAGACATTCATTTTCTCATAGATCTGAAGGCTGGAAGTCCAAGATCAAGGTGTTGGCAGGGTTGGTTCCTTCTGTGGCCTCTCTCCTTGGCTTGCAAAGGCCCATCTTCTCCCTGTGTCTTCATGGGGTCTTCCCTCTGTGTCCAAATTTCTTCTTATAAGGACACTGGTCATATTCTATTAGGGCCCACAGTAACCTCATTTTAACTGAATTACCTCTTTAAACACCCTGTCTCCAAATACAGTCACATGCTGATGTACTGGGGGTTAAGACTTCCACATACAAATTTGGAGGGGTGGGGGTCACAGCTTCGCCCCTAACACCTAGTGTATGAAATGAGGGTGGAAGAGTGTGCAGGGCCTGAGACACTTCAGTGCCAGGTCCAGAAGCTTGCAGTTTCTCTTCAAGGCCATAAGGAGCCATAGAAAGTTACAGAGCAGGGGAGTGCAGCACCATCAGAGCTGCAATTGAGTTCCAGGCCTCAGGTTTATAGCAGACAAAAGGCTCACCATCACCCCTAATTCAAGGGGTGAATCAGGCATGGTCTCTACCCTTGCAGAGAGTTTGGGGACCTAGGCCCATGGGGGACTGGGAAGCTGCTTCCTCACCGCAGTTTCTTCATCAGCAAAATGGACCTAGGTACGTGATGTAGCATTTCCTGACCCAAGGGATCCAGCAGCTGTGATCGGATTTTGGAGGGACCTGTACTAGCACCTCCGTCTTCACAAGTTGTGCATTTTTTTTCATGGTTTAATGACTTCACCTTCTTTTTGACTTTTATATTATGAAAAATTTCAAACTTATAGAAGAGTAGACAGAAGAGTATCATGAATACCCATGTACCTATTACCCAGATTTAATAAATCTTAACATTTTGTCATGCTTCATCTATTTTTTTCTGAAGAATTTATAAAAATATTACAAATCTTCATATTCTATCCCCTAAATATTTCAGCGCATTCCCTAATAATCATAATACCATTAGTACACTTAACAGATTAAAAAAAAAAAAAAGTTTTTTTGAGGCAAGGTCTCACTCTGTCACCCAGGCTGGAGTGTAGTGGCACAATTATGGTTCTTGCAGCCTCAACCTCCCCAGCGCAAACGATTCTCTCACCTCAGTCTCCTGCGCAGCTGGGACCACAGGCACACACCACCACTCCTGGCTAATTATTTTTTTAATTTTTAGTAAAGACAAGGTCTTGCTACGTTGCCCAGGCTGGTCTCAAACTCCTGAGCTCAAGCCATCTCCTACCTTGGTCTCCCAAAGTGCTGGGATTGCAGGCATGAGCCACTGCGCCCGGCCCCCTAACAAAATGAAAAATAATGTCCTCATACTAATCAATTTCCAGTTCCTATTCAAGTCTCCCCTCTTAGCCCCAACAAAATGTCTCTACTTCTGAAATTTGTAAGTGAATATTAGGAAAAAGATCAAATCCATAATATCAAGAGGATATAACATTGATATATATGGATACACATGTATAATACACACAAATTTTTTTATTGTTTTAAAAATTATGTCAGATTTTAAGACATATGTGAAAGAATGTTCCAGGTGGTTGGACTCCTGTGAGGCAGCACTTGTGAACGTGGTTAGGTTTGTCCAAGGCTTCGTGAGCTGTGAAGGGTTTTGCACGTTGCAGAGGGTGGTGCCCACGTGGAGTGGCTGGTGGCCATCGCAGGGCATCCTGGAGTGAGGTGACTGAAGTGCAGGGCTCTGAGTCCAGGCTGCGGGACAGGTGTGGTTTCCCGAAGCCTGGGCCTCTTTCCCCGCTGCTGTACTTCCCCTCCCCTTTCCTCCCATGAGGATGGGCTGTACTGGCTCCCAGAGCCTCAGCCTCATGACCCCTGTGGGGAGAGTGAGGCACACGGCCTAGATTTCTGGAACAGGAAATAGCCTGTCGGGAACCCAGGGTTGAAAGTCTGCAAGCAGAAATCGTGAGCTGGTGGCCACGGGACTGCACACTCACCACCCCTTAGACTGGAGATGAGAACAGAGACGGTGATCATTGTAATGACCAATGATTGAGCCACTCAATCATTCACTGAGCTCTTGCTGTGTGTTAAGTGCCTCTCAGGAGCTGTCTGATTTCATCCTCGAAATAACCTAATAAGCTCAGCAGATTATTCCCCCTGTTGAGCTGATGAGGAAACTGAAGCTCAGAGGTGCACTGACTTGCCCACAGACACACAGTGAGTCAGTGCAGAGACTTGACCGCTTTCTGTGTGACCGCAGAGATCACACCATGAGCTTTGGCTGCCCGCGTACTCTACACAGAGGGAGTGCAGAGGAGATTCAGGGAAGCCTTTTCTCACGAAGTTACATTTGAGCTGGGTCTCGAAGGATGAGTAGAAGTCAGAGTTCACAGAAGG
Organism: Mandrillus leucophaeus; assembly: GCF_000951045.1. Taxonomy (NCBI): domain Eukaryota; kingdom Metazoa; phylum Chordata; class Mammalia; order Primates; family Cercopithecidae; genus Mandrillus; species Mandrillus leucophaeus. The sequence continues at coordinate 3,512,121 of NW_012101477.1, forward strand.
AGAAGGAGAGAAAGGGTGCTCCAGGCAAAGGAACCGTTATGGCCAAAGTTGTGAAGGCCACAGGAGAGGTTCCCTAGAGGGCCCCACCAAAGTTCTCACTGCTCACGTGTGCCCTCTGTCCTCCAGGTGGCCGGGACAGGGCTGGGCGGCCCCTGCTTCTGGTGTCAACTACAGAGGGTGCCTGGGAGGCGCCGTGGTGCACAGCTTCAGAGGTCACCAAGCTACT
>NW_012101477.1:3513396-3550045 GCF_000951045.1 Mandrillus leucophaeus
GTGAATGAGTGAATGAGTGAGTGAATGAGTGAGTGAGTGAATAAGTGGTGAATGAGTGAGTGAATGAGTGAGTGAATGAATGAGTGAATGAGTGAGTGAGTGAATGAGTGAGTGAGTGAGTGAATGATGAGTGGACTCAGGCTGATTTCTAATGCTCCTCTTAACACTCCTACCCCCACCACCATTCAGACTTAATGGACTGGCTGGGGAAGAGGCACCCTCCTTTCCTCTGGGACCCAGCCCCTAGCCAGGGCAGTGTTAGAGGGGACACTGCTCAGTACTGGCTAATAAGCTCCAACTCAACCTAGAGGTCTGCTGCTGGGGGTAAGAGGTGGAAGGTGATAGAACCCTCTGGAACTTTCTTCATGCATCCCACCCCACTGGAGCCATCACTGCCACCTGCTGGTCACTGACTTTTTTTTCTTTTCCAAGGTGGAGTGGCTTTTCTGGACTGAGTGGGAGATGGGACCCCCTTTTCTGTGGTGGAAAGTGACTAGCGTGGTAGACAGAGCTCTGGGATCGCACCCACTGGCTATGGGACCATAGGGAAATAACCTCCCCTCCTCAAGGCTCGCCTGAATAAAGGGCATGACCAAGAGGGCTCTAAGGACCAAGCTGGGCACAAGTGGCAGGGATGAGGGGGTGTGGACGATGTAAACTGTGGAGTGCAGTGCACACCAGGTGCTTGTGTGCTGGGCTGGTTTTCTCCACTTGTGCTCTGAATGAACCTTGGCTGGGCCCCTGCTCTGGGCTTGGCTTCATGCTACATGGTGCTGGGAACAGAGGCTCCTTACACCGGGCCCTGACTTTTAAGGGCCTCCAGGTTGGTACCAGAGACAGGTCTGGAAACAAATCACTGTCCAGCATGGGCATCGCCAGAGGGAGGCAAGGACATAAAGCCAGAGACTTGAAATCACCTCCCAGAGCCGCCTGTCACTATCTGTCACTGGGCCTTTCTGTGCTCAGTTTCCCCTTCTAGGATAATCGTAGCAAATACTTACATCCCGTTTACTTGCTCTGTGCAGTCACTGAGTGCTTTACACGAATGAATTCGTCAGTCCTCACCACAGCCCATAAGGCCAGTACTATCATTATGAAATTGACTCAGGGAGATGAAATCACTTGCCCGATCACAAGGTACTAATGGCAGCACCACAGCTCTACTCTCCCACTGGGCCACCTCAGGTTTTGCCTGTGCACTGAGTGGTTGTAAGGTTTGAAGGCAGTTGGGAGCTATTTTTCAGTCCTGCCTGATCATCAGACTGGTCAAGGGTGCTTGGAACCACACAGATTCCCTGGCCACCCTTTACCCACTGGCCAGATGGCTAGAGGGGTGGGGATGGGGGAGGAGAGGGGTGAGGAATCTGTATTTTAACAAGTCTTGAAAATTGGGCCAGTTTGGAAAATCCTAAGATAGTCACTGAAAAGTGGCCCACTGTAAGCTCAGTGCAATGTGGCTGAACCAGGGAGAGTGTTTTGGCTGTAATCAACAGAAATTCCCATTTAAAATGTTTTATCTGTTAAGGAAATGTATCATTCTATGGCTCTGCCTCATATCTCTTTGTAAGAACTTTTTAAAGGAGAGAACGTCTTTCCCAGAAGCCCCTTTCCCCAGAAAACTTCCCCTCACATCTCATTGGCCAGGGTCATGCGACATTTAAGTCACATGACCCTCCCCCATCTAAACCAATCACTGGCCAGAGGAATTAGGTCACTACTGTTGGCCTCAACCAATCAGAAGCCAGGCTCTGGGGGAACATGGCTTTTTGGAAGGAGTTGGATTCTTGAACAAAATAAGGATTCTGCCTACACAAAAAAGTGGGTGAGTCCCAAGTGACTCACCTACTGTACCTGGGTTAGTTGCTAGAGTTAGGAATAGTAGGGCTATAAATGAGGGCTGTATGAGGTATTGCAGGAGCACCAAAAAGGAAGCAAAGGGCTCTGCCTGGAGAAGAACCATGGAGGACTTCCTGGAAGGGGCATTGGAAGCTGGTCTTACAGGATGAAGAGTTCATCAGTAAATGAAGGTTTCTAGCAGCCAGGTTCCCTCACCTTCCACTAGGTTCTGCCCCCTGTCCAAGGCCATCCAGCAAGACCGTCCATTCTGTTTACCACCCACAGGCCTGAAGATAAAGCCAAGGGGCTGGCGGTCCTGATCGATGCCAGGAAACAGCCCCCACAGCCTGGTCTGGTCAGTGCCCTGCAGGCCACCCAGGTGAGTGGGAGGTGGAGAGCCTTAGCCTAGTAAGTCCTGGAAGCCACCAGGGGCCTCCTGACATTCACAGAGCCCAGGAGTGCTAAGGGCTGGGACCAGGACTCTCAAGCAGGAACTTTTACCACAGACAACAGAAAACGCAGGCCTAACAAGCTTGAAGCTCATTGATTCATGTCACTGGACAGTCCAGGAGCCAAGTCCAGTTTCAAGTATGGCTCGATCCAAGGGCTTAGCTACTGTCACTAGAATCTGGTTCCTCTCTCTCCATTTCTGACCCCGTTCTCTTTGGAGGATGCCAAGCCACCCTGCTTGGCACCCCGTGCCCCTTGGTGGCCGGATGGCTCCCAGCAGCTCTGACTTCACATGGTCTCTAATTTAAATCCACTAGGAAAGAGTAAGAGATTATTTTCCCAGAGGTCTCAGCAAACATTTATTTGTGTCTCAGTTACAGTGGGTTCAGGAGTCCCTCCACACCCAACCCTGTGGCCTGGGCGTGAATGCTACACACTGATTGGCTTAGACTTAGATCACATAAAGCCCATAAGCTGAGAAGGGAGGAGAGAAGAGATTCATATCCAGCCATTATGGGCAGCAGAGTCAATGGAGGTTCTGCATCTGCTTACCTTATGGTCTGACCTCCTTCGCTTTGTAGATGGGCAAACTGAGGCCCAGAGGGGCAGGTCATCTAGAAAGGTTTGCAACGCAGCTTGAACCTCCTGCTCTCATGACTTCCAACCAATGATTCACGGTCCAAACATATCACACAAAGGTCCCAGCCATGGGGGGGCCCCATCCTGTCCTTGTGGCCCATTTGCCTGCATCTTACAGGGGATGAAGGAGGAAATCAAAGTGTGTGAGGCTTCAGGAAGTCTTGAGCAGAGCAACTCTGCAGTGGTTGTCTTTGACAGGCTCAGGTCCCAGCCTCCATCCGCGCTATTCTCTTCCTGGGGGAGAAGGAGGCGGCTCTCCAGCTGCAGACATTACCCGACATCCAGGTGAGGGGGACTCAGGGTCGGCGGTTGAGGAGGGGAGCTGTTGGGCTTTAGCTGAGCTAGGGTTAAGGGGAGGGAGAACTACAGAATTCATGAGCTAGAAGAGACCTTGAAATAATCTAGTGTAGGGCAATAAATACGAGGCCTGAGCGCTACCACTCCCCAGTATAGCTCCGTGGCAGGCATCGTCAAATCAGTCACAGAATAATTTCTCTCTGGCTATCCTAGCAACTCCTGGTGGGTGCTGCCACATGATCGAGAATTGCACATGGCATGAAACCTATTTGAAAAGCTTCATCTGGTCCATCCCTCCTCCCTTTCTTTTCAGAGAGGGAAACTGAAGCCTAAGGCCACACAGCAAGCTAGACGCAGAGCTGGAGTCACCTGACTCCAGTGCCTTTTTCACACTGTGGTCAGACCTGCTCTTCCTGTATTTCTCACCCTAATTAATACAAATGTGGAGCTGAAGTGGGACTTTGCAGGAAAGAGCCCTGCAGCTCCCTTTAATTAGTGCCATACACCACAATAATGAGTATGGGCAGTCAGTCCTCTGTCCTGCTTCGGGATGTGATTTTCAAACTCTCCTTCCTTCTGGTGAGTGACGAGGCACATTGTGGGCTGGAGATATGCTTTTCCAACTTTAATGTGCTTACTGATCTCTTGGGGAAATACATTAACGTGCAGGTACTGATTGAGTAGTTATAGATGGGTCCTGGGACTCTGAATTTCCAACATGTCCTAGGTGATGCTGGTGCTGCTGGCCCATGGACCACACTTTGAGTAGCAGGAATATCAGGTGGGTCCAAAAAAACCACAGAATCCACCGAATCCCAAGCCTAGGTACTGGAGCTATTCCCAACATAAACCTCAAATTTCTCTGCCTGGGAGAAGCAGTCACCTAGTTCTTCTTCCATCTCTTAGGGGACACTGTTGGGATTTAGTGACTTTTCTCACCAGCCCCAAGAAGGAAACAGCTTTTGGTGGCTCCTCAGGGAACTGTGCAAGGATTACAAACAAGTTTCATCACAAGGGCCAGCTTCATTCCGTTTGTGTGACTGCCCGGAGAGCTGTACTCGGAAGGAGCCAAGCTCAGAGGGAGCGAGTGCTATGATTGATTAATGATGTCTGCCTTGGGCACAGGCTAGGAGAGTGGCAGTATGAGTGCTGTTTATTTGCCATTCCTTAACTAGGGTCTGGTTCTGAATTTTGATTTGTAAGAGTTTCCAGAGAAGACTGGTTGCCCACAAAGCAACTTTTAAAGCTGGAGTCAGCCTTACTTCTAGGAGGTGAACTGGTGCTGGGGCAGGGATCTGGGCAGGACCTTCTAAAATGACTGTCCTCACATTGAGTCCCTGGTTCTCCTGATTCTTTGGTCTGCAGGTGGAGGTGCTGACCTCATTGAAGGCCCTCAGCCACCATGTGGACCCCAGCCAGCTGCCCGCAGCCCTGGAAGGCCCCTTCCCCTACTGCCACACCGAGTGGGTGCAATTCTTCCAGGTGTTTACCATCACAGCCTTTAGCCCCTGACCTCCACTCCTTCTCTTCCTCACTTCACTCTTCTGCCCCATGGATCCATCAACCCTGCTATGCTAAAAAATGAACAGTCACTCAACAAATGTTTACAATGAAGGTACAGAGTAGAATGATTAAGAGCTCAGGCTCTGGGGCCAGGCTGCGTGCGTTGCAATCCCAGCTCTGCTGTGTGATTTTGGATAAGTTACTTACCTTCTCTGAGCCTTGGTTTCCGCATCAGCTAAATAGGGGATGATAACAGTACCTCCTCATGGGGTTTTTGTGAAGATTAATTTAGTTAATGTGGGCAAAGAGCTTAGAAGAGTGTCTGGCACATAAGAGCTATGTCTATGTTAACTGAAAATAAATTTACAGGGCTGGGCGCTGTGGTTCACACCTGTAATCCCAGCACGTTGAGAGGCCGAGGTGGGTGGATCACATGAGGTCAGGGGTTTGAGACCAGCCTGGCCAACATGGTAAAACCTCATATCTACTAAAAATACAATAAAGAAAAAGTTAGCCATGCATGGTGGTATGCACCTGTAGTCCCAGCTACTCGGGAGGCTGAGGCATGAGAATCACTTGAACCCAGGAGGCGGAGATTGCAGTGAGCCAAGATCACACCACTGCACTCCACCCTAGGTGGCAGAGTGAGACTCTGTCTCAAAAATAATCATAAAATAAAATAAAATAAATTTGTAGGCACTTGCTTTATGGACCCACACAACTCAGGAAGCTCAGGATCTGGTTCCCTCCGATCAGAGGGAGGAAATAAGGCAGCCGCCAGTGCTGGGCTCCTTTCCTGTGTAATCACAGTCCCTCCTCCCCACAACCCCAAGAGGGGGCATTTCATACCCAATGTAGTACATGCGGACACATAGGGCGAGGGTGCCTTTCAGTGGACTTAAACCACACCGAAACCCGTGCCCATCAATGACCCTGGCTTCTCTCTAAACCAGGGTTGTTCAACCTTAACCTATTCACATTTGGGGTCGAGCAATTCTGTTTTGTGCATTGCGACATGCTAGGCACCAGCCCCGGCTCTACCCACTGTTCGCACCCCACAAATGATGACAATTAAAGAATGTCTCCTGACATTGCCGAATGTCCCCGGGGGGCAAAGTCACCCCTCATTGAGAACCACTGGTCTATACTAACAGTCTAACATGGTGGCTTATTTACTTTTTGCCCTGGTGATTTTTTTTTAAATTGTGTGTTTTTGAATAGGCAGTAAGTATATTCACAGTTCAAATGGTACAAAAAGATACCTACTGAACAATTCCCTTTTCTGCTTGTCCCCCAGGGTCCTAGCTTCCCTTTCCAGAGGCCTCCAATGAATCCACTGGGTTTTGAACTGTATCTTAGCTTTAAACCCTTTGCTTTACATGAAATCTTACCTATAGACCCACTACATAGATCTGAGAATGACGATAAACACAGTACGGGCTGGACTCTGTTCTAAGTGCCTTGCAGGGCACTTAGTGTCAGGGTTTAATCCTGACACAACCCTATAAGGAGGAACTACTATGATCTCCATTTTAAAGAGGAGGAAGCAGAGACACAGAGAGGTTAAGTAACTTGCCCCCCAAGGCCTCACAGCTTGTAAGTGATGGAGCTGGGCTGAAGTGGGACTCAGCCGAGAATGTTCCCCTAACTCTGCCCTCTTCCTCCCCTTACCAACCACGGTATCCCCACCGGCCTGGGAGTCGCTCAGGCCTGTCTCCTTTCTTCTCCCTCACTCACATTCAACACCAGTGGTTCTCCAAGTGTGGTCCCCCAGGCCAGCAGCATGAGCAATGCCTGGGAACTCATTAGAAATGCACTTTCTACCATGCCTCGCCCCAGAGGAACTGAAGCAGACACTCAGGAGCAGAGCCCAGAGCCTGTGTTTTAACCAGCTGTCTGGTGCTTCTGATGCACCTGGAGTTGGAGAGCCACTGCTTCCTACCTCCCCTGTGCGCTCCTGGGATGGAAGAGGCATCCTCTGGGTTGGCCTGGACTGACACCCACCCTCTGGTCCTCTGTGCTGCAGAAGCTGGACCCTTTCCTTGCTGACCTCCAGCAGGCCTCTTCCCTGCTACAAGCTTCCATCGAGGAATTCGAGAAAGCCGACCCCCCTGGCGGGATGCAGGTGAGCCTGGAGCACAGTGGGTGGGGAAGCCACACTACGTCCCAGACTCCAGGGACCAAAGACTTTGAGAAGGGGGCAGCCTGGGGAAAAGGGGGAGGACATTATCATCCCTGTTTTTCATCATTCACTTGACTCATATTTGAGGGGCACCCACTTTGTACCCTGCACTGGAGACCAGCCTGGGGCGAACTGACCTGTCCCTGCCCTCTCAGGGTTCATGGTGCTGCGGCAGAAGTGGTAGTTTAAAAAGCAAACACATAAATGGGTATGTCATTCCAAATTGTGTCAAGTCCTGTGGAAGTAAGATTGGGAGTAATGAGGGAGGAGGGCCTCTCTGAAGAGCTGGAGTTTAAGTTGAGGCTTGAAGTTTGAGAAGGAGCCTGCCTTTGTTGGGGGCTGTGCGCCAGGCAGGGGCAAACACTTGCAAAGGCCCTGAGGTGGGATTATACCTGGGTTGTTCAGGAGTAGCAAGGAGGCCAATGTGGAGCAGAATGAGTGGGAGAGAAGCACGAGTGGAGCTTCTAGATGCAGCGGGAGCTGGACCAAGGAAGAGTTGGTCTGGGATTCAATTTGAAGCCTGCAGGGAAGCCACTGGAGAGTTTTAAACCGGGGATTATCAGATTTGCACCGAGATCCGTTCAACTGCCATGTGGAGAATAGACTGTAGGGGGAGCCAGAGGGCAGCAGGGAGATCAGTGAAGAGGCTGGAATGGGTGTCCCAGCAAGAGATGCTGGAGGGTGGACCAGAGAGGTTGCCATGGTGATGAGAGGGGGCATGGCTAAAGGGGATGTTTTAGAGACAGAAACGACAGACTTTCTGGAGGACCTTGAATGCCAAACTGGGAGTTGGACTTGATCTGGGTGTGGGGCGCCTTGGAAGGTTGCAAAGGGAGAGTGGGGATGGGGCCTCAGGGCACCTCCCTACGCTGGCAGGAGGCCACCAGGTGCCTGAGCAAGTCCAAGGAGCTGATGGAGGCTGTGCTGAGGGACCCGGGCCTACTGGGCCTCCAGCGGGAAGGTGGAGCCACCCTGGCCAGGCTGCAGCGTGATGCCAGCAGGCTGGACTTCAGCCCTGATGTCAGGTACAGACAGATGTCCAGGCCTTTCCTCCTCCACCCCATCCTGTTTCTGGCCCGGGAGCTTGGAGCTGGGACCACACCACCTAGGGGTCACATAGCCAAGCCCTGAGAGTGCCCAGCTTTGCAGTCGTTGCAGGGCCTGTATCCCAGGCTGAGGCCTGGTCACAGAAATCCACCCTGAGCCCTGGCAATTTCCTCACCCCTTCTCTGCTTCCCCTCCTTCAGCCCCAGCCATCTAGAGCCTGGGATGGGCGTCGGAGGATGTCGCCTACCCATTTCTGGTCACCCTTTTGGACAAAGCACTTTCTCCAACCCACACACCAGGCTGAGCCCCTGCAAGAGCGTGTCTCATTTATTTCTGGCAAGAACCCTGTGAGGTCCACGTTGTCCACATTGTCCATTTGGCTGATGGACAACTGAGGCTCAGCGAAGGGAAATAGCTGCTAGGCAGCAGCTGGTCGGGGATTTGAAGCTGGGCCTTCTGGGCATTGAACCCCTACCCGGCCCTGCCTTTCCCGGTAGGCTGCTCAAACATGCTTGTGAGAACCTCATGGTGTCTCGGGGGTCTCAGAGCCAGAATAAATTATAGACATTCCTGGAAAGTTCCAGCTTTCTTAAATTTAGAGGGTGGGGGAAAGTCAGTCATTAAATTGGTCAGTAATTGCAAGTGTTTTCACCCTCTTAGAACACAGCTACTTATATTCAAAGTCAAGGGCTAGTATGCATGAGTTTTTAAGAACATTTTATTTACAGAACCAAGACCTAAATAGCACTGTGTATGTGTCCAGCATTTGTCTCAGGGCTTTACAAATACCAACTCATTTAATTCACTCCTGAGGTAGCTGTAAGTATTATCCCTATTTTACAGTGGAGGAACCTGAGGCTCAGAGAGGGTAAGTGATTAGTCCAGGGTCACACAGCTGGGATGTGGTGGGGCCCAGACTTGAATCCAGGCAGTCTGGCCCCAGAATCTTAACAAACCACCCAGAGCTGCACTAGACTTGAGAGCAGGCTCACACAGATGGACGCACAGGCAGCATTGGGTGTGGGGTCATCTCCCTGCCCCTCAGTGCCTGGTGGGGGCTGGTACTGCCTTTCTCAGCCTGTTCCACCTTCACCTGCCTGCCGGGCCCAGGCTCCTCCTGTCCACCCGAGGACCCGCAGACCCACAGCTACCAGAAGCTCCAGCAGGGGGCACTGTGGTCCCACATGAGCTGCTGCGGGCGTTTGTTCTGCAGCGGGTCCTTGCAGCCCCAGGCTGTCTGTGTCCCTCCGTCCCTCCCTCTCCAGGCAGGCAGATATTTTCTATCCCACTCATGCACCCTGGGCCCACACCTCTTCCCTGCAAGGGTGGCAACCCGTGGGGAGCTGCAGTCAGATGGGGAGGCCGAGGTAGAGCAAGGCACCCTTCAGGAAGTTAAAAGCTTTTCTTCCACCTTCTCTCTTCCATTTTCCCTCTGAAGGCAGAGCCTCTGAAGGCAGAGGAAGGCAGAGGAGGGCAGAGCAGGGTTTGAAATTCCTGCCTTCGCGCAAGTATCACTATGCCTGAAATCCCATCCACACTTCTTCCTTAGTGTCTTGTGGCTTTGAGCATTTAAAAAATTATGTGCAGAAACAGCCCTAGGTGGGGTTCCAACTCAGGCTGCCATCTGCAAGTCATTTCCCCTCCCTTGACCTCAGTTTTCCCATCTGTGAAATGGAAGCAGGGCTGGCAGGCGTGTTGCAGCTACTTCCCACCATTGCAATAGAAATAGCGCGAACCTGACAAACATCGTGTGCTGGGCACAGTGTTAAGTGTTTTGCACGCTGAGCGCTGGTTCTTTGCCCTGGCTGCCCCTGGAACCACCTGAGGTGCTTTAGAAAGCATCAGTGTCCCAGCTGGGCGCAGTGGCTCATGCCTGTAATCCCAGCACTTTTGGAGGCCAAGGCAGACAGATCACCTGAAGTCAGGAGTTCAAGACCAGCCTGGCCAACATGTGAAACCCCACCTCTACTAAAAATACAAAAATTAGCTGGGCGTGGTGGCGCGTGCCTGTAATTCCAACTACCCAGGAGGCTGAGGCAGGAGAATCGCTGGAACCCAGGAGGCAGAGGCTGCAGTGAGCAGAGATCACGCCACTGCACTCTAGCCTGGGCGACCAGCCTGGGCGACAGAGCGAGACTCCGTCTCAAAAATAAAAGGGAAGAAAAAGAAAACATCAGTGTGTTGGCTGCACTCAGTCTGCTGACTTCGTTGGCCTGGGGCGGGGCACTAAGATTTGTTAAAGCTCCCAGGGCAGGTTATAATGTATAGCTGGAGGTGAGGGCCAGGCGCTAGATCATTTAATCCTTACAACCATGCTCTGAAATGGGTTCTGTGATTATCTCCACCTCACAGAAGAAAAAGCAGAGACAGAGAGAGGTTGAGACATTTGCACAGAGCCTCCTACTAGAAGGTAGCAGAGCTGGGCTTTGAACCCAGATCTGTCCAGCCAGCTTCATACCCTTCTAGGGAAGGGGGAGGGTCATCTCACCTCCTACTGTGTTCTCTTGTCCTCCCAGTCCCATGGAAGACCAAGGCTGAGGCCCAGAAAGGTGTAGGAACCTGCCCACAGTCACACAGCAAGTTAGCTGGAAACCCAGGCTGGGGCCACAGAGGTGGAGGGACAGGCCTATGTGGGGCAGAAGTACAGCAGGGTGAAGAGGGCAACACAGGCCTTTTCTCACCTCCGCCCACCTCCCAGGAGCCATCTGGCTGCAGCCACTGCCTTGTACAGCCTTGTGGACGAGCAGCTTCATGTTCTGGTCACCGCATCCAACAGCCTCCTGGGGAAGCTGGAGCTCCGTGTCCGCCTGGGCCACCTGGAAGCTGCCATTCACCAGGTGAAAGGGGAGTCTGGCTTGGGGTGTGGGGGTTCTGCCTGGCCACATTCCACAGGAAAGCCCCGACTCTGGGCCCGGCCCTAGCCAGCTGCTTTGTTCTAGAGAAAGGACACCAGGCTGGCAGTCCTTCAAAGGCCAGGCAGGCATCCTTGGGGCATAGCACATAACATGGTGCTCAATAAGTGCTCAATGAGTGAGAACATGGCCCCAAGAGCTGCATTTATTGAGCACCAACTCTGTGCCAAGCCCTGGGCCAAAGCCGTTGTGAACATCATTGCTTTCCAAACTCATCTTGGGGAAGGTGCTAGGATTTCACCCACTGCACAGACAAGGAAACTGAGGCTGGGAGATATTATGTCACCTGCGTGTGGTTGCATATCTCGGAGTCTGATTCTGGAACCTGCACCTGGTGTGGCTTCATCTGACTGCCGGTGCTGAGAACCAACACATTCCTTTCTGCCTGGAGCTGCGGGCCACGGCGCGCTCCTGCATCAGACAGCGCTGGTCCATTCCCGGCTCCAGCGCTTACTCATGGTGTGGTCCCGGACAAGATATTTAACCCTTCAGTGCTTCAGTATCTTCATTTGTTGAATGGGGGGTGACAGTAGTACCTGCTACGTTGGATCTGTGAGGATAAAGTGAGTGAACAGGCTCTTTAAGATGCCCCAGAATAAGAAAGGAACTTCCACTCAGGGGGTTGAGCGCCATTATATACCCGCTGTCCCTCATTGAATCTTCATGTCTACCCCGTTTTACCACTGAGTAAACTGAGGCCCAGAAAGGGGGAGTGGCTTACCATGTTCACACAGTGAGTTCCCAGCAGGCCGATGGTCTTTCCTCTGCAGCCTGCAGCTTCTTCTCCAGCACTGTTTGCATGTGCACACGTGTGCGCACGCACACACACACGAACAGGAAGCTCATCATCCCTGAGGCCACCCGTTTTATGATCCAGCGTCACCGAGTGGTTAGAGTAGCCTGAAGTTCACCACCCTGTGACTTCATTCAGATAACAGTGTGCACCGAGGGCGTTGGCCAGGCCAGATGCCCTCTGGGGTCCCACTTTGAAGAACATGACCATGCACTCCCCCTCCGCAAGTCATTTCTTCCCATGTCCAGAATTGGGAGAGTGTCAGTCCAAGCCAGGGGTCACAGGCCTAGCCACTGAATGAGTGAGGACAGAAGACCTCGGCCTCCAAGGAAGTGGGGAAGCTGGACAAGGGAGGTCGCCTAGCAGCCCCTCATGTCCAAATCTGCCTCTCCTGCTCCAGGTCAGCGACTGGATGGAGCAGGAAGGAAGTCGGTGGCTGCAAACGCTGACCCCCAAGGACGGAAGTTTGGAGACAGTGGAGAAAGCCCACGCAGAGTTTGAGAACTTCTTCCTCCAGGCTGCAGTGCGTTCCAGACAACAGCGGAGCAGGACTGGAGCAGATGGAGAGGGCATTAGAGGGGGTGGCACTGCCAGGGCAAAGCTGTGGAGGGGGGAAAGAGCAAGGAAAGTTCCAGAGACAGTGAGGGAAACAGCTTGGATTGCAGAGTTCAGCCGAGATGTTATCTCCCTCAGGGGTTCTTACCACACGGCCAAGCCCAAAGAATATGCCGAATCCCCCAAAGGGTTTCTTAAAATGCCGTTTCCAGGGCCTCACCCTAGACCTGATAACTCAGCCTCACAGAGCCGGGGGTTGGGGGGCAGGGATGCTGCATCAACATGATGCGATGTGACAAGGCTCTGGACCACAGGGTGATTCAGCCCCGTATCAGCGCTCAGGAATTCCCAGGCCAGTGAGGAGCGAGGGCGGGGGTGGGGACAAACAGGGAAACGTGCACAGAAAGGGAGAATGTGGGGACTCAGAGCAGGAGCCTTTGGAGTCAGAGAAGTTTTCCAGAAGGGACATCTAAGCAGAGCCCGGCTAGGCAAAGTGAACTGCCATGGCGAGGGCCTGGAGACTTCCAGAAGCATGATAACTGCTCTCTATTGTTCACCCCTCACTAGGAGCTAAGCCCTGTAAGGTGGGTGCCATTAGGGTCCCCATTCTACAGATGAGGAAACCGAAGCTCAGGAAGTCTCCTGGCTTGGCAGCAGGGCAGCTGGAGGTTGTTGACCTTTGAGGGAGGCCCCAGCCAAGGCGGGAGCTGAGTGAGCACCCCCCGCTCTCCCCTCTCAGGCCCAGTACCGCCGAGGCCTGGAGCTGTCCAAGCAGGCCGCTCAGCTGGGAGCTGCAGCCGGAGGGGCTGGGGAGGCAGAAGGAGCAGAGTTCCCAGAGCTGGCAGCCTTTGCCTCTACCCAGCGGGCCTTCCAGGCTAAGCTGACCCACTTTTACATGGCGGCCGAGCGGCAACGCACGGACCTCGAGACGCTGCTCCACCTGCACCGCTTCTGCAAGAGGGTGAGCCCTGCGGCACCTGTACGGATTCCCCGGATCCCCTGGCTGGGGGTATGGTGGGGACAGGGATACCTAGACACAGCCCCATGGCCCACCTCCATAGACAGCCCCCCATCCCCTGGATACCTAGACACAGCCCCCCCGCCCACTTGCACAGACACCACCCCCATCCCCTGGCTGGGGGCACAGCGGGGACAGGGATACCTAGACACAGCCTGAGGCTCTTTGTGATTCACTCCCAAGTCTTGTAACAGGAAAAAAACAGTGGGAAGGAGAAGAGCTGAGATTTGAACATAGATGTGTCCGTGGTGCCCCGTGACATGCCTTATATGCTTCCCCAAAGAGAGAAGAAATGATGACAGAGTCCCTTCTCCAAGCAGGCTTGACGACGATGAGGATGATGGGTTGTTGGGAGGGTAGTGCACATTTGTGAGTGTGTACACCACACCAGACCCTCCTGTAGGCTTCACACACCTTACCCGACTTTATTTTCACCATACCTCTTTGATGACAGGGCACCAATGTTGTTCCCACTTTACAGATGAGAAAACTGCCCAAAGAGGGCAGTGCTGAAGGAGGATTTGATTTAAGAGCTGCCACCCATCCTAAATTCATGTAGCCAAATCTCTCTTTAAAAAAAAAAATTTTTTTATGGGAAAAGTGAGGTCTGTGGGGACAAAGGAGCAGGCTGGGAGAGTGTGGTCCAGCTGGGACAGGGGCCCCCATGGCTGGCCCAGGCCCAGTGCCCTCAGCTACCCCTTGCACTTGCCACCAAGGCCAGAGTATGAGAAAGACCTGCCCCAGCCTCCCAGCTGTCAGGCCAGCCCAGCGTGCAGGCCACAGCGATCACAGGCTGCTTCAGAGGGCAGCAGGAAGGGCTCTGGTCAACTCACACCTGGGGCCCTGGGAGGACAGGGCACTCTCTGTCTCCTTGGGACAGCAGGCAAGGGAGGCAGGTGTTGGCAGTGGCAGCAAAGGGCTCCCCCAGTTCCAGCTGTGTGCAGTTAAGAGCACGATACAGGCAGAATCCTAGCCTTGGAGTCCGGGGCTTCATGTCCTTGAGTGAGTTCGGTGACCTCAACCACTGTCTTCACTGCTCTAGGCCTCAGCTCTTTGCTAAGACCATAGTTAATGGTTGTGTGGTTCTTATGATGAGCAAGGCCCTGTTCTAGTCATTTCACATATTATTTTATTGTTGCCCGAATCCTATGAGGCGGGTACTACTATTATGCCCATTTCCACATAAGGAAAGAGACAGGTCAGATAACTCACCCAGGGTCACACAGCTAACCGAGTGGGCAGAGATTCAAACCCAGACCATCTGGCTCTACTGCCAGCCTTACCAGGTAGTGACAGATTTCAATGGAAGTAACCCCTGGCACAGGGCTTTGTTCAAATTCAGAATTATTATTAACATCAATATTATTATTATCATTAGGAGGAGGAAGAAGAGGAGTAGTGCCTCCAGGGTTAAGGACATCTGGAAGCTTCTTTGCCTTGCCCACTGATTTCAGCCAATTCCAGCCCCATTGGCCTTCCTGGATCAATCAAACGTGCTCCAGCTCTGAAGCCTTTGCATGTGCTGTTCCCTCAGCCTGGGAAGCTCTTCCCATTTACCGGCTGGCTTCTTGTCTTCTGCTGTCAGCTCACACATCCCCTCCTTGCAGACGCCCTTTCTGACCACCCACCCCTGTCTCTCTCATCACCCTGTTTTGTCACTTCTGGGTGCTCACTTTGATCTGAAGTTGTCCTGGTGCTTGTCACTCACTTGTCTCTTGCATGGTGTCCGCGAGGCGAGCTCCCTGAGGCAGGGACTGGGTCTGAGTTGGTCCTAGCTCTATCCACGGTTCCTGGCACAGGCTCGGCCCACAGGGGCTCAGGGAGGCTGTGCAGGGAGTCAGGATAGGCTGGAAGCCTGGGGATGGCCTGTGTGGAGGTGGTGTCTGTGCCAGGCCTAGAAGTCATGCAGCGGAGGAAGCAACCCTGACTTTGAGTCCAGCTCTTGCTGTTGGATCTGGGCTGGCCCTGTTTCCTCTCTGGTGCTGAATTTCAGTTCGTTCCACAAGGGGTTGGGCAAGATGATTTCTGAGGTGCTATCCATCTCTGTCCAGCTTAGCCTGGAAGGTCAAGTCCTGGACAGACAGACGGATGATGGGACAGCCCAGCACCAGGCTCAGCCCTTGGTGGGGAACGTGTGTGCAGCAGCTTTGGTCCTAAATAATAGTAACACAATGGTGCCACTAACAGAGATTTATGGAGCTCCTTCCCGGCCATGAGCTCCGTGTGCTTGCACGAATATGAAGCCATTTATCTAAAGACAAGTTCCCTTAATCCGTGGAAAGATGTTCTTTTCGGAGAAAATGGTTCTCCAATCCCTACAGCCTAACAGCTCGCTGTCGTGTTCTAAATTAATGGAGAGAAAGATGATGTTTTTCACGAGCTGCTGGGAATGTGTTGGCTTCTTTGCAGTCTGCAGACATTTTGTGGGGGAAGCGGGGACAGACAGAATCACAAAATGGGGCAGAGGCTCGGCTGGAGGGAGGGGCCTCCAGGCCTGGCGTGACTGACGGTCTTGAGGTGTGATGGTGAGGGCACACCCCTGCCCGGCCCGTTTCTCCTTCTGCCCACTGAGGTGCTTGGAGGACAGATCTGAGTGGAATCCTAGCTCCTTCCTGACTTGTTGTGTTCCCTAGGGCAAGTGAGTTCACTTCTCTGAGCCTCAGTTTTCTTCTCTGTGAAATGGGCTGCTGGCGCAGTTCAGTGTGATCCTGCCTGAGACACACAGAACCTGGCACATAGTCAGCGCTCCATAAACAGTAGCCAGACTCTCCCTCACAGCACTCACAGAGGTTAATACGACCACAGATAGGAATTTCACCTCTCCAAAGGCTTTTCATGCTCATCTAGTGCAACTTCCATTTTACAGAAGAAGAAACTGAGCCCCAGAGAGAGCTAAGTCCCTGCTGGCCCATAGGTCTATTAGAACGTGTCTGATGGGCCGGGCGCGGTGGCTCATACGTATAATCCCAGCACTTTGGGAGGCCAAGGCGGGTGGATCACCTGAGGTCAGGAGTTCGAGACCAGCCTGACCAACAAGGTGAAACGCTGTCTCTACTAAAAATACAAAAATTATCTGGGCATGGCAGCAGGTGCCTATAGCCTCAGCTACTCAGGAGGCTGAGACAGGAGAATTGTTTGAACCCAGGAGGCAGAGCTTGCAGTGAGCTGAGATCACACCACTGCACTCCAGCCTGGGCAATGGAACGAGACTCCATCTCAAAAAAAAAAAAAACAAAAGTGTCTGATGATCCTCAGGGTGCTTGGGGGCTGTTTCCAGATGGCAGGTGTGTGAACCCCAGGGAAGAGAGGGAAACCAGGATCATCATGGTCAGTGGAGAAGATCATGGCCAAGCCAAGCGGGGCCCTGGCATGGGGCATGTATTAATTCAGTCCTCCACAGTCCCACTTCCAGCCTGAGTCCCCACCTCCCTCTCTTCTTGTCCCCTAGATGACCTGGTTCCACATGGACTGTCAGGACCTGATGGCCCAGCTCAGGCTGGACAAGGCCTCAAGGGTCAGTCCTGGGGACCGGCGCCGCCTCCACCGCTACCTGCAGCGACTGGCATCTGAGTTCCCTGCTGAGAAGCTCGCAGCCGTGGGGCTGCAGGTGGCCTCCCTGAGCCGGGCGGGCCTGGGCCAGGAGCTCTGGGAGGAGGCCCGGATCAGGCATGAGGAGATCCGGATGCTCCTGGAGAAGGCACTGACCCACTGCTCTTGCCCAGAGACTCCCACTGCTCACTCAGTGCAACCAGAACGAAGAGGGGCGGTGGCCAAGGGCCAGGGTCTGAGTGTAGAGGTCGCTTCTAAGGGGAGGTGGGACCAGCCCCCACTAGACTCACTGGGCATGGACCGTTCGCCAAAGTCCTGTTGGCCTCCTGGGGCCCCCAGAGGGGAACAGAACCGAACTTTCCAGGCAGGCTTTCCACCCCAGGAAGCTGGCCGGGCTGCAGAGGCTGAAGACGGCAAAGGCGCCCACGAGCTCCCTGACCCTGCCCACGAGCATTCGCTTGCCACCACCTTCTTCTGGCAGCAGCCCCCAAGGCAGAGCCAGGTCCCTCGCCCCACTGGGGGCAGCTTCTCCTCAGAGGGGACAGACTCGCAGACATCCCTTGAGGACTCACCCCAGACAAGTCCCCTTGCCTCCCTCTAGCTGAGAGCCCCCTTCAGTGGCACCAGCCTCTGGGAGCACTGGGACAGGGCCCAGCTGGAGGGGTAGCCGGGAGCTCTGGTCAGTCCCAGTGAGACGTCGCCAGGGAGCACTGGTTTTACATTCTGCCTCTGCTGGGACGGTGAGAACTGTCGACCTGCCTCTGGCTCCAGAAAACTCCTGGAAGACCCGATCCTCACCCATGCAGAGTAGCGAGAGTAGGCGCCAGAACCAGGGCGCAATAAAGCGTGTGATTGGCTCCATCCCTCCAGGCTCTCATTGTGGAAAGAACTGTTGGCACAGACCCCTCCAGAGGTCTCCCTCGCAGGCAGGCAGACACCCACCTGTAGCTCAGGAACATACACAGCTCTCCTCTCGGCCACGAAGTCCAGCGTTGCCCTCATACAGAATCTTTGGGGAGGGTTGGGAGTGGTTCCTTGTCTTGGATTCCAGGAAAATGTACCCTGAGATGAGGATTTAAGGATCAGTGTGTTTGGTGCTGATCCAGGAACCTCAACTGGGGGAGTAGGAGGTGAGTCTGCAAAGGCACTAAAGAGGATGTTGTCAAGCAAATTTTCTTTTTTTTTTTAATTTTTAAAAATTCATTGTATTTTATTTTTAGAGATGAGGCCTCACTACATTGCCCAGGCTGGCCTCAAACTCCTGGGCTCAAGTGATCCTCCTGCCTTGGCCTGCCAAAGTGCTGGGATTGCCTCCCCCTGCTCCACCTCCCCACCCAGGGACAAGGTCTCACTCTGGTGTCCGGGCTGGAGTGCGGTGATGCACTCATAGCCTCAAATTCCTGAGTTCAACCGATCCTTCCACCTCAGCCTCCTGAGTAGCTGGGGCTACAGGCGTGCACCACCATGCTCAGCTTATTTATTTATTTTTTTGTAGACATGGGGTCTTGCTATGTTGCCCAGGCAGGCTGATCTCAAACTCCTGAGCTCAAACAATCCTCCTGCCTTGTCCTCCCAAAGTGCTGGGATTATAGGTATGAGCCACTGTGCCCCACCCTCAAACAAATTTCCATGTTGGCAACTGGAGCTAGATCTTGCTGGAGATCTCTGAAAGACAGCATGGAATCCTCGAACACCCCCTGAGGGGTGAGGCATCCAGG
The DNA here is from genome assembly GCF_000951045.1 of Mandrillus leucophaeus. Taxonomy (NCBI): domain Eukaryota; kingdom Metazoa; phylum Chordata; class Mammalia; order Primates; family Cercopithecidae; genus Mandrillus; species Mandrillus leucophaeus. The sequence continues at coordinate 3,531,896 of NW_012101477.1, forward strand.
GCATTTATCTGCCAACCCTCAGGAGGTGGCATTTGTAGATGGCATGCACAGCCAGCTCCACTGGCCTTGGCAAAGAGAATTGCCTCCTGGAGCCGGAGGCCAGTTCCTGTGTTCAGAAGGGAAGGACACGTCTTCTGTGCTCCCTGTCTCACGAGGCGCCTTCGATTGGCATGGACCTTCACTCTCAACTTCAAAGAACCCTGTGGAATCTTGTCCTTGTCCTCCAGAGAGAATCCTCTCCACCCTCAAGGTCCCCTCTCTCTCTCACCTCCCCACCAAGCCTCCCTGGACTCAATGTCTTCTGTCCCCTTCCCTGCCCAATGTCCACCTCTCCAGGCTCAACCTCTGTGATCCAGTGCCATTGGGGCTCTGTGGGTGGCTGGGTCCTGGTGGTTGGGGACCGTGAGAAGGGTCCTATCTGTCGGGTCTTAGATGGAGCATCCAGATGGCCACCCTTCATACTGCCCCGAGTGGCCCCTGCCAGCACCTCTCTGGAGTGTCATTAAGCTGACAGTGTTTGCCTTGCCTCTGCAGTAGGATGCATTACGGAAGTGGCCTCTTGGTCACCTAGCTCTGAATTTTCCTGGCTCCCGAAAGAGGCTGGTGGGCACAGGTCCCCCGCAATGAGGCTGTGAAGGGGAGAGAGGCAGGCCTGGGCCAGGCATAGGAGGACAACTAGGGCTTCTCAGGAGCTGTCTCAGCCAAGAGTCGCACACTCAATACTTAAAATGGCTTCAGGAATCCTCCGAGACTGAAGATTTCCCCAGGCGCGGTCTAGGGCCTGCCTGCCTCAGAGCCATGAGCAGAGCCGGTCAAAAGGCTTGCTAGGGCATCCTACCCCAGATGTTAAAATAGACTCTTGGGGCTGGCCGGTGGCTGGAATCTGCGTTTGTAGCCAAGTGCTCTTCCTGTGTGACTCAGCAGAGTGGGGGTGCGTTTGGGGGAACACCCGGGGCTGGGGCCTGAGCCCCCCACCCAAAGCCAGGTTTGATTCTTGCATTTCACTCCCTGCCTTCCATCCAGACAGGCCCGAGGATGCATGAGGTGTGGGATTAGCCCATCTCTATCAATGCCTGTCGCCTCAGAGAGGTCCGAAGGCTCTTAAAATGCGGTTGCCATAGCAACAGCATCCAGCCAGTGGGGACCACAGACAGGGAGCCATGGAACCTGGGGTGCTGGGATGGAAACTGACTTGTGAGAGACCACAGCTACTGCTAGAAGGAAGGGGGGCAAAGGGGGCATAGGTAATCTAGGAATCCTTGGGCAGGAGGAGTCCCCAAGGCTACCTTGTGCATCCTTCTATCCCCAAAAAGAACTGTACCCCGACAATCTCTCCCCTCACCGCATCCCCTGGGGAAGAAGGGAATGCAGAAATGAAATATCATAATGAGTAACAATGTATAAAAACAACAAATAATAACAGCTAATGTTTCTTTTGCATTTTCTTTGTGCCTAGCTTTGAGCTAAATCCTTTAAAAACTTTACAGGGCTTGTTGATTTTTTTTTGTTTTTTTACAACATTGTGAGGAGTGATTCCACCCTATTTTACTGAGAATGAAGCTGAAACTCAGAGAGGTTTGGAGGTACCTTGCCGAGGGCCATCATGAGGGGCAGAGCTGGACTTGCCCTGGGCCTAGTTTATTGGCTTTGCCCGAGCCTGCCCACAGTAGGGGCATGGCATGGCCTCCCCCAGAGATTCCCTGTGAGTGATGACATAGCTTTGAATCAGCAAAGCCTCGGCCCCTGAGAGGCTGCTCTGAGGAGGCAGAGGCCACAGGGCCCCTCCATGGGATTTTTAAACAAAGTTTGAAGCCTGCTGTGGTGGAAGAAGATGGGCTTTCAAGGAACCCCAGGTCAGCTAGTGATGTGACTGTGTACAGCCCACTGTGATGGGAACACTTTTTTCAAGCTTGAGGGGCTGGTAGGCAAGAGGCAGAAGGAGGAGCACAGCCTGGAAGTCAGGCACTTCAGGTGCCACTCTTCCCTGTTGCTGATGGCCTGGTCACCTGAGGCAGGTTGCGTCCTCTCTTGGGTGCTCAGTTTACCCCATATTTCCAATGGAGGCATTGGATGGATGAGGATCTTTCTCATCTTGGAGAGCCCTGCTTTGGAATCCAGGATTAACAGCCTAGTGCCTGTGAATAGACAGGTGCCCCTCAGTTTTCCCATCTGTTCACTGGATTTGTCAAGCCTGCTGGGTCAGGAAAATAAGATCTCTGGATCCTTGTGTTCTGCACCAAGCCTTCTTCTTCTCCAGAGGAGTAGCCATCTTGTGAAGGAACAAAGCTTTGAAAAGACTTTTCACTGCTGGGCAGTGATGTGGGGCAGACATAGGACTGAGCCCAAACAGAAGTCTAGGCACTTTACAGTTTGCAAAACACTTTTTTGTCCATCTATTTCCCATCTGATATTTACTACAACCCTTTCGGTCACAGAGGTCATACTCTGAGATGGCCCCATTTTACAGATGGGAAGACTAAAGCCTAGAGAGGGGCAATGACTTGCCCAAGGTCACACAGCCAGGAAAGGGGCCAAGAAGGAGAAAGTACAGGGTCTGGGCCTGGTTCTGGATCAATGCCAAATCCAGGATTGTGGATGACTCTGTGTTTTGTCAGCCACTCTGAGGTAGGCCCCTCACACCCTTGTGACACAGACAGGGTGGCTGTCACACCCACTTTAGATCCAGACAGGGTGGCTGGCTGGGGTCAGAATACAGTCTGATCTCATAAAGCAGAGATGTCCTGTTCTCCAGGGGCTGTGAATTGGCCTCCAGCCCAGGACAAGTTTGCCTGGTCCCAACCCCTAGCTGAAAATAGCTCTCTGAGGCCAGAGTCCCCTGCAGAGCTAGTGCTCTGGATAGGCGGCAGGACTCTGGGAGTCCCATTGCCCTCTGCCTGGGGCACGCTGGGGAACTCTGGGTAGCCATGTTCTTCCTTAGGACCTCCTTTCCCCATCTGTGAAATGGAGGGATTCGGTCAGACCAGGGAAGGAAAATTGGTGTTGTTTTGTATGTGGAACCACTGACCTGCCCTCCCAGTCCTGCTTCCCTCTCTGTGCACTGACCATCCATCCAGGCACCCAGGCTGGAAACTTGCAAGTTGTCCTCAAACCTCCTCTTAACTCCTAAATTCACTCTCCTGATCTCTCTGTTATCTTCTACTTCTCTCTCCCTCCATCGTCCTCACCTTCATCCCAGCCTCCATCCTCTAGCCCCAGACAACTATAACAGGGTCCTCAGTGGTCTTCCTGCAGTCACTTGGATCCCCTTTATCTGTTCTCCACCCAGAAACTAGAGGGGTCTTTCAAAATGTAAAATAATGTCAGCCTTGCTTAACCCTGAACAGTAGCACCCCATAACTCTCCAGAGAGAAAACCCAACCTTCCTGTGATCTACAAAGCCTGTGTCGTCAGCCTCTACCCTCCACTTCAGCTTCATCTCAATCTCCATGTCTTCTGAGTCCCAGAAGCAATAACTTGCTTTCAGTTCCTCAGCCATTCCAAGCTTTTTCTGAAGTCAAGTTCCTCAGAAGTGGACCTCGGGGTGAGGATTCAGGTACAGGTGATTCATTGAAGAGGCGATCACAAGAGAAACCAGGAAGGGAAGCAGAACAGGGAAGGGAGGGAAGCCAAGGTGCAATTTCAGACCAAGTCCCAGCCTCTGCCTGGCTGCCTGGGGGAACTCTGGAGGATATTTTACACCTCCAAGGCACTTCAGGCTTTCTGCAGAATCATGTGGCACAAAGCAGACTCCGATAGTTCCAGGGCAGACCTTGGAAGAAAGTTGCAAGTGTGGGCCCATAAAAGATAATATTCTGCACCAAAAATATGTAAAAAGCTCTCACAACTAAATATTACTACTACTAATAATAAATTTTAAACTGGACAGAGGACCTGAATAGGCTTTTCTCCAAAGAAGATGCACAGATGGCCAATAAGCACATGACAAGATATTCAACATTACTGGCCATCAGGGAAATGCAAATCAAAACCACAAGGAGATGTTGTTTCACATCCACAAAGATGGCTATAATAAAAAGACATATGACAAGTGTTGATGAAGATGTGGAAAAATCAGAACTCTCATACCCTGCTGGTGGCAATGTAAAATGGTGCAACTACTTTGGCAAGCAGTTTGCCAGTTCCTCAAACTGTTAAACATCAAGTCATCATATAACCAAACAATTCCATTACTAGGTATACATCCAAGAGAAATGAAAACATATCCACACAAAAATTTATACATGAATGCTTATTGAGAATTATTCCTGATAGTCAAAAAGTAGAAGCAACCCAAATGTTGATTAGCTATTGAATGGATTTTTAAAATATGGTTTATACACATAATGAAATATTATTTAGCCATTAAAAAGGAATGGAGTCACTTCTGAACATTTTATGAAGCCACTGTTGTCCTGATATCAAAGCCAAATATGGACATAACAAAGAAAATTACTAACCTTATGAATATACCTTATGAATATAAATGCAAAAATCTTCAACAAAATGCTAGCAAACCAAACATGACAGCATCTTAAAAGGATTATACAGCATGACCAAGTGGGATTTATTCTAGAAGTGCAAAGATAGCTAAACATAAGAAAATCAATCAGTGTAATATGCCAAATTAATGGAATGAAGGAAAATAAGCCACATGACCATCTCAATCGATGCAATAGCTTTTCATGATAAAAACACTCAGAAAAATAGGAATAAAAGTGAACTTACTCAACATGATAAAAGGCATTTATGAAAAACCCACAATGAACATCAAACTCAATGCTGAAAGACTGAAAGCTTTCTCTCTGAGGTCAGGAGGAAGACAAGAATACCCACTTGCAGCACTGCTATTCAGTATTTTACTGTAAGTTCTAGCCAGCACAATTAGACAAGAAAAAGGGAAAAAAGGCATCCAAATGGAAAAGCAGAAGTAAAACTATTTATATATTTAAAAGATCAGATCTCATTATTTTATATCTCAAAAATCCCAAAGAATCCACACGAAAGCTACTACAGCTAATAAATTCAGTGAAATTTCAGGTTACAAGATCAACACACAAAAATCAGTTGTGTTTTTTATACCAGAAACAAACAATTCAAAAAAGAAATTAAGAAAGCAAAATTTCATTTACAACAGCACTAAAAGAATAAAATACCCAGTAATAAATTTAACCAAGGAGATGAAAGATGTATACACGGAAACCTACAAAACATTACTGAAAGAAATTAAAGAAGACCTAAATAAATGGAAAGACACACTATATTTATGGATAGGATTGTTAAGATGTCAATACCACTCAAAGCAATATATAGGTTCAACGTAATCCTATCAAAATTCCAACTGCTTTTTTGTCCAGAAATAAAAAACCAATTCTCAAATTTAAAACAGATTGCAATAGGCGCCAAATGGCCAAAACATCTTGCAAAAGAATGTCAAAGTTGGAGGACTTAGAGTTTTCAATTTCAAAAACTACTGCAAAGGTATGGCAATCAAAACAGTGTGGTACTGCCATAAAGATAAATGTATGGACAAAGGAATAGAATTTTGAATCCCAAAATAATACCATGCATCTATGGCCAATTGATTTTTGGCAAGGATCCCAAGTCCATTCAGTGGAGAAAAAATAGTCTCGTCAACAAATTATGCTGAGACAACTGGATTTCCAAATGTAAAAGAATAAAGTTGGACCCCTGCTTCATACCATATAAAAAAGATTACTAAAAATAGATCAACAACTTAAATACAAGAGCTAAAACTATAAAACTCACAGAAAAAGCCAGGTGCAGTGGCTCACGCCTGTAATCCCAGCACTTCGGGAGCCCGAGGCGGGTGGATCAGGAGATCGAGACCATCCTGGATAACATGGTGAAACCCCATCTCTACTAAAAATACAAAACAAAACAAAACAAAACAAAAAAATTAGCCGGACATGGTGGCGGGCACCTGTAGTCCCAGCTACTCGGGAGGCTGAGGCAGGAGAATGGTGTGAACCCAGGAGGTGGAGCGTGCAGTGAGCGGAGATCACAGCACTGAACTCCAGCCTGGGCAACAGAGTGAGACTCTGTCTCAGAAAAAAAAAAGAAAAAAATCGTAGAAAAAAACATAGGGGTAAATCTTAATGAGCTTGGATTTGCCAATAGATACTTAGATATGACACCAAAAGTATGATCAGCGTAAATAAAAATGGATAAATTAGACTTTATCAAAATTAAAATATTTAGGGCATCAAAGGAAATTATCAAGAAAGTGAAAAGGCAACATATAGAATGGGAGAAAATATTTGCAAATTGTCTATTTGATAAGAGTTTAATATACAGAATATGTGAAGAATTTCTATTACAACAACAAAAAAATACAACCCAATTACCAAATAGGTAAAGAACTTGAATACTTATTTCTCCAAAGAAGATGTACAGATGGCCAACAAGCACATGAAAAGATACATCACCAGTCAACAGGGAAATACAAATCAAAATCACAACGAGATACCATCTCGTGGTAGCTACTAGCATGGCTATAACTTTTTAAATGCAGAAAATAACAAATGTTGGCAAGAACATGAAGAAATTAGAACCCTTATACATTGTTAGTGGGAATGTAAAACGGTGCAGCTGCTGTGTAAAACAGTTTGGAAGTTCCTCCAAAAGTTAAACATAGAATGACCTAGCAATTCCATTCCTAGTTATACACCCAAAACGTTTGAAAACAGAAACTCAAAGAGATACTTGCATGCCAGTGTTTATTGCAGCTTTATTCACAATAGCTCAAACATGGAAATAACCCAAGTGTCCATTAACAGATGAATGAATAAACAAAATACACACATATAATCCCACTTGTTTTATATAATCACATTTTGTTATATATACATATACACACGCACACACATACAATGGAATATTATCCTGCCACAAAAAACCGAATGAAGTTCTGATACATGCTACAACATGGATGCACCTTGAAAAGATTATGCTAAGTGAAATATGCCAGACACAAAAGGACCAATATGTATGAGTCCATTATATGAAATATCTAGAATAGGCAAATTCTTAGAGACATAAAGTATATAAGAGGTTACCAGTGGCTGAGAAGAGGTGGGAATGGGGAGTTATTGCCTAATGGGTAGGGAGTTTCTGTTTGGAGTGATGAAAAACTTTTGGAAAGAGATAGTGGTGATGGGTGTACATTGCAAATGTAATTAATGTCGCTGAATTGTGCACTTAAAAACAAAATGGTAAATGTTATATATATTTTACCACAATAAAAAGTGTTTAAAGGAAAGAAGTGCTGATACATGTAATAATAGAGATGACTTTGTAAACATTATGCTAAATGAAAGAAGTTAGTCATAATAGACTACGTATTATGTGTCTCCCTTTATAGAAATGTCCAGAATAGGTAAATCTATATACAGAGAAAGTAGATGAGTGGTCACTTAGGGCTGGGGATAGGGGAGGTGGGAGGATATGGCAGTGATCCCTCGAGGATACAGGATTTCTTTTTGAGATGATAAAAATGTTCCAAAATTGACTGTGGTGGTTGTAAATATCAGTGAATATACTAAAAACCATTGAATAGTACACTTTAAATGAGTGAATTGCATGGTGAATTGGCGATATCTCAATATAAGTTGTTTAAAACACACAGACACACACACACAGAGAAGCCAGAGGAGGGAAGCACAGCATTCCTCAGTGTGATTTTGATTTGCACTTCCCTGTAGACTGGTGATGTATCTTTTCATGTGCTGGTTGGCCATCTGTACATCTTCTTTGGAGAAATAACTATTCAGGTTCTTTACCTATTTGGTAATTGGGTTGGATTTTGTTGTTGTTGTAGTAGAGATTCTTTACATATTCTGTATGTTAAAGGTATCTGGGTGTAGCACTGACAGTGTCTGCTACAAGCTCTTTCTCATCTCAAGGCTTCAAACTTTTCAACTAGCTAAGCCCTCCTTATCCTTCAGATACCAGCAAGAGGTTCAGCCTTTCCTGACCACTCTGAAGTGGTCAAAATCCTCTTTTGTTAAAAACCAGGTACTACTTCTTCATAGCATGTATCTCAATTGTCATTTTGCAATATTTTATTTAATGCTTATATCCCTTACTAAACTGTGAGTTTCATGAGAGCAGAAATTGAGTCTACCTGTTCAATGTATGCTTTGCACAGGGAAGAAACTTAACAAAATTTGTCAGATAAATGAATGAATGGATGAATGCCAGATCTTTTCGATTAGTAGGGGCTGCCTCCAGCACCTGGTTGGCTCAGTAAGAAAGAATTCTATGGTTGATTAATGATGTCTGCCATGGGTGCCAGCAGGGATATAAGTAGTAGATGTGCCCTAACTTTGCTGTCCTTGAACTAGTAGAGCCACACCTCAGGATCCCCCATCAGAGGGGGTTCAGGTCTGCCTAGAAACAAGAGTCTCACCTCTCCCCCAGCTCCCAGGAGTGCAGTTGTCATCCCAGTTGGCCTTGCTAATCAATCACGCAGCCACGCAGTGCCCGTTAGGATTTGTCACTAAGCCACATCCAGGTGCGCCAGGCAGGAGCAGGCAGGCTCGTTTGCATCTCATCTACATTAAATTTGCATACACCTCCGCAGCTCCCATCTCCTTGCAATTTTCAAGTTAAAATGTCATTACCGCTCCTGTGAAGCCTGTTATTTCTTGATTTCATTCTCCCTGTTCCTCTCCCCCTACTCCCTCCTACGCCTTAGACACTCAAGCCTGGACTGGGAAAAAGGAGGTGGGAGTTTTCGCTCGGGTTCTGCTGCTGACTCACCGGACTGCGCTCTCTAGGCCGTGTCCGTGGCTCCAGGCACAGCGGCAGGAATGTGGCTAAAAGAGCTGCCCTTCAAGCAGCCACAGGAAGGCTAATAGGAACTTAGCCACTCAGTGTTCTCCACACTAAGCACCCAATTCCCCGCTGCCAAAGCCTTTGCCCATGCTGTACGCTCCGCCTGGAAAAAAGCCTTCTCCCTTTTCTGCATGTCAAAGTATTACCTACCCATAGTAAATGTCCAACAACCTCCACCCATCAGTTCTGTTTCCACCGTGCCACGGGCCACGGGTGTAGGCTGACTGGGTGCGGCGATAGACACGTGACTCAAGGTAGCCAATAAGATTCTTTTCTCCCAGGATTTGGCTTTGGGAATCAGAGATGCTAGGTGGGTTCCGGAGGGAGCATGTTTGGAGGGCCACCGTGTCCAGCTATGTCCGTAGAAAACAGAAAGGTGGTCCCCACTGAGGAAGAACCAAAGCTGACAGGCTCAGAGCCAGACTCAAGAGGCCCAGAGGCAGCAGCGGCCCTCGCTCTGGGCTCAGGCCCTTCCCTCCACCCCCAGGTCAGGCTGCCCTGCATACTAGGGTTCCCCTGGTCACCACCCTGCTCCTAAGCCTCCTCTTCCATCCTCCATTCATGCTTGGGCAAGCTCTAGGGCTTCTGTGCCTCGCCTGGGTGGAACAATAAGCAGATTTAATGTGAGCTCAATGAACTTTTTGGGGGAAAGAACTTGATATTTGACATCTCAAAGAGACCATTGAAGTTGTCATGAAGATAAAAAGCTGAACTTCAGTGAGCTTTTATGTTTGTAGTTATACTGAGAAAAGGGAGCACGATAAACTCTTTAGAAACAGGTGTTTCTTAGGACCTTAATCTTGACATGACTATGACCCTGCCAAGGGGCCACCTCCTCCAGGAAGCCCACCCTGATGCCCCTACCCAAACCTCTCCTACATCTCTGAACCTCACAACCCTCAGTGTGTCCTTCATGCCCAGCACTCACTCCCTTAGCCTGGCCTTCATTCCCTGCAACACTGTGAGTAACCCCAGGGCAAGGCCATATCTGAAAGCGTGAGGTCTGCCTTTTTCAGCATAGTTAATAATAACATTAATACAAAATATGAATGACCTCTTATTTACTGAGCATATATGCTGGGCCAGCATTGTGGGTCATTAACCCTGCGTTATCTCATTTTAATCCCCCAGCAGTTCTACAGGGGTCAATTGGTTCTACGGATCAGGAAACTCAGGGTCAGAGGGATTAGGTAATGGGTCTGAGCTCATACAGCCCTTACGTGGTAGAACCAGGATGCAAACTCAGCAGTCTCATTTCAAAGTATGTCCTACATGTAGACTTGAATTCCCCTAGGGGTGCCCCCTGACTTGAGGAATCCTCAAAAATATACCTGCCCCAGAACACTTTGGCCCTAACCTGTGGCCAATGCCTGAGCGACTGACATTGGTGCGTCTAGGAGTTAGGCAATGACTATTCAGTAGAGAGACCAGACATCCCTGCTTGTCTTGGCCAGAACTGGTTAATGCCAACGATCACCACATCATTATTAATAGCTCTCCAAAGTGTTCTGGTTTGGCCAATAAATGACATGGTCACCCCACTCATCTGTTGTGTTTCATTAAGAACAATGTCTCCCCAGGCATGGGTGGAGGGAAGTGTAGATCTGGTGTCCTCCACATCGCTGAGCAACAAGACGGAGGCTAGGAAGTCCCAGGCTAGGGCAGCCTCAGGGCCGATGGGATGTGGGGATGAGTCACAGCCGCTGTCTGATCTGCTGAGATCTGCAGGGAGGAAGCTGCTCACTTGTGCCTGCTCCTCCATGGTTCCCACGCATCCAGCTCACCCTGGGGAGGGAGCTAGGGTCCAGCTGCAGCTTCTGCTCCTCACCTCAACCCCTCTGGAAAGGGTTACCTGGTTTCCTCTCTGAGCCTCGGTTTGCCTATCTGTTAAAATGGGGACAATTGACCGGGCACAGTGGCTCATGCCTGTAATCCCAGCACCTTGGGAGGCCAAGGCGGGTGAATCACTTGAGGCCAGGAGTTCGAGACTAGCCTGGCCAACATGGTGAAACCCCGTCTCTACTAAAAATACAAAAAATTAGCCGGGCGTGGTGGCACGTGCCTGTAATCCCAGCCACTCTGAAGGCTGATGCACAAGAATCGCTTGAACCCAGGAGGTGGAGGTTGCAGTGAGCCAAGATCGCACCACCACATTCCAGCCTGGTCAGAGTGAGACTCTGTCCTCCCCCCCCCACAAAAAAAATGGGGACAATTATCCTGGCTGCAGCTGCTAGGATAGCTGGGGCTGGGAAGTCTGTAGGGCCCACCTGCTTCCACACTTGCCAGGAACTCCTGACAACATAGCCGGATTCAGCCAGGGGCCCTGGGAGTTCTGGTTGCCAGTAGCCTGGGTCAGGAAGCTTCGAAGCACTTGAACAGGGCTGGGAGTATGCCAGCATGCCAACACTTTCAGGGAAGGCCGCTTCCCACCCACAAAACGTGCCCCTGAGCGCAAGTGCCAGGCTTGGGGTCCTGTCCCAGCTCTACCATTCATTCTCTAAGTCACATATCCTCCTCTGGAAATGGGGGTGACAGAGGAGTCCTACCCTCTAGTGCTGTTGTGGGGTTGTGCGAAGTGAAGCACTGGCATGTGAGTGCCATAAGTGGGAGGTGGCATGATTATTAATATTAGACCTTTTTTTTTTTTTTTTTGAGACAAAGTCTCACTCTGTCGCCCAGGCTGGAGTGCAATGGTGCTATCTCGGTTCACTGCAACCTTCACCTCCTGGGTTCAAGCGATTCTCCTGCCTCAGCCTCCCAAGTAACTGGGATTACAGGCATGTGCCACCACACCTGACTAATTTTTTTTTTTTTTCAAGTAGAAGAGGGGTTTCACCATCTTGGCCAGGCTGGTCTCGAACTCCTGACCTCAGGTGATCTACCCGCCTTGGCCTCCCAAAGTGCTAGGATTACAGGCGTGAGCCACTGTGCCCGGCATAGACCCATTTACATACAAGGGATTCTGAACCCCCAGAGGCCTCTGCTGGACCGCCTCAGTGGAAGAGGCAGGGCCCTGGGTTCTAGTCTCAGCTCAGCCTCTGGCTTATTGTGAGACCCCAGCAAGTCCCTCCCTGTCTCTGAGTCCAGAGGTCCTCCTCCAACTCACTCTCATTGCTGGGGAGAGGATCAGATGGTGGAGGAGGTGGAAATTGAGAATGAGCCAGGTCAGGGAGCCATTGTTAATTTGACGGGGCTGCTCAGGCTTTCAGATCTCCCCGCAGAGCCTCAGCAACCCCGACCTCAGTGGTTCCTTCCACTCTGCAATCATCTGCGGTAGCCGTGTGACCCTGCTGCACCCCAGCCTCTGGCAGGGACCCCATTCCACCCAGCTGCTCTCTGAAGGCCTCTGCTCTGGGGGTCCGTGCCAGGGCCCCAGCTCCACCCTCCAGCCCACCACACATAATCACATCCTGTGGCTTGGGAGGCATTTCCCAGCTGGTTTTGTCTCAACATTTCCCCATGTGCTTGGCCAACTCTTCTGCAAATGCTGGGGTCACCAGGGCTGATGTGTGGGTGGGAGCTGTTTGCTTTTGTTTCCTTTTTTTTTTTTTTTGAGACAAAGTCTCACTCTGTTGCTCAGGCTGGACTGTAGTGGCACAGTCTTGGCTCACTGCAACCTCCATCTCCCAAGTTCAAGCAATTTTCCTGCTTCAGCTTCCCAAGTAGCTGGGATTACAGGCGCCTGCCACCATGCCTGGCTAATTTTTTGTATTTTTAGTAGAGAGGGAGTTTCACCATGTTGGCCAGGCTGGTCCCCAACTCCTGACCTCGTGATCTGCCCGCCTCGTCCTCCCAAAGTGCTGGGATTACAGGTGTGAACCACCGCGCCCGGCCGTCCTTATTGTTTGTAAGACAAAAGGCTTAACTCTGACTGTGAATACAGTCCTACTGCAGCAATGGCTCAGGGTTACTTTGGAAGGAGACCCAGGATTAAGCAGGGGCTGGTTTTGACCAGAAAAGGCTTGGATGGGTCTGGAGGGAGGATTCTGAACAGCTTGGGCTCCTGGTAACAGGGCTGATGCTGCCTTGAATCAGTGAAGCAAGGTTTTAGGCCCAGACTCCACGTGGGGGCCTCCCACCATGAGCATGGGGTAGGTTGTATTGGCCATAGCTGGCCACATCACCCATCCCATATAGTTTTCCTACACTGTGACCTTGACTCTCCTTCTGTTGAGCAGTGGGGTTCTATGTTCCTTCCCCTTTGTGACTGCCTTGACAATAGAGTGTGACGGAAGTGACAACATGTGGCTTCCATGGCTAGGTCATAAAAATGCATTTCCACCTAACCCGCTTGGAGCCCAGCCACCATGCTGTGGGAAAACCCAAACAGTCCACGCGGAGAGACCCCGCAGAGAGGCCACACGGAGGCGCTCTGGCAACGGCCCAGCTGAACTCGCAGCTGACAGCCAGACCTGCAAGTGCGGATGCTTCCAGACGATTCCAGCCTCCAGCCATTGAGTCACGCTTCAAGTATTCCCAGCTGACATCACGTATCAGGACAAACTGTCTCTCCCTGTGCTATGCCTGCTTTCCTGACCCACAGGACCCTGCGTGTTTTACACCACAAAGTTGTGATGCAGTGATAGTAGTCAGTGTCTTGCCAGGGCCTTCCCCACCCAAAGTTCAGGGCGGCATCTCCCTTCCTAGGGGCGGCTTCACCCCGCTCTCATCACTGGACCTCACCCAGAACATTCCTTCACTGTCCAGGTGAAGAAACAGGATCAGAGGATGAGGGACTTGCCTAGAGTCCACGGCCTTCCGTGGTTAACTGCTTTGCACAGGGGAAGCTCTGACCCAGTCAGATCCCTTAGAGCAATCAGCAAACTGCAGCCTGTAGATTGGCCTCGGGACCTGTTTTTGTAAATAAAGTTTTATTGTAACACAGCCATGCCTATTCATTGATAGATTATCTGTGGCTGCTTTTGAACTACAAAGACACAGTGGGTTGTGGCCCACAAAGCCTACTATCTGGCCCTTTACAGAAAAGGTTTGCAGATAATTCCTGCCTTAAAGATGTAAGGAAGCTGCAGTCCCTTCTGAAAGCTCAAACCTCTCCAAGGGACAAGTTGAAAATTTTTTTAGCAAGAGCTCTAAGGAGATCTGGGTTCTAATCTCCGCGCCCTCTCCAAGCCTCAGTTTTCTTTTCTACAAAACAGGGCAGTAAGTGTTCCTGCTAATTGAGAGTAAATTAGGGTAAAGCGCCCCTCTGCGCCCAAGTGCCAGCATGCAGCAGGCCCTCTTGTGAGCCCCTGCCCACCCCTTTTCTTCCACCCACAGAAGTTTCCGGCATTCAGGGAGGGCAAGAAAGGAGCTGGAGCCCCCAGGGAAATTAGCTCCTCGGCCTTGGTGGCTTCACCTCATTTAGGATGTTAATTAAATAGATTTGCATAATGTGCTCACTGAGGTGTTATTTTACTTGCACGTTTAAATCATTTAATCATCTGTGTTTTCCCCTCTCTGAATCGTGATGATGCCAAGATGGGGAGGGGCTGGTGGAAGAAAGATAGGAAACCAGGAGCCTCCAGGTCTCTCTGTGTCTCCTTTCTCTCTGTCTCTGTCTCTGTCCATCTCTCTTCCTCTCTTCCTCTCTCTCTCTCTCTCTCACATGCACACACACCCACACACACATATGCAAACACATTGACAAAATGCACTCAGGTTTGTAACCCCAATGTTCAATGCATGCACCGTCTCCATCACTGGACTCCAGCCACACCGGCCTTCTTGCCATTCCTCACACATCAAGTGCATTCCTGCCCCGGGATCTTTGCACTTACTCGTCCCTTGGCTTTGTATACCCTTGGTGCACTCATTCCTCAGATATCCACATAGTTTCCTCTCTCGCTTCCTTTAGGTCTTTACTCAAACGTTACCTCTTGAGAAAGGACTTCCTTGACCTCACCGTCTTATTTAGCAGTTCTATCCCTCTGTATTTTCCTGCAAAGTACTTATCACCGGCCAATATTATGTATACACGTTTATTTGTCTGTTGTTGGACTCCCTTAGCAGAATGTAAGCTCCACAAGGGCAGGCCTTTAAGTTTTGGGTTTTGCTCTTTTGCTTGGTTTTGTTTACTGCTGTCTCCCCTAGTGTTTAGAACGTTGCCTGGCACACAGCAGGTACTCAATAATATTTGTTGAATGAATGAACACGCATGGAAGGTTTGCAGGTCCCCAAAGGACAGGCTGTGATACCGTGAGGTTACAGGCTGCCCAGGGATGCACACCAAGCCCCTGCCAGCTCTGGGTCTAGCAGCCAGTCTTACTATCGCACAGGCTGGGCTTTCTCCAGAAATAGAACTGTTTCTGCAATAGCTCTGAAAACACCGACTCCACGTCAGCTTCCCCTGAGGGCTGACATTTCTCAAGCAGCCTTCTGGGGAACTGGGCAATTGTTTTGCAACTCAGGCATCATCCGTGGGGTACCCTAGGGGCCAGGCTGATAAGCCCCAGAGGTCACAGTCTGACCACAGAGGGCACCGGGAGGAAGACTCTGGGGACACAGGGCCAGAGGTCACTGAGAGTTCTGAGACAGCTGCTGTGCCCACTTCTCAGTGGATATTTTGAGCCAAGGTCAGAGCTGGAAGCCCAAGCTTCTTCTGCACCCTTGCATAGATGAGGAAACTGAGGCTTGGTGAAGGGATTCAGCTTGTCCAAATCTCCTGAACAGGACCAGCCTCCCAGGAGCTCCCAGGGCTGAGAGACCCTCGCCAGCGAAGCTCTGGGCAGCTGGCTGCTCCACTGTCTGTGTCGTGTCTCTTCCCCCACCAGACCTCGGCTCAGATGCTACTTCCTCAGGAAAGCTCTCCTTGATGCCCTCAGTTTACATCCAGTTTTTCTATTCTCAGAGAACCTCCCTCTTTCCTTTAGAGCTCACATCTCTTTGCAGTGATGACCTGATGTCTGTCTCCAGCCAGCCTCTAAGCTCCATAAGGAGAAAGACCAAGCCAGGCTGTTCTGTTCACCGCCCTGCTCCTGAGCCTAGATCATAGTGGGTGCGTACTAGGGTCTTCAGGACTATTTGTTGAATGAATGAGCACAGCATGTGCAAAAGTGTGGAGGCGAAAAATGTGGAAGCATTTTGCAGACAACGAGGTGAGCACAGAAACTGCCCAGGTCCTGGGATGGTTGCTCAGCTCCTCTGGGCACCTGTAGAGCCTAGGAATCTCTTTCCGGTCTCCAGCACAGCAGCTCCTGCTATGCACTCAGCCCCAGCAGCCTGCACCTGTGTCTCTCGTGGGCTGCCCCAGCTGCCAGAATTCCCTTTGCGTGGGCATAGGGGGAGCTGGAAGTGCCCGAAAACTGATGCCTCCTCTCATTCCCTTGGGGGTGCAGCCACTACCCAATGACTGCCAGGGCAGGGGCAATAGAGACTCCAGCTCTCTTCTGCCTCTGCCCTGCCTGAGGACTCACCTTGCTGGCATCCCTGTAGTTGGCCTCCATCACTTCCCTATCCAGCATCCCGCCTGGCTCTGGTGTTTCTTGTACTTGGCCTCCTTCCCTTCCCTACCCAGCATCCCGCTTGGCTCTGGTGTTTCCTGGGGTCACTCCCTAATAAGCCACTTTCACACAAATCCTGTCTCCGGGCCTGCTTCGGAGTCCCACCTGCAACAGCCCCTCCCACTGAGGACCCCTTTCACACCTGGCTGAAGCTTGAGTCAGATACCCCTGGATCCAATCCCAACTCTGCTTCTGAGCAGCTGTAGGATCCTGGGTGAAACTTCATTGACCTCCCTGACCTCCACAGCAAATGGTGTAGCAACAATTAGAACCAGTATTTGTAAGAAACCTGATCCAGGCCAGGCCCTTATCCAGGGATAAGTGGTCATCGTCATCATCATCATTTTCTAACTCTAAGCATCTAGGAGTCCACCACCTGTCGAGCCTCAAATGGGAAACGCATGTTCAGAAAAGCAAGCACCCTGGTCCTGAGCCGTGGACATGCCAGGAACTTGGAGGTCTTATTCCAGGAAGTTCCAAATCATCTGCCTGGCCTCCAGCTTCCCCGCCTCTGCTCCGTGTTCTTGGCCCAGCCCCCAGCATCTCCATAACCTCCTCCTGACCCTTGTCAGAGCAGAAACCTAAACATCAGGGCTTGGGAAAGCCTCAGAAAATCCACGTGGGTTGGCCCCGCTTCGTCTTTCCTCAAGCCTCCTTCAGGATGACTGGCTTCCCAGCAGTTCCTTAAAGAGGCTTCACTGCCTTGCTCCACCAGGCCTTGGCTCCTGCTGTTCCCACTCGCCTACCTGGCTAACTCCTACATATCGTTTCAAGGATAGCTCCAACATCACCTCCTCCTGGATGCCTTCCCTGACCATGCACTTTCCCAGGTTGGGTTTGGTGCCCTCTTTTGGCACCTACATCTTCTGTTCTTGACCCAACAACATGGAGCTGGCTACACTTGTGCGTATTGATACTTGCCTCTTGTCTTGTCTGTTTCCAGGAGAATTGAGACTGGTTTGTGAAAAGCTGAATCCCAATCACCCAACATAGGGCCTGGAATACATTAGGTGGGTAAACAAATGTTTGATGAATGAATGGATGGATGGACGGTTGGATGGATGGATGGATGGATGCATGGATGGATGGATGCATGGATGGATGGATGGATGGATGCATGGATGGATGGATGCGTGGATGGATGGATGGATGGATGCATGGATGGATGGATGCATGGATGGATGGAGACACCAAGCCACCTCCAGATCTTCCATCTGAGTTTGTTCCCCCATGTCAGGGAGTGATGAGTATGACCGCTCACTGTGGGTTTCACTGTGTGTGTTTTTATTTTTTGCTTTGGTTTTGGTTTTCCCCTTTTCTCAGGAAACAGTTTTAGTCCTGAGGGGCTCTGTCCTAACTCTCCTGTTACCAGGAAAGCGTGGGCCCCGGCATCACAGGAGCATCTGGCTGACACACTCCTCTTTGGGAGTGTTCCAAGCACACCCTGCACTCTCCGAAGCCTCTCCTCTCCTTCTCTTTGAAGCCCTGCAGTGCGGTGGACGGCTAGACTTGAGAGTGACTCAGATCTGAGTTCTAGTCCCAGGCCCACCACTTTACCAGCAGACTAATCTTAGTAAGCCGCTTCCCTACTGCGTGCCTCAATTTCCCCAGCTGTTAAATGGACAGCTTAGACATCCTTACAGGCATTCTGGGGCTCCTCTCCCTGCTTCTTGCCTCTGCAGAAAATAAAGGGTCAAAATATGTGCACAGGGAGAGAACAGAGGTCTCTTTTCAGAAAAAAAGGCTGGAGCTCAGGGCAGGGCTGGGGGCCTCAGGCTTTGGGGCCTGAATGTCC
>NW_012101477.1:3550095-3577975 GCF_000951045.1 Mandrillus leucophaeus
CCTACCTGGCTAACTCCTACATATCGTTTCAAGGATAGCTCCAACATCACCTCCTCCTGGATGCCTTCCCTGACCATGCACTTTCCCAGGTTGGGTTTGGTGCCCTCTTTTGGCACCTACATCTTCTGTTCTTGACCCAACAACATGGAGCTGGCTACACTTGTGCGTATTGATACTTGACTCTTGTCTTGTCTGTTTCCAGGAGAATTGAGACTGGTTTGTGAAAAGCTGAATCCCAATCACCCAACATAGGGCCTGGAATACATTAGGTGGGTAAACAAATGTTTGATGAATGAATGGATGGATGGACGGTTGGATGGATGGATGGATGGATGCATGGATGGATGGATGCATGGATGGATGGATGGATGGATGCATGGATGGATGGATGCGTGGATGGATGGATGGATGGATGCATGGATGGATGGATGCATGGATGGATGGAGACACCAAGCCACCTCCAGATCTTCCATCTGAGTTTGTTCCCCCATGTCAGGGAGTGATGAGTATGACCGCTCACTGTGGGTTTCACTGTGTGTGTTTTTATTTTTTGCTTTGGTTTTGGTTTTCCCCTTTTCTCAGGAAACAGTTTTAGTCCTGAGGGGCTCTGTCCTAACTCTCCTGTTACCAGGAAAGCGTGGGCCCCGGCATCACAGGAGCATCTGGCTGACACACTCCTCTTTGGGAGTGTTCCAAGCACACCCTGCACTCTCCGAAGCCTCTCCTCTCCTTCTCTTTGAAGCCCTGCAGTGCGGTGGACGGCTAGACTTGAGAGTGACTCAGATCTGAGTTCTAGTCCCAGGCCCACCACTTTACCAGCAGACTAATCTTAGTAAGCCGCTTCCCTACTGCGTGCCTCAATTTCCCCAGCTGTTAAATGGACAGCTTAGACGTCCTTACAGGCATTCTGGGGCTCCTCTCCCTGCTTCTTGCCTCTGCAGAAAATAAAGGGTCAAAATATGTGCACAGGGAGAGAACAGAGGTCTCTTTTCAGAAAAAAAGGCTGGAGCTCAGGGCAGGGCTGGGGGCCTCAGGCTTTGGGGCCTGAATGTCCCGAAAGCCCAGCCTTGGCTCCGGGAAGGCCGCCTTGCCAACGAAGCCCCCAACAAGGCCGGGCAAGCCGAACCGGCAAAAAAAAGAAGCCTGATTTTCAAGGCCCGGCCCTCCCCGGGGGGGGCCCCCCCCTGGCCCGCAAGGCCTGGCCCAACCCCCGGCAAAAACAAACCCAACCAAGGGTGGGTGGTACTGAGGGTGAGCCTGCCTTGGCCCGTCTCCCTCTGTGATACTGACCCAGCCCCACTTTAGCCTTCCCTGCTTTTTAGCCTGGACATACCTTCCCTGGAGGCTACCCCCCAATGCCTGGTTCTCTTGGACCAGGGACAGGCAGTGGTGAGAGCTGAGGGGGCTGCCTGAAGCAGTGACCATAGAAATTGATCAGGGCAAGATTTCTGGACATCAGAGCATGGTGGTTAAGGGCCTGATGGCCACTTTTTAAAACTCCCAGCTCTGCCTTTTGACCTTTCTGGGACTTAGTTTACTTAGTAAAATGGACTAATGATAGTATCAATGCTGGTTTTTATTTGTTTGTTTGTTTGTTTGTTTGTTTTTGAGATGGAGTCTCACTCTGTCACCCACACTGGAGCACAGTGGTACAATCTTGGCTCACTGCAACCTCCGCCTACTGGGTTCAAACTATTCTCCTGCCTTAGCCTCCCAAGTAGCTGGGATTACAGGTGCAGGCCACCACGCCCAGCTAATTTTGGTATTTTTCGTAGAGACGGGGTTTCACCATGTTGGTCAGGATGGTCTCGAACTCCTGACCTCATGATTCACCTGCCTTAGCCTCCCAAAGTGCTGGGATTACAGGCTTGAGCCACCGCACCACACCAGTATCAATGTCTTTAGGTTGCTAAGAGGATTGGTAAGTGATTGATCACTCATAACAGTATTTGGCACACAGTAAATGCTCTATAAATTTTATACTTTGATCCATGGACCCATAGAAGCCAGAAGTCTCGAATTTTCTCTGAAGGTTGAATTCATGGGGGGCTAGAGAGAATGTCCAGGCAGGGAGGAATGAGAAGAGAGGGAGGCTCCCCGGCAAAGTAGAACACCAGGTGCAGTGGAAGGAATGTTTCTTTGGCTAGGAAGTGGGCTGCTTTAAGTTCAGAGACCCTGGGAGTGTGTGTATGCAGTGAGGAGGCAGGGTGAGGGCAGTCCCCTGAGCTGAGCTCAGGAGAGCCTGGGTCCTAGCCCCAGTTCAAACCTGTGTTGCTGTGTGACATAGGAAAGCCACCGACCATTTCTAAGCGTTGCATTTCCTCTCCTTCTTGGAACCATCTGGTCTCCAGGAGTTGCTTCCAGAACAATCAGTGATTCTGGCTGAACCCAGAAGACCAGCTCAGGAGACCAGCTGAGTCAGCGTGCAGAAGATATGGCCCTGAACTCCGCTCTGCTTGTCACTTCCCTTGTGCCCATTTTACAGATACAGGCTCAAAGGCTGACTCACTAATAGTTCCCCACCTGTTCGTGGCAGGGATGGGTTCAGAGCTCTCCTGCGTGCATAATAATCCACCTACAGGAAATAAACATATCTGTCACTGCAGTGCACAAAAACAACTGTGTAGATTTTTACACACTGGGGGGTGTTCGTTTGGGATGATCTGATTTTTTCTTTTTCTTTTCTTTTCTTTCTTTTTTTTTTTTTTTCTTTAAGAGATGAGATCTTGCCCAGGCTAGAGTGCAGTGGTGCAATCGTAGCTCACTGCAGTCTCAAACTCCTGGGCTAAAGGGATGGGATGATCTGATTTTAAATACAGGCTGCCTCGAGTATTCAGAGTTTGCTTTTGGGGTTTCCAGGTTGACCCAGAGTGTCTCAGAGAAAAAGCAACTACCCACGGAGTAGGGTTGGAACTGAGGCACCAGGGGAGACACGGGAGATGAGGTGAGTAAATTAAGAAGCTGAGCAGACGGAGAAAACAGTGGCCAGGGGTAGGCGCTCGAATGCTGACATTCATGTCTGACCAAGCTGCCATTTCTTAGAACGCTGAGTCCAAGGTGTTGAAGTCATGTGCTCCTCAGGAGGCAGCAGTGCTTATTTATTTAATGATGACAGACCTGACATTTCCATTTGGATGTCTGAGGCAACTCAAACTTCACGTGTCTTGAACTAAATCTACTGCTTTCGCCCCACTAAACCAGCAACTCCCGCAACCTTCCCATCCCGGGCAATGACAGCTCCCTCCTACTTAGGTCAAAACCCTTGGAGTCACCTTTGACACCCCTCTCACACGCACACTCAATCTGTTAGCAAATTATGTTGGCTCTGCTTTCAAGATGTATCCAGAACTTGACCCTTTCTCACCAGCTCCCCTACCTCCACCATTGTCTCTGGCCTAGATTATTTCAATAGTCTCCTTACTGGTCCGGCAGCTCCAAGCTTCCCGGTAAGGTGATCTGTCCCTCAAGCAGTATCTGGAACATCCTTTTTAAAATCTAAGGCACATTGCTTCTCTCCTCTGTTCAAACTCCTTCAGTGGCTCCCATCCCTCTCAGAGCAAAGGACAATGTCTTTGGAATGTTCCAGAAGGCCTAAACAGTCTAGTCCTCTTTGTTGGTTCCTTACAATACCTCTGGGAAGTAAGCAAGGGAGGAAGGATTGCTCCCACTTTACGGGTAGGAGAACTGAGGCCCACAGGGTAGAGATTATGTTCTTAGGTCTGAAGCACAGAGCATCTGGGGGCTCTGTCCATCACTCAGTCCCAGAAGCCTGAGTGGGCAGCTGCTGGTGCCTCTCATCAGATGGGTCCGCTCAACCCACCCTCTCCGAAGAGCACTGGCTCCCCGCCCATTCTCCAGAGTCAGACCCGATGCCAAAATAGGCTAATGGACACTGTGTGCTTGGCCGGGGCAGGCCCTCGGATTCCACCCCTTTTTAGGCTAGATCAGAGCAGTGCATGGTCCAGTCTGAGCTGCTGAGTAGCCATCAGAGGAATTTAAATCCCCTAAGCCCTGGAGTGGGTCAGTCTTAGGCAGCTGACTTTGTCCCTGCTCTGACTCTGACTCACTGAGTGAGCCTAGGCAAGTCACTTCTCTCTTCTGAGATACACTCTCTCCACCTGCATGGAGTTCTAACATTTAGGCATTGGAAGAACAAATTGATGGAACCTGGGCTGTATCCCTATGAGATTGACAAAGAACCAGAAGCCAGAAGATATCAACAATCAACTTTTGCCATTGCCCTTAACAAAGGTCCATGGTGGAATGTCACAGGGCTCTGCCCCCAGCCCCACCTGTTCAACAGGTCTATAGATCATTTTAAGGTGGGGAGATGGCCCAGTACAGCATAGCTAGGAGGGGCAATAAGGCATTGGATATCAGAACTAGGATGTCCAAAGATCCTGACCAGCAGGACCGATGAGCAGAATATAAGCAAACAAAATATAATAAGAATGGCTGGGCACAGTGGCTTGTGCCTGTAATCCCAGCAATTTGGGAGGCTGAGGATGGAGGATCACTTAAGGCCAGGAGCTTAAGACCACCCTGGGCAACACAGAGACACTCTGTCTCTACAAAAAAACACACCAAAAAAGTTAGCTGGGTGTGTTGGCACCCACCCATAGTCCTAGCTACTTAGGAGGCTGAGGTGGGAGGATTGTTTGAGCCCCAGCGATCGAGGCTGCAGTGAGCTATGAATGTGCCACTGCACTCCAAGATGGGTGACAAAGCAAGATCCCATCTCTAAAAAAAATTTAAAACTATATAATAAGAGTGACTGCCAACCCCCGAACTTGGACTCAAATGCCAACAACTAAGTGTGGAGTGAAGAGGTTAAGACTGAGATGGAGTGGGTTTAAACTGGTCGTTCTCTAGGGGACATTTTACATAATGCATGGGGTCGTCTTTGCACTGGGGGCTCTAGTGACATTTACAGGGCAAGAATCAGGAATGCTGGGCATCCCATAGTGGATGGGACAGTCCCACACAACAGAAATTTGGCCCACATCTTTTGTAGTTTTCAAACGTCCGCCAGATGCAAACCTACGACAACTATAAATCGGTCAGCCTTTACTACATTGCAGTACTGAAAGGTTTCTACAAGAAGTTCCGTGAAAAACTCAGTAACTTAGAAAAAGGTTGTTATTGACAAGGACACATAAATGGAATGGCAGTGAGTCAATTATTGAATAACATTCTCATTCCTCACAGCCTGTCTAGTCAATGTGTTAGACCATTGCCAACTACATATCTAGAGGAAAAGGGTTCCAGGGCATGAACGCAGTTACAGCAAAAACAGTGAAACCAACTGCAGATACTTATAACAGAGGAGATGTGTGACTCTTTTTTATAATCTTGGAGACAAGTATTCATAAATTATTAGAGATGCAAGAAATCTCACTGAATCTCACAAAATGACCATAAGGATGATCATTTTAAATCTCTGTTGTGAAAAGGATACATTGAGATGATGAGGTCACCATTTGTTTTCCAGTCTTGCTCAGAAATTGTTTCCACAGGTGCCCCATGTGGCTCCTCCATAGCGTCTTGGATTAAAGCTGCTTTCATGATCTATTTGCTTGTCGCCTCTGCCTCATGAGGGATCTGAAGGCAGAATGCACCCCTCTGTTGCAGGTGGGATTTTCAAGGAAGATGCATTTTCTGGGTGACCACACAGCTACCCTGGCCTGTGTCATAAAATGGGAGTTCTTTATCACTGCACACTGAGGCTCACCTTCCTTATTTCCCCCACTGACAGGCTGCAGCGTGCCTTGGGGGTGCTCTCCTTACTCCAATTAAAGTCTTTCTTTCTGTTATCACATACAAATAAGTCAAGTCTGTTATGTCTTGCCAAAACAGCAGGTTTTATTTCAATCTTCACCCTCACCTCCTGCCATTTCATTTTTTGGAACTTCTTTTATGTCATGGCGTCTGGTCTGCTTACATCTCTGGAATCCAGACTTACTAATTACGGGCATACAGGGTCCTGGCACCTTCATTATGCCTTCTTGGGTAGTTGCGCCCAAGAACATATTGAAATACACTTTATTTTTTTATCGCAAATCACTTCCATTTTATGTCTCCTTTATATTAGAGACATTGCATTGATGTATGTATGTATTATCATCCATAAGTTTCATTTCAGAACATTTAAATGAAAGAAAGCATAAAATATTTGATAGAGAAGGGGGCTTGGGTAATCATACTTGTGGGCTTAAACTCAGCTAGAATGTGTTCACGTGTTCGTCAAAAGATATGTGGCCAGGTGCAGGAGCTCACACCTGTAATCCCGACACTTTGGGAGGCCGAGGCAGGTAGATTGCTTGAGCACAGGAGTTTGAGACCAGCCTGGGCAACATGACGAAACCTCATCTCTACCAAAAAATACAAAAATTAGCCAAGTATAGTGGCACACACCTGTAGTCCCAGCTACCCGGGAGGCTGAGGTGGGAGGATCGCTGGAGCCCAGGGAAGTAGAGACTGCAGAGAGCCCTGATGGTGCCACACCACTCCAGCCTGGGTGACAGAGTAAGACCCTGTCTGAAAAATAAAAGAAGTAAAAGATACGTGCAAGAATGTTTACAGCAGCACCATTTGTAATAGTTCCAAACTGGAAACAACATGAATATCTCAAATATCTCGAAGCTGAATGGATACATAAACTGAGGTGAGGCGCACAAAGGAACACCCACAGCAGGAAGAATCAGTCACTCACAGCTACACTCAGCAGTACAGATGGGTCTCACACGAGCATGCGGTTGAGTGAGAGAAGCCAGCCACAAAAGAGTGCGTGCTGAATGACACCACTTATAGAAAGTTCTAGAATCAGCACAACTCATGCTGTTGGAAGGCAGGAGAGTGATTACCTTTGAGGGATGGAGGGTGGATGGAAGCACAAGGGGAACTTCTGGCGTGATGATCGTGTTCCTGTTTTGTGATCAGATGGGTTCAGTTTGTGAAAATGTATCAAGTTGTACAGTGATGTGCACTCTTCTGTGTATAGGCTCATATTAGGGTTCTCCAGAGAAACAGAAAACAGAGCCAATGGGGTGTGTGTGTATATGTGTGTGTGTGTGTCTGTGTGTGTGTGTGTGTGTGTGTGTGTATAAAGAGAGAGAGACAGAGAGAGCGGAGAAGAGGGGAGAGATTTATTTTATTTTAAGGAATTGGCTTACATGACTGGAGACTGGCAAGTCCCAAATCTGCAGGCTAGGCTGGCAGGCCAGAGACCCAGAGAAGAGCTGACGTTGCAGTTCAAGTCTGAAGGCCACCTGCTGGCAGAATTCAGTCCTTTCCTATGAAGGCTTTCAATGGATTGACCAAGGCCCACCCACACTGTAGACAGATTGCTTCACTCTATCTGCTGCTTTACTTTCGTGATCTGCTTTACTCAAGTCGGCTGATTTAAATACCAATTTCATCTTTAAAAAGATCGTGGCCTAGCCAAACTGACACATAAAATCAACTGTCACAATGCTATACCTCAATTAAAAAGTGATTAAAGTGGGGGGTGCTTTGGACTGAGGGTTGAGAACCACTAATTTAGTTGAAAGTTCATAAAGGGACCCACTTTTTTTTTTTTTTTTTCAGATGGAGTCTTGTTCTGACTCCCAAGCTGGAGTGCAGTGGCGTGATCTCGGCTCACTGCAACCTCTGCCTCCCGGGTTCAAGCAATTATCCTATCTCAGCCTCCTGAGTAGCTGGGACTACAGGCGCACACTGCCACACTCAGCTAATTTTTTGTGTTTTTAGTAGAGACAGGGTTTTGCCATGTTGGCCAGGCTGATCTCGAACTCCTGATCTCAGGTGATCTGTCTGCCTTGGCCTCCCAAAGTGCTGGGATTACAGGCATGAGCCACTGTGCCTGGCCAGGGACCCACATTTTAATTACAATCACCAAAGGGCGAGTTCTGCATTTGGTTGCACAAGCAGGAGTATTGTAACCGGATCAAGGAAGAGGATGTGTGTTCCCCCTGTCCTCCCCCCTCCCTCCTCCACCTCCTCTCCCCCTTTCTGCTGATTATTCATCACCTGGAGAATTCTGGTCATTTCTGAAAGCTATTCCTTCACAGTGACCCAGCTTGTCATGGAAGTTATGTGCCAAGGGAGTAGCCAAGAAAGAATGATTGGTATCTCAAAGAAACATGATTTACACAACAAAACAAAAGCCTTCAAAAAGAATAGGTGCCCTTAACCTCATAAAGGGCATCGATGAAAAACCTACAGCTAACATCATACTTCCTGGCAAAAGATTAGATGTTTCCCTCCCAAAGATCAGAAACAAAACAGTGATGCTCATTCTTGCCACTTCTATTCGACATTGTACTGGAGATTCCAACCAGAGCAATTAGTTAAGAATATGAAAAAAAAGGCATCCAGATGGGAAAGAAATAAAACTATATTTGCAGATGATATAATCTTTTATATACGAGAAGATGGTAAGGAATCAACTAGAAAATTCCTGAAACTAATAAACAAATTCAGCAAGGTTGTGGAACCTGTATGTAAAATCAATATATAAAAAGCAATTGTATTTCTATACACGAGCAATGAACAATCTAAAATCCAACTGAGAAAACAAACTTAATTTACAATAGCATCAACAAGAATGAATTGTTAGGTATAAATTTAACAAAAGGTACACAAGACTTGTATACATAAAACTACCAAATATTGTTGAAAGAAATGAAAGATCTAAGTAAACGGAGACACACTCCGTGTTCAGGGATCAAAGGACTTAATATCGTTAAGATGCCAATACTCTTGGAATCCGTCTAAAGATTCAGTGCAATCTCTGTCAAAATTCCAGCTGGCTTTTTTTTTTTTTTTTTTTCCTGGCAGAAATTGACAAGATGATCCTAAAATTCATATGGAATTGCAAGAGACCCCAAATAAACTAACTACAACGCTCAGGTAATCAGGACAGTTTGGTACCAGCCTAAGGATAGACATATAGATTAAGGGAATAAAATGGAGCATGCAGAGATAAACCTTTATGCTTACGACCAATTGACTTTCAACAAGGGTGTCAAGACCATTCATTCAACAGGGGAAAGAGTCTTTCAACAAATGATGCTAGGACAACTAGATATTCACATCCACACCACACATAAAAATCAACTCAAAATGGATCATAGACCTAAATGTAAGTTAAAAGTATAAAACTCTTAGGAAAAAACACAGGAATAAACTTTCATGACCTTGGGTTAATCTAAATCTTCTTTGATATAACACTAAAGGCACAAATGGCTAAAGAAAAAAAGACCGAACTTCATCACAATTAAAAAGTTCTCTGTTGCAAACAGTATCATCCAGAGAGTGGAAAGACAACCCACAGAAATTTAAAAAAAAAAAAAAAAAGGAAAATCACATATCTTATTAAGGGATTTGTATCCAGAGTATACAAGGAAGCTTTGCAACTCATATAAATATGCAGTGGTTTACACCTGTAATCCCAGCACTTTAAGAGGGCAAGGCAGGTGGATCACTTGAGGTCAGGAGTTCGAGACCAACCTGGTCAACGTGGTGAAATCCCATCTTACTAAAAATACAAAACTTAGCTGGTCATGGTGGCTGGCACCTGTAGTACCAGCTACCAGGGGGGCTGAGGCACAAGAATCACTTGAACTCAGGAGGTGGAAGTTGCAGTGAGCTGAATGCATGCCACTGCACTCCAACCTGGGCAACAGAGTGAGACTCCATCTTTAAATAAATAAATAAAAGTCATATAACTCAACCTAAAAATGGGCAAAGGATTTGAAGAGACAATTCTCCAAAGAAGATATGTAAATGGGTAGTAAGCACATGAAAAGATGTTCAGCATCTTCAGTCATTAGGGAACTGTCTATCTAAACCATAAAATACGACTTCATACCCACTAGACTGGCTCTAAAAAAATGAGAGACAATATTAAGTGTTGACAAGGATATGGAACAATTGGAAATTCATACGTTGCTAGTGGGAATGTGAAATCGTGCAACAACTTTGGAAGGCAGTTTGGTAGTCCCTGAAAAAGTTAAACATTGAGTTACCATGTGATCTAGCAATTCCAATTCTAGGTATATATATCCAAGAGAAATTTTTTTTTCTCTGCTAAAAATTCCTTTATTAGAGAAGAAGAAGACAAGTCCCAGGAGACAACCAACAATAACTCCCACCACCACCCTTTCTTTTTCTTTTCTTTTTTTCTTTTTTTTTTTTTATTGAGACAGAGTCTCCCTCTGTCGTCCAGGCTGTAGTACAGTGGCGTGACCTTGGCTCAGTGCATCCTCCGCCTCCTGGATTCAAGCAATTCTCATGCTTCAGCCTCCCGAGTAGCTGGAACTGACTACAGATGTGTGCCACCACGCCCAGCTAATTTTTTTGTATTTTTAGTAGAGACGGGGTTTTGCCATGTTGGCCAGGCTGGTCTCGAACTCCTGACCTCAGGTGATCCACCCGCCTCAGCCTCCCAAAGTGCTAGGATTACAGGCGTGAGCCACCATGCCTGGCCTCTTTTTCAAACACAAGCAGTCCAATCTGGCAAAAATATCAATCCTTGGATTTGGAGAAAAAACTCGTAACAGGCTTCTCTGACTTTGCCAGACATCTTCCATCCACACATAGACGGAGCCAGAGACTGTAATAAATCAGCATCAGGGGGAGGAAGCTCCAAGTTTGATGACATATGTGTCAGAATGTCTGTCTGAGTAAATTCCTGACTCTCCACCTGAGTGAGCTCTTGGAGGAGTAAACTGTTCTGCTGGCCAAAGGTAGAGAGCAATATCAAAACTCCATGTACACGCTCCAGTTGACTGAATACCATGAAGCATTCTCAGCACAACAATATAGAAAAACTTCAAAGGAAGGATTCTTCCTCTAAGTTCCACCAATTACATTACTTGGGCCTGAAACCATCTTGTTAGACTGCATGTTGAGGCTCATTATTCTAGATTTGTTTGGTGCTGTCTTTGCATTCAAGTCTTGTTTTCCAGAAGAAATGCAGGCACAATCCAATAGCAATTTTATCATCATGTGTTTTGGATGTTATAGTTAGCCTCCATTCCCCTTCCTTCTCCTTCTTAAGTATCACTAAAGCCTTCTCGGTCCCTGACCAACACCCCAACTTTCGCTGACACAAGCCTCCCCAAGAGAAATTAAAATATACATCCACACAAAAACACGTACACAAATGTTCACAGTATCATTATTCACAAGAATTTAAAAGTGGAAACAAGCCAGGCTCAGTAGCTCACGACTGTAATCCTAACACTTTGGGAGGCTGAGGCAGGAGGATGGCTTGAGCCCAGGAGTTTGAGATCAGGTTAGGCAACACAGTGAGACCTTGTCTCTACAATCAAATGAAATAAGAAAAAATTAGCCAAGTGTGGTAGCACACATCTGTAGTCCCAGCTACTCAGGAGGCTAAGGTGGGAGGATTGCTGGAGCCCAGGAGGTTGAGACTGCAGTAAGCCATAATTGTGCCACTGCACTGCAGCCTGGGCTACAGAAAAAGACCCTGTCTCTAAAAATAAAATAAAAGTGGAGACTATCCAAATGTCTATCAGCTGATGAATGGATAAATAAAATGCGGTATATTCATATAATGGAACATTATCTAGCAATAAAAAGAAATATAATTCTGATATGTGCCACGACATGGATGAACTTTGAAAACATTATGCTAAGTGAAAGAAGCCAGCCACAAAAGATGACATATTGTATAATTTGATTTATATGAAATGTCCGGAATAAGTAAACCTATAAAGATAGGAAATAGGCTCACGGTTGCCTAGGACTGGGGACAGAGGTAAGGAGTTGACTCCTAATGGGTATGAAATTTCTTTTTTGGGTGAAGAAATGTTCTAAAATGAGATGATGGTTTGGTGATAGATCTACAACTTTGTGAATACACCAAGTATCAAATTGTATACTTTAAATATGGTATGTTCATTATGTCTCAGTAAAACTATTTAAATAAAAAGAACGAATCCTTAACTTGTAAGTTCTATGGTAGAGATTTAGTCTAAGGAAATAGTTGCCAACAGGCTCAAAGATGTAGCGTATATCACCCAGAGTTCAGGTGCAGGTCACAGAAACCACATTCACTACTTTCAACATAAGGAGATTTAATGCGAGAAGTTGTGTTCTTGCAAAATCATGAAAAGTTCTGAAGCAAGGGACCTGGGCTTCTAGGAGTGATTCTTAGAATGTCACTACTAAACTGGCCTGCCCAGGAAAGATGCTGCCTCTGCCACCACCCAGAAGCTTGGGCACTATTGTCTTCAGGAATTTGTCACCTTAGCTTCACTCCAGCCATCAGAAGCGGCTGATGTCCCACCACCACTTCTCAACACCCAAGAGTTGGTGACCAGGCACTGTAGACACAGCTGTAGGAGGTCTCAATGGCTTCACAACTGGCAAAAGCTGGAGGATGACGTCTCTCTTACTTTTGCCTTCAAAACCTCACACAAGTGCATTTAATGGGAACTACTTAATTGGTCTCTAAACCCTAGCTGCAAGGGAGTTGGGAAATGCAGTCTTCACCCTTCCAGCCCCTGCAGTTGAGGAAGACATATAAGAGGAGGTTGAAATTGATATGGAATAAGTCAATCCACCTTCTGAGCCCAAGGCTACAGGGATGGCACTGTTTGCAGTAGTGAAAAAAATGGGAAACAACCTAAATGTGCAAGAAAAGTGGGGCTTGATAAGTTAGGATTCAGCCATGTGATGAAATTCTAGAAAACCAATAAATGTGTTGTAGAAATACATGTGATTTGAAAATGTTAGGCACACAGTGAAAAAAGGCAAGGGACAAAATTGTGCTTAGAGTCAACTTTCATGACAGTAGGAACCACATTCTCTGGTCCACTGCCTGCCACATGCTTGGCACAGGCTGAATGTTCAACAAATATTTCCTGGACAATTGAGTGATTCCATTTTTAGAAACTAAACACATAATTATGTGAGTTTGTATATACACATACACTTAAATATGATGTAGCAACACTGAACAAGATAAAACAAAATGTTAACACTTGTTCTCTTTGTTGGTGATATTTGGATTGACTTTAACTTTCATCTTTTCACTGTTCTGTATTTTATAAATTTTAAACAGTGAACATGTATTACATGTAATTATGGGGAAATCACAGATGTTCTTAAAGCCACAGAGAGAAAGCAGGCCTGCCTCATTTCTTCATCTCCCCCAGGGCCTGGCACAGAGCTGGATCCAGAGTGGGCGCCAAGCCACGCTTGGAGACCAAGTTGACCTCCATTTGCTGCCTGAGAGATTTCAGGGTCTTTCTTCAGGAACTCATGGGTAGAGCTGGGCTTCTAAGATAATCTAGACTCTAACATAGTAGTGCTTCTCCCCATCTAAAACTGGCCAAGTACCAAAGCCATGTGACCTTTCCCAAGTGCCAGTCTTGAGTGCTTGCTGAGGCTGTCCCAGGGTGACTTCAAGCTCAAGGATCTTTAAGAGCTAGATCAATGACTCAGCCCTGCCCCTCCCGTGCACCCATCAGGTCCTGGGGCCATTGTTGTTTTGATCTACGAAGCCAGGCCTGACCTCACTGCTCCCAGCTGTGCTCAGTCAGGCAGAGGCTTTTTAGGGATTGAGAGGAGGGTTGGTCTGCCCTCTGAGGCTGCCCCTTGGTATCATGAGATGTCTCTCAGGGGTTGCTTTGTTTGTTCCACTTTCACTTACACAGCTGTTAAGGTTTTAGGTCACACGAAGAGGGGAGTAGGGACCAGAATGAGAAAAATGCGAGTCCCAGTTGGCTCTGTGCCATCCAGAACCACACAGGCTAGTGAGGTAAATTACGAGCCTTGCTTTCCACAACCAGCTCTGCCTCACACTTTCTGCCAGTGGACGGGGCACTGACAATGGCAGGCCCTCTTCTTCCTCAGGGCCTTTGGGAGAATTGGAGGAGATCCCCGAGTGCTTGATAGTCAGTGCCAGCCATCACTCCACGGATCACCCCCATTAGCCAGGTGGGGAAACCAAAGCTCCAGAGAGGAAGGACACAGCTAGGGTCACACAACTGGAAAAGGAACATGTAACAAGAGAGTTTCCACATCAGCCACGATATTTGGAGACTGCAGGGCAGGCCCGAAGGGGAGGAGCAGAGAGAGGGATGTCACAGAGGACTGGAAACTGGTCCCACTGGGAACAGCTCACTTCACAGGACCTGCAAACACACCCCAGCATCAGGCTCAGCCCCACCTACAGAGACCAGGGTGGGGGTAAATGCTTCCGCCCCTGATGAACGGTGGGTGCCATTTCCCTTTCTGGCCTCAATTTGCTCTTCTTTTAAAAATGGCCCAGGGATGATGATAATCACTAAATTCAAGATCTAAAATTCTGGCCAGGCACGGTGGCTCATATCTGCAATCCCAGCACTTTGGGAGTTCAAGGTGGGAGGATCACATGAGGTCAGGAATTCAAGACCAGCCTGGCAAATATGGTGAAACCCCGTCTCTACCAAAAATACAAAAAAAATTAGCCGGGCGTGGTGGCGCAGGCCTGTAATCCCAGCTACTCAGGAGGCTGAGGCAGGAGAATGACCCCAACCCAGGAGGCAGAGGTTGCAGTGAGCCAAGATTGCACCATTGCACTCTAGCCTGGGCAACAGAGCAAGACTCTGCCTCTAAAAAAAAGAAAAAAGAAAAAAAAAATCTAAAATTCCATGATGACCAATTCCAGCACTATTTTCCCAGAATGCAGCCTTGACTATGCCACTTCCCTGCTTTAAACTTTCCCATGGCTCCCTGTGTCTTAAACTGAGCCTGGTAGACAAAGACCTTTGTTGTCCAAGCCCCACTAACCTCTCCAGTCTTGACATTCCTTCCAAGTACCCCCAAACCCCAGCCATATTGTTTGACTCCTTCTTCCTGTGAATTCTCCACACTATTACTCACTTCTGTAACTTTACCCCTGTGTGCACAGACAAGTCTCTTTGCATGTCTGTTAGGCTGTTCTTACGTTGCTGTAAAGGAATGTCTGAAGCTGGGTAATTTATAAAGGAAAGAGGTTGAATTGGCTCAGGGTTCTGTAGGCCATACAAGCATGGTACTGACATCTGCTTGGCTTCTAGGGAGGCCTCAGGGAGATGCTACTCATGGTAGAAGGTGAAGGCGAAGTGGGAGCTGGTATATCACATAGTAGGAGCAGGTGTAAGAGAGAGAGGGGGAAGATGCCACACACCTTTAAACAGCCAGATCTCATTGGAACTCACTCACTATCACGAGGATAGTGCCAAGGGTATGATGCTAAATCATTCATGAGAAATCCACTTTTAAAAAAATTTTACTTTAAGTTCTGAGATACATGTGCTGAACGTGCAGGTTTGTTACATAGGTATACATGTGTCATGGTGGTTTGCTGCACCTATCAACCCATTACCTAGGTTTTAAGCCCCGCATGCATTAGGTATTTGTCCTAATGCTCTTCCTTCCCTTTCTCCCCACCCCTCAACAGGCCCCAGGGTGTGATGTTCCCCTCCCTGTGTCCATGTGTTCTCATTGTTCAACTCCCACTTATGAGTGAGAACATGTGGTGTTTGCTGAGGATGAGGGTTTCCAGTTTCATCCATGTCCCTGCAAAGGACATGAACTCATTCTTTTTTATGGCTGCAGAGAAATCCACTTTTCATGATCCAATCACCTCCCACCAGACCCCACCTCCAACACTGGGGATTACAATTCAACATGAGATTTAGAACAGACAACATCCAAAATCTATCAATGTGAAACGCTCCTCTTTACCTTATCTGCAAAACTCATATTCATACTGCAAAACCCATGTTGTGTCACCTTCTCCATGGAGGCTGCCCTGATCTGTCACACAGAGAGAATCCCTTTTTCATCTGGGGGTCTCTCAGGTCCCAAGCCTTCTTCCACCACGACCCTGAACACTGGTTGTGAAAATTAATTGTTGTTCTTGTTTTTTGTTGTTGTTGTTACTGTTTTGAGACAGGGTCTCACTCTGTTGCCCACACTGGTATGCAATGGCACGATCATGGCTCACTGCAGTCTCAGCTTCCTAGGCTCAAGCAATCCTCCTACCTCAGCCTCCCTCAAGTAGCTAGGTCTACAGGCATGTGCCACCATGCCTGGCAAATATTTCATTTTTATTTTGTAAAGACGAAGTCTCACTATGTTGCCCAAGCTGGTTTTGAACTCTTGGGCTCAAATGATCCTCCCACCGTGGCCTCCCGAAGTGTTGGGGTTACAGGGGTTAGCCCATGCCAGGCCAGGAATTACTATTCGCATAGTGAGCACCTTGTCATCTGCTTTGTCCACTGAGCTGAGAGTTCCTTGCCAGCAGAAACTGTCTTACTCACAATTAAGCATACAGTAGGTACTCAATACATGTTCAGTAAATAAATTATCCAATAAGTAAATTAATCTTTCAAAAACCCCATAGCTCTGTCTCTGGTCATGGGTCCTTGGACAATGGGACTCCTCTCTGGCCTCAGTGTTCCAGCTCTACAACGGCAGGTAGACCAGACAGTTTCTGAGGGCATGACCGCTTTCTCCCCACAAGCTACAGTGAGTCAGGGACCCCAGTAACGTCATCAGCTCACTTAGAGCCCGTTTGGCTGAAGAGGAAATTGAGACACAGTTAAGCAATCTCCAGGGTCACACAGCATCTAATGTGTGTGGGCCAAATCTCTGTCCCTTCATCATCAAGTTCCCTCCACACTCTCCCAAGCCCGCTGTGTGGATGCAGCACAGACGGCTCAGGCGCCACACTACACCCAGGCTACCAAGACAAAGAAGAGCACGCCAGGCCGAGGGAACGACCAGTGCAAAAGTTCTAAACAGAGGACACGCCTGGCAAGCTGAAGGAATGGCAGGGAGGCCAGCGTGCCGGGGCCAAGTGAGCAGGGAGTGGCCAGAGAGAAAGTCTGAGAACAATAGGAGCAGATGGTGGAGGTCTTGGGGACCTGAGGAGAACTTTGGCTTTAATCAGAGTGAAGCGGGCAGTCACTGCAGGTTTTGAGCAGAGGAGTGGCAGGAGCTGACTTAAGTTTTAAAGAGATCCCTTTGGCTGTTGTGCGGAATCCAGATTGGAAGTGGGGATCAAGGGGAAAAACAGGGAGACCTAGTCCAGGTGAAAGAAACTGGTGGTTTGCACCAGAATGATGGTGGCGGTGGCAGAGGCAGAGGTCGTGAGAAATGGCCAGATTCTAGAGATATTTTAAAGGCAGGGCAACCAGGATTTCCTGAAAAATTGGGGTGGGATCTGAGACAGAGGAGTCAAAGCCGACCCTGGGGACCGAGCCTAGGGAATGGTGGCGTTTGTGTCCACTAAGATGGGGATATTGCGGGAGAGTGAATAGGGGGTGGGGCACATCAGGAATTTTGAGGAAGTGATTAGAAACCTGGACCTGGGATTTAAGAGTAAGGACAGGGCTGAAGATGCAAATGTCGGAGCCTTCAGCACATAGATGGCATTTAAAGTCAGGGATGGTGAGTAGACTGAAGATGATGCATGTAAATTTTAGGGCCCCTGTACTCAGTAAGCCCTTGGCAAATGATGGCCAAGCGGCCGTTGATGAGATGGTTGTCATCAAGACGTGATCCTGGAGTTAAGCTGTGAAGGATAAAAAAAGCACGAGAAACACTATGCACAAACAGGGTGTGAGCAGGGTCCTCCCACCTCCCAGCCCAGCCTTCATCCTCTCTCACCTGGACAACAGTACCACCCACCTCCTTCTGCTGCTCTTCTCGTCCTTACTCCCTCCTTAGCTAATGCTGGTATTTTGCAAAAAGCACGGGTTTCGGACCTGGGCAGATCTGGTCCTGGGCAAGTGCCTCACTTTCTGCATCTATAGTCTGTGCCAGAGCATGGGGCCAGGACCCACAGGGAAGGAATCAGACCAAGTGTGAATCCACCCAGACAGACCACAGGGCCCACCCCAGCTCCAGTGACCAGAGGCATGCTCCTTGCTTTCTCTGACCCCTATTTTTTTTTTTTTTTTTTTGAGACGGAGTCTTGCTCTGTTGCCCAGACTGGAGTGCAGTGGTGTGATCTTGGCTCACTGCAAGCTCCGCCTCCCGGGTTCACACCATTCTCCTGCTTCAGCCTCCTGAGTAGCTGGGACTACAGGTGCCTGCCACCACACTCGGCTAATTTTTTGTGTTTTTAGTAGAGACAGGGTTCACCGTGTTAGACAGGATGGTCTTGATCTCCTGACCTCGTTATCCACCTGCCTCGGCTTCCCAAAGTGCTGGGATTACAAGTATGAGCCACCATGCCCAGCCTCTGGCCCCTACTCTTTACATCTGGAAATTGGGTGATGGAGTCATTCGTCTTCTAGACATAGAACTACCTGAGAGGAGGATTAACTTATGGTCCTTGTCGTCCAGATGGGGCTGAGAACAAACAAACAATCAAAAGGCAATCACGGCCAGGCGCGGTGGCTCACACCTGTAATCCCAGCACTTTGGGAGGCCAAGGCGGGCAGATCACCTGAGGTCAGGAGTTCGAGCCCAGCCTGGCCAACTTGGTGAAACCCCATCTGTATGAAAAATACAAAATTAGCCAGGCATGGTGGCACATGCCTGTAGTCTCAGCTACTCAGGAGGCTGAGGCAGGAGAATTGCTTGAATCCAGGTGGTAGAGGTTGCACCACTGCACTCCAGCCTGGGCGGTAGAGCAAAAGACTCCATCTCAAAAAAAAAAAAAAAAAAGCCGGGGTGGGGGGGTAATCACATGTATAAAGCTTCTTTACACAGAGCCTGGCACACAGGAGTTGAACAATGACCATCCTCTCTCACCTACCCTCAGAGCTGACTTGCAGGGGCACAGATGGAATCAAGGTCTTTGAAGCCCTTGGAATTAATTATAAGAGTAATAAAAACAGTCAACATCTGCAGCTTTTCCCTGCGCCAAACACTAAACCATGCAATAACTCATTTATTCTTATCTACTCTGTGAGCTTGGTCCCCTCATGACCCCCATTATCAGGGTGTGGAAACTGAGGTCAGAGACATGACATTTGCAGTAGGTTGTACAGCTAGGAGCTGTTGGGCCTTGAAGCCCCAGTCGCTGTGCCTCTGAGCTTCCTGATGGGCCTGGGTACTGTCCTGTGAGCACTGGGAAGGGAGGTGACCTGCGAAGCAAGTGAGTCTGGCTTATAGGTTAGGCCCCCGTCGCTTCCCTCTGCCTACCTCTCTGTGCCCACAGGGGCTGCCGCTTAGGAAACCAAAGGGTTAATCTAATCGGAGCTTCCAGGATAGTGCACAGGGTGATTTATTTTATTTAAAAAAGTTTAAAAAAGAAACCAGCCTGTCAAGTCTTGTTTAGAAAACTGGACATTCTGAAAATATTGGTGAAGAGAGGGGGCTGCACCCCTTAGAAGATTGTTAGCAAAGGGGGGTGATGTGAATCCAAGGTGACAGGGGCCTTTTTCCATTTTTTTTGTTTTAGGCCAGAAAGGCAGGAAGTACAAATTGCTCTTCTAGGGGTCAACCAGCTCTGGGCACAAGCTCAGGAGGCTGCCTGTGGGGACTGATGGCGGAGTGAGTGCTGGGCTCCCCTTCCCCCACCAGCTTCATTTCCCTGGAGTTTTTCATCCGGAAAGAAGGGCCTGATGTCTCCACTTTCACAGCCACCGCATGTGAACATCACGGACGCTAGGGGCATAGAAATTCATTACTTGGTCCCTACTTGTCATTTCACACATGGGAAACTGAGGCCCAGAGAAAGGGAGTGAGGCATTTATTCGATAACTCATCAGTCAATAAACACTCACTAGAACCTTCCTTGTGAAAGTTCCCTCCCACCAAGGTGACTGGGAAATTAGAAAGGGGGCTGTGGCTTCCTTTGTGACTTTGATTTAGATTTGAGTACCTGATGTGTGGTCTGGGGCAGGTTATTTAGGCTCTCGAAGCCGCTGTTTCCTTGGTAAAATGAGGTCAATAATCCCTAAACCCCACAGAGTCACTGGGAGAATTAGGCGAGGGAGCTGTCCCTATCCCATTCAGCTGCTGGGCTGCATGAACGAAAAGAGGCTCAGGGCAGCTTAACCACATCCAAAAAATTAACTGGAAGGATGTGGGGATGGCTTACAGGTATTTGCCCAAGAGAAGTGAAGGGTCTGTCCACACAAGGAGCTGTACCTCTACGTGTATGGCAGCTCCATTCATAATCTCCCAGAACAACCCCAGGGTCCTTCAGCTGGTTAACGTACAAGTAAATTGTGGTATATTCATTTGACGGAATAGTACTCAGTAATAAAAAGGAATGAACCGCTGATATCTGCAACAACAGGGATGAATCAAATGCATTACGGCAAGTGAAGGAAGCCAGACACAAAAGGCTGTGTGCTGCGTGATTCCATGCCTACGACATTCTGGAAAGGCAAAACCATAGGCGCAGTAACCAGATCAGTAGTTGCCAGGGAAGGAAGGTAGGGGGAGAGTACTGCCTGCAAAAGGGCATAAGGGGAATTGGGGGAGTGACGGAAATGTTCCATATCATGATTGTGGTGTAGTAACACGACTATATTTGCCGATTCACGGAACTGTATTATGGGTGAATTGCACTGTATGTAATACAACACAGGTGAATTGTATTGTATGTAAATTTTAACTCCATAAATATGACTTTAAAAAAATCAAGTAAACAGCTAAAAAGCCCAACTTTAGAAAAGATGAGAGCTGACGTAGTTCTAGACATGAACCAGCAAATTTCAACCATTATTTAGAACTTGTGTCAGAGTTGTAAGAGTCAAAGTCCCAGAAGAGCGTCTGATTGGCTGACTTTAGGTCCCAGACCTGCCCTTAACTAGAGTGGGGTGGGGCCTCTTGATTGACAGTTTGACAGTATTAACAAGACTATGGAAAAGAGCAGTCAGCCAGAGGCAAAACAAAGGACTCGTTATGCCTACAAAGAGGACACCACCAACTGGAGATGCCTGTACATGCGTGTGGGGTTTATTATTCTGGAGATCGAGCCCTGCCCTTCCAGGACTGAGGCCAAACCTCCCGTCTCCTGTGGTGCTGGCGGGAGGTGACTGCAAGCACCTCCGCAGATGCAAAGATCGGGATTTAAACTAACTGGGTCAAGTTGAATGTTCCTTCAGACCTACAGCATTCAGTTGAGGCAGACGTCACTCAAGCGGCTCATCAAACAGGCAGGAGAAACAAGTGGTCAGTTTAGCCAAACATGTGTTCAATTTAGTCAAACGAGCTCCGCCACCGCCCCCAAAGGGTCATTCATTTCCATGAATGAAAGTGTGTTTGACTCTTATTGACTGAACTGGGTGTGCCAGGCAGACACAGCCAATGACTCAGCCTCGTGGGAGGGATGTAGGGGAATGCTGTATATGCGGGTGCTTCATCCCTCCATGTCTCCAGCAGCCCCACATGGCCATGGGAGCCTGGCCAGGCATCCACGACGCAGGCTTAATTCCCTTTGCATGCTATTCCAGCAAGCACTTCTCGGTGCCCCTGCTTCACCCTTTCTGAGCTGTGTGACCTTGGGCAATACACTGCACCTCTCTGAACCTTCATTGACACAAAATCACAGATAGAAGATTTTCAAGCACTTTCCAGGGTGGCGCTGCAGGAGCACTTTGAGACATAAACAGTTTGTGAAGTAAACAGAAACTCGGTGTAGCCCTCAAAATTACGTTTCTTAGATGTCATTCAGTTCTCATCTTGAATTTCTTATTTATTCATGTGCTTGTTTATGGGTTTGGTTCTGCAAGACTGTGCCAATATTAACAAAAGCATTTTAGGGGTTGATTGTGGATTGGGGGGCACATCTACTTTCTCTTTTATCTTCGACTATACTTTTTTCTATCTACTTTGCCAGAATTTCTTTATTTTGGAGTATTTCCTTTTTTAATAACAGCGCAATTCTCAATGTAAAACAGGTTATTCTTTTGTTTGTAAAATTAGCCTTTAATTACCTAAGTGATACATAACATTATTTATTCACAGAAGACTTTTCTCACCTTCCAGGGAATATTGAAATCACCTTTCATTACCACCGTATTTCCCCTGGTTATGGCCCCCAACATCCCCTCCCACCCTGCCAGCAATTTGGAGTGGATTTTTCCAAACCTTCTGTATATTTACATTTACGTACTGTGCGTATATTTACTTACCTGTTCCCATAGAAATTGAACAGCCTGGTGGAATCGTACTTCATGGAATGTCCTGCAACGTGCTTTCTTCGCTCTACCTTATGACTTGGAATTCTTTTCATGTCCACACACAGGAGACTGTCTCTTCTTTTTTTCAACTGCTGAGTAATATTCCCAGGCATGGCTTCTTCATCCATCCCCCTCTACTGGGCACTTAGGTTGGGATGGGTTTTTGCCATAACAGACAATGCTGTAAAGACCCTTCCTCGACACATCTCCCTGGGCACATATATGTGCAGTTTCTGTTAGATTTTTTTAAAATTTGAGAATCAGACAATATTTGCAAAGACTTTCAGAGCTTTACTCTTGGCTTTTTTATTTTAAATCATTCAAACATTTTTGAAAACCACGTTATCCAGAGATATTTCACATACCATAAAAGTCATGCATTTAAGTGTACAATTCAATGGCTTTTAGTCTATTTATGGATCTGTGCAAACACCACCATCCAATTTTAGAATGTTTTATTTACTCCCAAAAAGAAACCCTGTATCCATTAGCAGTCACTCCTCATTCCTCCCTCTTCCTTTCTCCCTTCCCTTGGCTCCTGACAACCCCTGCTGTACCCTCTATATCTATGAATTTGCCTATTCTGGGTGTTTCATATAAATGGAATCAGATGATATGTGGTCTTTTGTGACTGCCTGTGTTCACTTAGCGTGATGGTTTGGAAGTTCATTCTCGTGGTAGCATGTGTCAATGCATCTTTCCTTTTTATTGCTGAGTAATCAACCACCTTTATTTGAGTGCTTACTGTCTACCAAGAATGGTGACAACCTTCACGAAAATCCTGTAACGTAGGCACTGTTTTTATCACCCCCATTTCACAGAGGAGAAAACTGAGGCTTGGAGACGTGCTGTGACTCACTCAAGATCACACAGGACAGTCCATGGCAGAGCTGGATTTGAACCCAGGCCCGTGTCCTCATAGTTGAACCTTGCTGCTGCTAGAAGAACCTAGAAGGGAGTGAAAAGTGTCTTGTGGGGCTAATGTGCAGGTCACAAAGTCTCTCTACTCGTGGGATGGCTCTAGGTCACCATGGCAATCACTGACAATTGCCCTGTGAAGCTGCACAGAAAGAGCAGGACTGTTTATCCCAACACCAAATGGCCCCATCTGTTGTCAATGTCAGAGCTCCGGTCCTGCTTGTGCAGTTTTTCTGACCCTCCCAGCACCTCCCACCTCTAGTGTTTCCTGAGCCCTAACGTCTCCTCATCTTTTGGAGTTGTCATATCAGATGACCGTCTTTGTTAGGATCGTGTGCCAAGGAAGGGATAATCCGGTTGTCAGTTTTGATCCTATGAGAAAAGCAAATCTTGCTGCCAGAGATGGCCAGAACTCTGTTCTCCAAAAAATCCTAAAACTCCCCATTCCCTCGGGTGTCTGGATTGCTAGGAACTGGAGCCACTTCATAATAACAATAATAGAATCGACTTATTTTCCTTATCTCCCATTTCTTCTGATCTCATCCTTTGAGCCCAGCAGGATGGTGTGTCGGTCGTGTTGAGTCTTTTTTGAAGAAGAGGAGGCCACAGCCAATAAGAGGAGGGCAAGCTGGAGCCTGGAGCTGCGGCCCCTGCCTCACGGACTCACTGCCGGTTCTAGCATTTGAGCCTCATCTTCCATCACGCTCCTTGTTAAATGCAACACCTATTCCAAGTTATATAAAAACAGCTTTCTCAAATTTCAAAACTTACCAGTGCCTGTCCCCCAGTCATAGCCTCCCATATCTCCTTCCACCACTGCCAGCAATTTGGAGTGGATTTTTCCAAACCTTCTTCTGTATGTTTTTATGTATGTACTGTAGGTATATTTACTTATCTGTTCCCATAGAAATTGAACAGTCTTGTGGAATCATACCTCGTGCAATGTCCTGGCCACTATTTACTTCTATAGTGTTTG
This sequence comes from Mandrillus leucophaeus, assembly GCF_000951045.1. Classification (NCBI taxonomy): domain Eukaryota; kingdom Metazoa; phylum Chordata; class Mammalia; order Primates; family Cercopithecidae; genus Mandrillus; species Mandrillus leucophaeus. Next base: position 3,574,141 of record NW_012101477.1, read on the forward strand.
GAAGCCCCAGCCTGACTCTGCCCTGACTTGCAGTGTGGCCTGCGGAAAGGCTGGTGCCCGCTCTGAGGCCCAGCAGCGGGTATTCCTACTCTGTGCTACCCACACATCCCCAGGTCTGTCCTTTGTTTATCTCCCAGTGGTTGTCCTGGGATTGTAGAAGATATGATTGGAGGGTAAGTCAGACCCAGATCTCTCATCTCTGGTGCAGACAACAAAGACTGAGAGAGGCCCCAGCACCTCACCCTGATTTCTGGTCCTACCAGGGGCAACTGGCACCACAAATCCTATCAAACAGAGCTCCCGGGCTAACCTCAAGAACCTGGCTTGGTTCTTTCTCTCTCCTCCTTAGAACCCCTGGTTCAGGTCATGAATTCATTCAACAAGCCTTTACTGAGCAGCTACTGAGAGCCAGACGGGTGGAGGGAGACAGAGATACACAAACACTAGAACTTATACAAGGTAGGCTGTGACTATGTCCTGTGGGTGTGGGGCCAAGAGAGCAAGAAGGAAGTCTCTGGGTGGGTTTCAGGAGGATGGGTAAAGCCTGGGTTAAAGTTCGATAGGTGAAGAGGGAAGGCCAGCCCGGGTAGAGGGCACAGCTGGAGCAAAGGCCTGGAGGTGGGTGTTTGCAGGGTGCATTTGGGGGCGAGTACTGTGTCTGGTGAGGCTGGAAGGGAGGAATGTGGAAGATGTGATAGAAGGGTAAGCTGGCTCAGCCCTGTAGGGCCTTCAGTGCCTCGTGAGGTCTGGGATGTGATTTCCACTTTTACAGAAACAGAAACTGATGCTTCGGATAAGTAAATAAAAGTACCTGCCCATGGTCCATCAAGCTCAAGGGGCTGGGACCCTACGCCAGCTGCAGGAACAGTGGAAGGGGGAGGGACTGCACTTGGAGGGTGGTACATTGTGGAATCAGAACTAAGGACAAGATGACCAGGTCAGTCTCTCCATCTGCAAAGTGGATACACTGAAAGAATCCTCCCTCCCCACGCAGATGCGTGTTCTCTGTTCCCCACAGCCTGGGAGACCCAGATCCCACCCCAGACAGGCCACTCTCTCAAAGCGCTTGAAAGGTCACGCCTGCCTCCTGATATTTTCCCTAAGGCCCCATCCTAACACCCCTACCCCACCCCCTCCCACCTCAGGGGAGCCTGCCCCACCCTCCCTATGCTCCCTCACACCAGACACTGCTCATCCCGGTTAGTCAGTAGTTGGAAGAAAAACCTCCAGATGCCCCGGCACACTCCTGCCCACCCCACCCTCCCTCCCTCTCACATCAGCTGTCCACGTCTGTCTCTGGCCTGGAGGCACCTTGTCCTCGAGGAGTGGCTGAGCTGAACCAGGGCCTGAGAGCCTGGTCATGCTGTGTGACCTTAGGCAGTGTCTCCGACCTTTCTGAACTTTAATCTTGTTTCTGTGTTTCCTTCCTTCCTTCTATTCTTTCTCCAGCTGTGGTAACTCATCCCTCCCTCAGGCCATAAACGTTTATTAAGCGTCCAGTGTATACCACACACCATGCGTTAGGAGCACAGGCTGCAGTCCTTGGAGGCCTCACTTGCTGAAAGCTGTAGAACTGGACATGGCCCAGGCCCCTGAGGACTGCCCTGGAGGGCACAGGGAGACAGGACTGACCTCTGAACCTCGCGGGAGCAAGCACAGGTCCTGCTTTCCCACCTCCTGACCGTGTGGCCTTGGGTGAGGCACTTCCCGTCTCTGAGCCCCGGGTTCCTCATTTAACAAATGATAAGAATCATACTGTGAGGTTTAAATGGAATGTCTGACTGGTAGTGGGTTATTCCAAAGTTTCTAAATATTCACCTTTGTCTCCACCGTGAGGCCTGAGAATCCTTGGGGAAGGGGCTGAATCTCTCTAACGCTGGGATACTAGGCATCAGTGTGGCTGTGGGAACAAGATTTATTTGTGAGACAGACAGTCTTTCTGAGCAACACCGACCAAATACTCTACATCGACTGCAACCTGCTTCACCCACACACGGGGACTCTCCCTTTTCTGGAGAGAGTCCTGACTCTTGATGACATCATCATAAAGCTTAGGTGATGTTTATTGAGTACTTACTATGTGACCTGTAAGCACTGTAGAAACATTCTCTCTAATCCCCAGTGTCTGGGACTCTTACTATACCAATTTTATAGAGAAGGAAACTGAGGCTCAGAGAGGCCTAGTAACTTGCCCAGGGTCACAGAGCCAAGAGTGACCTCAGAGCCCTCCTGCTCTAAGCATTGCACAACACTTCCCCTGAATGGATGACAAAGGGCCCTGACTGCAGCGTCCGGGGATCTTGAGCCCATAATCACCCTCTCTGGGACTCAGTGGAGTTTTGAAACCTTTACAACCACTGAGGTAAGACAGGGCACGGTTTCCCAGTCCCTTTGAACAAATGGGAAAACTGCAGCCCAGAGAGGGGCAAAGGTACCTGGTCACTGGGACTGGAATCCAGGTCTCTGGGCCAAGCCTGGGTTCTGGTCTCTGTCTGCCACCTTCCTAGACGCCAGTCCTGCCCCCGGCTGGTCACATCCTGGGGTTGCTCAAGGCCATGCGTCACTCAGGTGGCTATAGTTCTGTGGAATGTGGGAGAGGAAGTGGGGCAGCTGGCTGGGTGCAGGACAGGCCTGGAATTCTGTGCTAAGCCCTGTGCTGGGATCCAGGAATAATCTAATGGGATTGTTCTCACAGCCAGCATCCACTGAGGGCCGACTATTTGGCTGCTGCTGTACACTCTCTCCATGAATTAGCTCACTCAGTCCTCATGACACTCTGTGCAGTGGGTACCAGTACGGCCCCCATTTTACAAATGAGGAAACTGAAGCACAGAGGTTCAGTGACTTGCTGTGTAGCGGACATGGCTACACAGTGAGGAGGCCAGGGCTGTGTGACTTACCCACTCTGTGTAATGAGCTAAGTCCGGGCCCGCAGGAAGAGGCGATAATGATGTTCAGAATGGAGCTGCTGCTGCTGCTGATAGAATTGATGATTTCTCAAATCAAACATTTTTGGGGGCTGGTGGTGAGCCAGGCACCATGCTGGACACTGTGGTCAAGAAGAGTTTAAAAATCTCAGGTGGGCCGGGCACAGTGGTTCATGACTATAATCCCAGCACTTTGGGAGGTCAAGGCGTGCAGATCACTCGAGCTCAGGAGTTTGAGACCAGCCTGGGCAACACAGTGAGTCCCCCATCTCTACAAAAATTAGAAATATTAACTGGGTGTGGTGGCGCACTCCTGTAGTCCCAGCTACTCAGGGGAGCTGAGGCAGGAGGATCGCTTGAGCCTGAGGGATGCAGGCTGCAGTGAGCCAAGATCGCGCCACTGCACTGTCTGGGTAACAAAGTGGGACCCTGTCTCAAAAAAATAAAAATAACATGCTTAGGTGGCTCCCTGTCTTCTAAGGAGCTCCCAGGCTGAGGATTTTGAAGGAAAAAAATACCTGGTAGAAAAGGCCAAACCCATCCTTTCATTTGGGGCAGGGCTGACACCTGTGGAAACATAGCCTTCCTTCCGCAGAACTGACTGTCCCTGCACCTCCTGTCTCTCCTTGAGGTCCGAAATAGGCAGGTTCTGGGACACTTGCTATTTCGGTGCCAAGTCTCAGGGCCCCCAGTTATTGCATGCTCGCCATGTAAGGCACCCAACGTCGGTCATTTAGATTGAGTCTTACTCAGGTCTGTTGAGGGATGGATTCTTGCCCCCATTTTGCAGAGGAAGAAAATGAGTCAAAATCTTGCCCATGGCCACGCTTGAACCCTGGCCTGTTGACCGACTTCCCTCTCGGTCAGGTGATTCTCCTCACCCTGCTGTTTCCTCCAAGCTTCCACCA
>NW_012101477.1:3580255-3585843 GCF_000951045.1 Mandrillus leucophaeus
AGACTCGGCTGGGTGGGGAGGCGCCTCGATGCTGCTTGGAGCCTCAGTTTCCCGGTCCACAGTGCATAACCATTAACCCTTGCCTCCCTGGATCAGGTGAGGCAATGGAACGCAAAGGGGTCCTGGCTGGCAAGAACCACCTGTACCTAAGTGTTCTGAGGCCAGGCCAGCACCCCCTGCACAGCTCCAGGCACACATCAGGGAGCCAGCCCCCACTGACTGAACCGGGACACGTGCCAGTGGTCCGCCAGGGCAGTAGTTTACAGTTTGCAACACTGTAACCCAGTGGTGTGCCAGCCAAGCCTGGCTGAGTCCTTGGCTCCAGCGGCCAGAGAGGAGCTTTCGGCATCCTATCGGGGAGGCTTCGGAAACCAGGCTGGTTCTTCCCACCCTCACGTTCTGCAACCCCAGACCTTGGCCACTTATTGAGTCTCGCCTATAAAATAAGAACAACAGTGTCAGCCTTTGGTGCATCTGTGAGGAAGAAGAGGAGTGCAACAGAGGCTTAATTTCATACCTGCACCCTCCTCCCACATCCCCCCAAACACAAGCAGCACTGTCTTGGGTCCCAGCGGGAGGAATTTCTACCATGGAGGATGTCACTGCTGGACCCAGAATCCCAGCTGGCTCTTGGGTCAAGTTCATCTGGGGATGGCTTCTGCACCCATTGCAACCCCCAGGAAGGGGTGTGGTACAGGGACATGGGGCAGGTGGAGCAGGAATGGGTGGCAGGAACTGTGGACCCGCCTGACCCTGCTGTGTGATCTCAGCCACCCGCCTCCCTCGGACCCAGCTCCCAATACACTGTGATGTGTCGCTTTGGTGGCCGCTTGTCCTCAATGCATCTTCTCACCACCCCCGTGGTCAAAAGCAGGTCTCAGTGGGGCTGGGAGATCCTGGAGATGCCAGTTATGATGAGCCCCCAGCCCCGTGTCACAGTGGGCACTTCTGACAGAGGTCTCACTGGCCTGGAAGACCTAGGCCTTTTCTCAGTGCAGAAATCCTATAAATCCTACAATTCTAGACCCCAGTGTTTCTGCACCCTTTGGAGCTGGGCGTGATTTCTGGAAACCCTTCTTCGGACAATAGATGGAGAAAATGCCCCGGCTCCCACAGCCCAGGGACTGGCCATATCTCCAGGGTCTTCCACGGGAACAACAATGGCCTCTTTCCTACTCAAGCTCCCTGGGACTGAAGTTTCCAAAAACAACATTTTCTCACCGCAACAGGCCAGCAGGAAGTTTTCCCTTCTGGCCACTGAGGTCTCTTCTGTTGTGATTACACGGGGACCGACATCCCTGATACTTCAGTGGCGCAGAACTATCTGCCCCCAGGTTTGAGAACAACACAGGACGTGGCGAGGGAGGGTCGTAAGAGGGGCTGGAGAACGAACTGAGCTGTAGTGAGGTGGTTCCCAGGGCAGAATCCTACGGAATGCCACAGCTCTGGATTCCAATCCCAAAGCAGCCACTTGCTCTGGGACCTGGGGCCACCTGGTGTCTTTGTCTACAAAATGGAAATCATGATAGCATCTAGGTAAGCGGAGTTGTTTTGGGATTTAAGTTGAGATAATTCACATAAAAGGCACTTTGCATGTCATTTTTGGAATAGTCGAAGGTGAGCCGGAGACCTGAGCTCTCCCACCGCAAGAACCAACTTGCGGCGTGACTTTGAACAAATTCCTGCCCCTGGGCCTCACTTGGACCACATGCTGTCCAGTGGCCCCACTCTCAGAGAGTCTGTCTTGCCCACTCCTCCCACCTTAAGGGCTTCCCAGTCTTGACCTTGAGCTTGCCAAGGTTTATGAGATTTGTTTTCCCCCAAGACCCCCACCCATCTGTCACCCTGACTGTGCCCTGGTCCTCTGCTCCATCTGAAACTGTAAATGGAACTTTTACATATCAAGCTTCTGTCCTGGGCTGGCCCTGGGGAAGAGGGTTCCCAACACGTCTTCTAGACTCACAGCAGCCCCTTGAGACTTCAGAGGAGGAGGCCAGAGAAGGGGAGACACTTATCCAGGCTCACACAGCAGCACAGCAGAACTAAAATCTACCTCTGGAAGTCTTCAAAGCTCCTATCATGTTAAAAATGTTTTGATTTGGAGAATATTGAACATACATAAAAGTAGATAGAATTGTTTAATAAATTCCTATGTCCCCGTCACCCAGCCCTGACCACCGTGGTATCTCCTGCCCCTGTGCACCTTCTCTGTTATTCGCCAGGAAATCTCAGACATCACATCATGTCATCTGTCAATGTTTCAGTATATGCCTTTAAAGGATAAGGACTCTCTTTTTTAACATAAACAAATTAACAAAAATTCTTTGATATCACCATTATGCCATCAGTATTTAAATTTCCGGTTGTCTTGTACATGTAATAAATGTTTTAAAATACGTTTTTGAAATCAAGATCCAAATAAGATCAGTACATCACAATGGGTTTACATTTCTCTTTACAGGTTCTCTCTTCAATGTTTTGTTCATTTTCTTTCTTGCAATCTATTTATTAAAGAAACCGGACCCTTTGTCAATAGTTTCCCTGTGTATGAAGTTTGTCAATTACATCCCGGTTCTATGTTTAACTTGTTCCTCAGCCCTGGGTATTTCCTGTAAATTGGACATTGGATCTAAAGGCAAAGCCCATGTCATTGACCTATACCAAATACTGCCCCTGTTTAAACCAAAAGAACCCTCTGATAGCAATAGAATAGCTCATGTTTACTGAGTATTTATTACACAACAGACATTGTACTAAGTGTTTTACATGCATTAATTCATTTCATGTTCACACCAGCCCTGGGAGGTAGATACTACTGTTCCCCATGGCTGCTGGAGGTCACACAGCTAGGAAGTACCACAGGGGTCACAACCTTGTGATTAAAAGATTTAGGGAAAGCTGGGCACTGTGGCTCACACCTGCACTTTGGTAGATCAAGGCAGGAGCATCGCTTGGCCCAGGAGTTTCAGACCAGCCTGGGCAACATGGCAAAACCAAAAATGAAAAAATTATCTAGGCACATACCTATAGTCCCAGCTTACTGATAAATGAAGAAATTAGTGTTGCACGCCTGTCCTCTCAGCTACTGAGGAGGCTAAGGTGGGAGGATTCCTTAAACCCAGGAATTCAAGGCTACAATGAGCTACAATCACACCACTGCACTGCAGCCTGGGCAACAAAGCAAGACCTTGTCTCAATTAAATTAAAAAGAAAAAAGGGGTTAGGGAGATTGGGCCCCGCCCAGCCCCTGTGTGACCAGGGTTGGGGAGAGAGGTCAGTCGAAAGAATGGCCGTGCTTCATGGGGAGTAAGAGGGCACAAGGCCCCCATGTCTAGGGAGGGCAGGTGCGTCGCTGGGGGTCTGAAGGCTGCCCCCGAGGCTCATGCATCTCCTTTTGTTTCCATAGATCTGGTCTTGGAGAGGTGTGATCTGGAGCTGGAGACCAATGGCCGAGACCACCACACGGCCGACCTGTGCCGGGAGAAGCTGGTGGTGCGACGGGGCCAGCCCTTCTGGCTGACCCTGCACTTTGAGGGCCGCAACTACGAGGCCAGTGTAGACAGTCTTACCTTCAGTGTCGTGACCGGTGAGTACCTGCATCCTCACTCCACCACCACCACCACCACCACCTCCTCTCCACCCTGACATGTCCCAGACCCCTGACAGAGAACAAAACAAATAACTTTACCCCTCTTTGTTCCCTGGGAGATTGCCACCTGTCATTAGCCCCATTTTAGAGATGAGGGAACTGAGGCCCTGAAAGGGAGAAGATGTCACGCAGACCACCAGCTTTGTGAGCAAGTCTGTGCCTCTGGACCCCTGAGCTTCTGAAAGCCTATTATCACCAGGGTTGCAGGTCAGCCTTCAACGAGGAAAGCTGATCAAGATCCCATCTACAGGCCGGGCGCGGTGGCTCACACCTGTAATCCCAGCACTTTGGGAGGCCGAGGTGGGTGGATCACCTGAGGTCGGAAGTTCGAGACCAGCCTGACCAACATGGAGAAACCCCATCTCTACTAAAAATACCAAATTAGCTGGGTGTGGTGGTGCATGCCTGTAATCCCAGCTACTTGGGAGGCCAAGACAGGAGAACCCGGGAGGCAGAGGTTGCGGTGAGCCGAGATCATGCCATTGCACTCCAGCCAGAAAGAAAAAGTGAGACCCCCTTGGGGAAAAAAAAAAAAAAAAATTCCATCCACAAGCCAGGCATGGTGGTACATGCCTGTAATCCCAGCTATTTGGGAGGCTGAGGTGAGAGGATCATTTGAGCCTAGGTCTTTGAATCCAGCCTGGACAACATAGCAAGACACCACCTTAAAGGAAAAAAGAAAAAGATCCTGTCTGCCCTTTCCCATATCAAAACAACTTTCTAATCCCTCTGCAGCCTGAAATCTATGCAACCCAGCCAGGCACCTGCATCAGGCCCAAATCAGGCCTGGGTGGCAGAGAAAGAGCCCAGTTGGCTTCAGCCTTCTATATGAGCAGTTCTGGGTCCCAGCAGTTCATTCTCCAAGCATTTGGCAGCTGCCTCAGTCTCTGAGGCTGGACAGAGAGACCTGGATTCTAGCGCAGGCTGGGTTGCCTACCTGCTGTGTGACCTTAGGCAAATTACTTAACCTCTCTGAACCTGAGTTTCGTTATCTGAAAGCCCTCATATTGCAAGGTTCTTAAGTGTCTGCTGTGGGGGAGGGCCTGTGGATGTTTGCAGCTGTTGCTTATCTTCGTACTGGGGCCGCAGGAATGAGTAAAGGGATGCCAAGGCCCCAGGCATCTCATCCCCAGATGCGTCGTGCCCAATTTTCTTTGTTGGCCATTCCTGGGAAAATGCCCTCAAATGCCAAATTAGTGGGGCTGGTTTCTGGTGGGAGCCACTCCCTTGAGGTCAGTGAGGGGCCACCTGGCTAGGACTCGGGGTGGGAAAGGCCAACTCTTTCTGAAGTATCCGAGGGCAGAGATGGCAGCAAGCATTCCTTGGCTGAGGCCTGCATTGACCTAGAAGGCCGTTGATAAGGCTTATCATGGGGACTGCAGGCTCGCCTCGAATACCTCCTCCATCCGTCTGCTCCCTGCCCCTGGCCTCCTGGTAGAGACACACCCATTGCCCAGGAACTCCCCCCATAAGCACCCTGGCCCCGTAGGTCACTTGCTAACAGAGCCAAGGAGTCCCCAGCAAGTCTCTGACCTTCCAGCCTCAGTTTCCCCCTCTACGAAGTGGAAAGTGAGGGTACGTGGCAGTTAAGGACTGGATCTGGTGGCCTGAGAAAAGTCAGGCTTGTGGTAGTGAAAATCACAACATCTATGGCACACCCGCTGAACGCATGCTTGTCTTGAATCCTCGCAGCTTAGAAGTTATAAAGGACTCCATTCTGCAGACAGGAAAGCTGAGGCTCAGAAAGGTAGTCACTGGCTCAGGAGGGTCAGTCACACAGTGAGTTAGGGACACAGAAGGCTTCAAACCCTGACCGCAGGGTGAGGCTTTTCATCCGTACCTCCCTGCAGTAGGCACATTGATCACAAGTGCCTGCCGGGTCTCAGTGTGTTCCTCTGTGAAATGGAATGGTAGGTGAGCTGCTGGCTTGGGCAGCCTG
>NW_012101477.1:3586036-3586527 GCF_000951045.1 Mandrillus leucophaeus
TAGCTGGATGGCTGATTAGCTGGATGGCTGATTAGACGGATACTAGGATGGGTGAGATTGGAGGATTATCTGGGTTTTGCTGCAGGAAGGGACACGGGTGTGTCTGTTTTCGCAGGTGCGTCTGCATGTCTGTACCTGAGTCCATGCCTGCATGTGTGCCCACCTCTGAGTAGCCACGTATTTGTGTGTCTGTGGGTGCCCTCTCTGATTTTGCATCCACAACTAGCAGCGGCATTTGGCGTCCGGGAGCTCTGTATGTGTGCCAGGTGCCTGTGGACACCTGATCATCTGTGTCCACAGCTGTGTGTGGCTCGCAGTCAAGGCTACCTGGCTGTGCCAGGCTGTATCTGAGTCCTGGTATGTCTCTGCAATTAGAATCTGATGTTGTATCCATGTCACTGTGTCTGTGTGTCCAGCTGTGTCTGGTGTATCCGTGGGAGTGTATCTGTGTCTGTGTGTGTATCTCCACAGCCCTGTGTGTCTGTGTCTGC
>NW_012101477.1:3587191-3600296 GCF_000951045.1 Mandrillus leucophaeus
CATTCTCCTGCCTCAGCCTCCCGAGTAGCTGGGACTACAGGCGCCCGCCACCACGCTGGCTAATTTTTAATATTTTTAGTAGAGACGGGATTTCACCGTGTTAGCCAGGATGGTTTCGATCTCCTGACCTTGTGATCCGCCCACCTCGGCCTCCCAAAGTGCTAGGATTACAGGTGTGAGCCACCGCGCCCAGCCCAGATGTCCCCTTTCTTATTTCTCCTCCAATTGTCTGGGCAGCGTAGTGTTAGGTGATTAGGGTCCTGAGTTTGGGGTTGGGTGAAGGGCCACTGCTGACCTTCCCACCCCAGCCAGCTAATCTCTGTCCTCCAGTCTCCACCAACTTATCTCAAACCATAACCAACCTGCCCTGGTCACTTCCGCAGCCCCTGTAGGCAGCCACAGAGGAGCCCAGATCTCTGAGTACAGAGTGCACACATCTTCCCTGTCCAAGCAACCAAGAAATTCCCAAGGCCTGGGGAAGCCTGAGGGACAATACCAGGAAACCGGGCCCTCCCTCAACTCCAGGCCTGGCCTGGGTCAGCACTCGGTTCAAGGCCTGGCCAGCTGACTCTGCTCCTGTGCGGGAACATTCTAGCTTGTGATGGGAAACTGAGGCCCAGAGAAGCAGGAGAGCTGGCTAAGGTCACTCAGCGAATGGAGCTGAGTGAATGTGAAAGTGAATGTGTGGCCTGACCCCACACATTCCTAGATGTGTGTTTTCACCCAGACAGTTCGAGACCTGACAGATTCTGTTATGGGGTCCAGGCCACACTAGACAAATGCCATCCTTGTTAAAGGGATAAAGCTCTGCTTCCCTCCAAGGATGGGGTTGGGTTTGAGGGGGTGTGGCTGTGGCCGTAGGAGTGAAGTCAGCCTGGAGGAGTGAAAGTAACCCTTATGAGGCGAATAGAAGGCTTTACTCTAGAAGGTTCTGCTCACCCACCCCATCCCAGCCCGGCCACCATGGTCTGGGATAGTGGCCAGGACCCTATGCTCCCTGTGGTCATTTGGGCACAGAGTCGTCCTCATGGTGCCCCTGGTCCCACAAAGAGGATGGTGTAGAACCGCAGCCAAGGACTTTGTGAAGCCAGCTTACGCGAGCAGCGGGTGGACCGTGGGACAGCCTGTCCTTCTCTTGTCCCCCCGAGATCTGGGAAGAAAGGGGTGTGTGAGTGTGTGTGACTGTGTGTGCATGGCTGTCCCAAGATAGAGAGAAAGGGAAATGCGTTTCCTGACTTGTCCCCGAGGGTAAAATGTCAACAGCGACATTGGCAATGGGACCTGGCCCAGGCCTGATGCCACAGAGACCAGATCATTGATCCTCTGAGCGGGGACGTTTCTGGGATTGGAAGGAGGGCCCTTAAGAATTAAGTAAGGGCCACAGGCATAAACTGAGGCTGTCCTGAGCAAACTGTGATGCTTGGTCACCCCAGCGCCACCCCGCTCAGCCTCAGTTTCCATATCTGTGAAGTTCTTCAATGAAACTAGACCATCTCTATATTCCACTCCAGTTCTCATAATCTACTATTTAGCCTGAGAATTCAGATTTTTAGTGGCCCCTTCTAATAACACTGACGATCGCTCACATTTCCTGCATGATAACTGAGCTGGTCACTGTTCCAAATGCTTTCTATGAACTCTCTCATGGAACCTTCGAAACAGAACCAGGAGGCGTTCATGAAAACTGAACAAGGCTAACTATGATTTCCTGAGCACTTACTATACACCAGGCGCCTTGTGGGATGCTTTGCATGCCTGTCCTCTTTAAGCTTCACAACAACCTTATAGGGAGGTACTGCCACTGGCCCCATTTTACAGATGAGAAAACTGTGGCATAGAGAAGCTAAGTAACTTGTCCAAGTTCATAGAGCCAGTTTCGAACCTGAGATTGGACCCTCTCGGGCATGTGGCCTAAGCCTGTTTTCTTCTTGGATAAGAAAGCAGATCAGAGAGGCCTGGTGATGTGGCCCAGGTCACACAGTACTCAGGGGCAGAGTGGGGGAACCAGACCTAGGGTGGGTCTGGGACCCCAAGCCTGCACGGCTCCTCCCCGAATGCCAGTTTTGGAAGTCAGGGAGCATTCAAAGGCTTCCAGTTGGCCCCTGGCACTTGGGCAGGGCCCCAGAGGCCTGTGTCGTGCCTGTTAGTTCATGGTTACATTTGAGCTGGGTGTGGGTGGGGCTGGCTGGCAGGGAGGAGGGGGCTGAGGGCTGGGAGGGAGCCCCAGGGTGAGCAGGCCCCAATAATGTCAGCAGCGGGTGGGCAGAGCTGCAGGGAGGGAGATGTAAGAATAAAAATAAACTTTCCTGGGCACCCGCCCAGCCAGGCAGAGAACGTCGTCTGTCTCCTCTCCACCACCCAAGTCCAGAAAGTGACCGGCCCCTCCTCGCCCTGCCCATGACTCAGACCTGCCTGTGGGGGTGGCCCTCCCCTCCACCTGGAAAAGTCCCTCAGGCTTCCCCAGGCCTCGGGAATTTCTTGGTTGCTTGGAGAGTGTGCCCATTGCTGTGCCTTTGAGAACCCGGCTGGGGAGCGTCCTGTTTGGGAAGGAGAGGCACCGTAGAAGACAACTGAGAGCTAAAGACCCACTTCAGATGCGACCTTTGCCACAAACTCCTAGGATATCCTTGGGAGACCCCCTTCACTCTGAGCCTCAGTGTTCTCACCTGGGCAAGGGGTCTCAAAGGAAGCAGGTGCTTCATAAAGTGTAAAAGGCTGTAGGAAGGAGAGGGGTGGTTATGACCAGCATCTCAGAACTGCCTGTGGAGATGCGGGGGACAGCAGTTTGGGGGGCTTAGGGAGACAGACAGCTAGAGGCTGTGTGGGCCAGCCAGCATCCTCCGCTGGCCTACCGCAAGGGGCTCTCAGAGGAAGGAGGTCCCTTTCTGCTCAGTGTCTGGGCTTCCTTCTCTGAGGGAAAAAGCGGGACGCTAGCAGGTAGAGGATTTAGGCAGGAAAGGGGGGCCCTGGGGCATCTTGCCTAATCCTTGTCTGTGCTACACAAATGAGCCAGGCGATCCCAGAGAGAGGGATGGGCTTGTCCCAAGTCACGTCATTGCAGAGCAGTGGAATGAGCCTTGGTTCCGGGTTGCCTGGCCCTCCCTCAGGAGGACTCTCTAGTTGAGGACATGTGTGTGCCTGTGGTTTTTTATGCATTCCCACAAAACCACCCCAAAAGGCTGGGGTTCTGAGCCCCTCTTTACAGGTGAGGAAACTGAGGCTCAAGGAGACAAAACTTCTTGCCAAAGTTATTTCAGTGGTTAGTGGCAGAACTAGGCCTGGAGCCCAAGCCGGGGGACCCCAGGTAGGTGCCCTGCCGTGCCAGCCCTGCCACCCCTAGCTCACAGCTACTGCTTCTCCCTCCACAGGCCCAGCCCCCAGCCAGGAGGCCGGGACCAAAGCCCGTTTTCCACTACGAGATGCTGTGGAGGAGGGTGACTGGACGGCCACCGTGGTGGACCAGCAAGACTGCACCCTCTCGCTACAGCTCACCACCCCGGCCAACGCCCCCATCGGCCTGTATCGCCTCAGCCTGGAGGCCTCCACTGGCTACCAGGGATCCAGCTTTGTGCTGGGCCACTTCATCTTGCTCTTCAATGCCTGGTGCCCAGGTGAGCCACACGCCGTCCACTCACAGCGTTGGGGTGGGCAGGGCTGGATCCGCCCATGGAGGCCACTGGAGGTGGGAAGAACAGGGGATAAGAGACACACATCAAAGTGGACTGAGTGGGGCCCACTGTGCTCCAGCCTCACAAAACCCTCAAGACATGAGTACTCCTGTCATCCCTGTTTATAGAAACAAAATGAGGCCGGTCTCAGTGATCCATGCCTATAATCTTGGTCCCTTGGGAGGCTGAGGAGGGAGGATCACTTGAGTGAGCCAGAAGTTAAAGACCAGCCTGGGCAGCAGAGCAAGACCCTGTCTCTACAAAAAAAAAAAAAAATTTAACAGTAGCTGGGTGTGGTAGTGCACGCCTGTGGTCCCAGCTAATTGGGAGGTTGAGATGGGAGGATCATTTGTGTCCAGGAGGTGGAGGCTGCAGTGAGCTGTGATTATACCACTGCACTCCAGCCTGGATAACAGAGTGAGACCCTGCCTCTAAAAAACTAAAAATACAAAGAAGTAGAATGACATGCCCAATTCCAGATATTTACCAAGGGACTTCATTCACTGTTTGAGGCCTGTGTATTCCCAGACCACTATGAACTGGGGCTTAGCGGTGACTTGGTTTCAAAAGCTACACATCAGAAAAAGGGTGCCCAGCTGATGCCCAGGCCCGGGCACTATGTCCTGGTTCTGTTTCATGGGGCCCTGTTTTTGTTTTTTGTGTTTTGAGACAGAGTTTTGCTCTTGTTGCCTGGGCTGGAATGCAATGGTACGATCTCGGCTCACTGCAACCTCCGCCCACCAGGTTCAAGCAATTCTCCTGTCTCAGCCTCCCGGGTAGCTGGGATTACAAGCATGTGCCACCACGCCTGGCTAATTTTTATATTTTTAGTAGAGACAGAGTTTCACCATGTTGGCCAGGCTGGTCCTGAACTCCTGACCTCAGGTGATCCACCCGCCTCAGCCTCCCAAAGTGCTGGGATTACAAGCATGATCCACTGTGCCTGGCCGAGGTGGGCAGCCATGTTTTAAATCTCACCCAGACTGGTTTGGGGAAGGGAAACGGGGAGGTGAGGTTGGGGGGAGGGCTGCGGGAGGGGGGTGAGTAGGAGCAGTTTGACTGTCCAGCTGCCTTCTTACGCACTGTCTCAGTCGGGCCTCTCAACAATCCTAAGGGTGACATTACAGCGTCCCCACTTCACACACAGGAAACTGAGGAGGCAGGGGTTGCCCATCACCTCCCCAGGCCTCGATTTTCCCATCTAACTAGCAAGGCAGTCGGGTCTAATGATCTGTTTCCTTTCTGCTCTAATGAAACAAAGCAGGGGGACAAGCATCACGGGCCAGGCCCCTCCTGGGAATTGTGTGTCTGTCCTCAAAAGGGCGGAAATTCTGGCCTCCTGGCTGTTAGACCACCACCTTCTTGCTGGCCCACTGCTTTATCTTTTTTCTTCTCTATTTTGAGGCAATTTATATTTGAGCAGAAAGCTTTTAAAATGTTTCTCGTTTCCATATTTTGACTTTTATTTCCCAGTATAACAGTAGGCCATGACAGCATTCTCTTTAGAAAAGCTTCAAGCCCAGGTGCAGTGTAATCCCACGCCTGTAATTCCACACTTGTAATCCCTGCAGTTTCGGAGGCTGAGGCAGGGGGATCACTTGAGCCAGGAGTTCAAGACCAGCCTTGCCAGCATGGTGAAACTCACCATCTCTATAAAAAAATACAAAAATTAGCCTGATGTGATGACACACACCTACCTGTAGTCCCAACTACTCAGGAGGCTAAGGTGGGATCATCTCTTGAGTCCAGGAGGTTGAGGCTGCAGTTAGCTGGGATTGTGCCACTGTACTCCAGCCTGGGTGACAGAGAAAGACTCTGTCTCAAAAAAAGGGGAGGGGAGGGCTTCAAGACTACAGAGAAACGGCCTCCCCCTTTGACCCCTCCTCCTGGGGGAACACCATTGTTAGATATTTTGCGGGGGCTCCCCTCCTTAGGCCAGTCTGCACGTGCCTGGAGAAACTGCTGTATTGTTTAGGGCTCTGTCTCTCTATCACAAACATAAAAGGATCCCACCGTATACATTAACCTACAACTTGGTTTTTTCCCCTTGCAATACACTGTGAGGATCTGTCCACATTGGTCTGCAAACATCTGTTCATTCATTCTTTCTTTCTTTTTTTTTTTTTTTTTGAGACCGAGGCTCTCTCTGTCACCCAGGCTGGAGTGCAGCAGTGAAATCTTGGCTCACTGCAACCTCTGTCTCCCGGGTTGAAATGATTCTCCTGCCTCAGCCTCCCATGTAGCTGGGACTACAGGCATGCACCACCACGCTGGGCTAATTTTTGTATTTTTAGTAGAGACGGAGTTTCACCATGTTGGCCAGGCTGATCTCAAACTCCTGACCTCAGGTGATCCGCCCACCTTGGGCTCCCAAAGTGCTAGGATTATCGGCGTGAGCCACCAAGCCCGGCCACATCTGCTCATTCTTTCTAAGGGCCTCGAGTGTCCTGTGTCTTGCCCATGTGGATGGTCTAGCCCCCACTGATGGACAAGAGGTTGTGCCTGGAGGCTCATGGCACGCAGGGACCATGCATCAATGAGCACCATTGCTTCAGACCCTGTGGCCAATGGAATGATTTCTCGGGACAGAATTAGCCTTACTGGATCCCCCCGCCCCATAGGTTTGTTTTGAATTTTAGTCAACTGCAGAGAGTCGCAACTAGTTGGCAGCTTTGCCAACAGGACAGGAACACGCCGGTGTCCCCACCCTTGTCCACACCACAGGGTTTCAGAGTTCAGGGAATGGGGAGCGTGGTTCTGGGGGATGGCCCCCTTCCTCCTGCTTGGCCTCACCCGGCGGGTTGGAGTGGCGGTCAGCCAAGCGGCACAGTGACTAAAGTGACCCACATCCCGGGGCAGGAGCTGTAGAGCTGGTGATGCAGAGGCAGGAAGTTGGGCTGGGGTGAGCGCAGGAGCGCTACGGGAGGAAATCAGTCTGATGAGTGGGAAAGGGCCGGGTCTGCCTGGAAAATGGGACCCTCCTATACGTCAGCTCCAAGACCAATATGATCGAGTGCCAGTTATATGCAAGGTTTCACGTCCCCAGTGCCCCCACCTTTACCAGATGGAGACCTGAGCTGGGGACGTCACAGTCTTGGCATCCTGAGCTGGGGTGGGGACAGTTCAACAAGTGCTGACACTCATTCTAATGTTGAAACACTGTGGGTTGTCCTTTCTCTTTCATTCTTTATCCCACATCCTCCAGCTGCTGCAGAGCCATTATAGTTCATTGACTTCAGGGTTAATTTTTATAGAAGTTTCCAGAGCCAAAGATCAGAACACACAAGAGACTTGGCCTCTTTCCCATTTTTCCTCACTGTGATGAAAGTGGGGGCTGCTGGTCGCCGCAGATGGGCGTGACAAAGCCCAGGGGTCTGAGGGTCCAGCAGCTGCTTCTTTCCCAGGCCACCTACTCCATTAGACCTGACAGGCACAGTGCCTGGGGCCCGAGAAACTTTTAGGGGCCCGTGAACATGTTTTAATTTAATTTAAAATCAGAAGAAAAAAATGAACATTTAAGTTGAACAATAGGTTTTAATATGTAATACTGAGATAGCTGTCATTAACCAAGGCAGTCATTTTTCAATTACTTTTTTTCTCATGGAGGAAGGAATGCATGAAGTCAAGACTGCCTGCGGCTCACCAAAGTCATAATGCGGCTCCAGATTGCCCCTTCTTGGCCTCAGTTTCTTCACCAGTGAAGTGGAGTCAGTAAAGCCCGCCTGATCTTTGGCCTCCTACCATCTGGTCCCAACTTCCTCAGCCCCCTCTTCTCCCCTCACTGGCCACAGACAACTAAATGCCCTGCATTTTCCAGCAGCCAAAACTTTGTTCTTTCTGGTCCTCTGCTTAGAATGCCACCCTCCAGGTTCCAACTCTCTAAACCTTAATCATTTTTCAAGACAGCATTCAGATGCCACCTCCTCCAGGGAGCCCTCTGTGACTCCCTCAAGCTGGACAGGACCCCACCTCTCCTGAGCTGCAAGAATCCTTTCTTGGCCTTCCCCTCTGCTACTGAGCTCTCTCTCCCTTGAATCATGCGCCTCCCTCATGCTACCTCAGGGCTTTCGTTTCCAAAGCACCTTTCAGATCTGCATTTTGGGCTGACACAGTGAGATGTTAAGGTGGGCAGAGAAGGCAAAGTAGCCTACCCAGGGTCACACAGCAAATGAGGCTCAGGAGTTTCCTAACTCCTGGTCCAGTGCTCCTCTGTCTTTAGTCTCAATTTTCCTAGCTATAAAATATTCCTGAGCCTTAGTTTTCCCATCTTTAAAATGGGGCTTTCAAGGGTCCGTTCCTCATAAGGCTGTTCTGGAGATTAAATTTATTAACACAGGCCAGACATTTATCACAGGTCCCGGCACGTGGTGAGTGTTGGAGAAATGGCAGCCTTTGTTGTCACTAACCGATAACACCTTATCTCACTGATGTGGGATTATTCCTTAATGGTGACTTTCCCTAATTAAAAGAAGGATGGATCTCTGAGACACTGGCTTGGCCTAGGGAGGTGGCACCCTTGACTGCCAGATTTGCGGGGACCCTTGGGCCTCTGCAGACCCAGAGCTGAGGTCCCTTTCTTCCTGCCTGCAGCGGACGCTGTGTACCTGGACTCGGAAGAGGAGCGGCAGGAGTACGTCCTCACCCAGCAGGGCTTTATCTACCAGGGCTCGGCCAAGTTCATCAAGAGCATACCTTGGAATTTTGGGCAGGTAGGGGCAACACCCTGTTTCTCCCAACCATCTCAGGCCCTTCTGTGTGCCTGACCCTGTGTCTGGGGGCAGCCAAAGCTGCATAGCTGGGAGTGAGTCACAGAGTCATCCACTTCATGCTGTCAGGGATGCAAAGGCCCTGAAACAGCTGAAGGTTCAGAGAGGGCCAAGGCTGGCCTGAGGTCACACAGCAAAGGCGGTGGCCCTGGATTCAAGGTGGGGAAAGAACTAGGAGAGCCTTTGGGAGCTGTGAAGTTGGTTGGTATCCCGGGAGGGGGGAAGAGGGAACAGTAAAGCTCATGTATTTAAATAATAGGCAGTACTTAGAGGGCACTCGCTGTGTGCTAGGCATGTGCTAAGAAGGGGCTTTAAACCCTCACCCAGATCAGTGGTTCTCAGGATCACTGAAAGACGGTGTTAAAATACTAGGGGGTGAGAATTTGCTCTTCAAACAAGTTCCCAGGTGATGCTGGTGCTGCTTGTCTAGTAACCATACTTTGCGAACAAACAAGCCTGAGATTTAGGGGCTAAAAGCAACCATCACTTATTATTTGTTACAAGTCTATGGGTCAGCCGTGCATGGCTGTCTAGGCTGGGCTTGGCTGGCCTCAGCCGATGGCTCATCTGTTTCATGTGGTTTCTCACTCTCCAGCCGGCCAGCCTGGGCTGGTTCTCTAAACCGGTGATGATAAATTTCATTTATCATCCATCCACCTGTAAAAATTCTTGAGACTGCTGGGAAAACTCACAAAGCAAGAACTATTGCACCCCTGACCACTCAACTTCCTGGTGTGTTAGGAGGTATTGGCCTCCTGGGGTGGGGTTCACCCTGAGGCTTCCCCCAGCAGCCTCTGGGGCAGGGTTCAATGTTCAGGCCTAGAGGGTCCTACCCTGAAACCATAGGGAAATCTTCCCTGTATGGTCTCAGGCTCTGACCAAAGTTTTCTCATCTGAATATTGTCATGATAATTGCAAAACTGTCTGCCCAGCAACCCCATAGCCTGCTGTGGGATAGAAATGAAATGGGGGTATGACCGTGATGCATAAAATACATCAGAAAATGAATTGGCTCTGATTTTTCATGGCTTTTTATTCTCTCCTGAGAAGGAGAACAAAGTCAGTTTCTTCCTTTATTTCCCAGGGTCCTGTTTTGTATCGGGGCTTGTGCTGGGCTATGGGACATGGCCCTTGCAAAGCTTCTGAAGGGGATCACAGTCCAGGAAGATGAGACTTAGAGGAAGGAAGGAATAACAGCCTATGGGGATCAGGGGGGACTTCTTGAAGTAGGGAATATTTGAGCTGGGCTTTGAAGAACAAATAGGAGTTTGCCACGCAAGGAGGTGTGTGCACAATATACTAGGCCAAGGGAACTATGCAAGTGAAAGCTCAGAGGTTGGAAAGTTTACGTCACGCCTGAGACGTATGTTGTAGCTTGGGGCATACCTTGTGTGTGAAGGAGCCCCAAGAGATGAGGTGGGAGAAGCCAGCAGTGTCCAGGTTGTGGAACAGCCCTGAACATCAGGCTGATGGCAATAGGGAGCCACAGAGGGTTCACACCATGGAAGGCTATCGTGCAGCTTGGAGGGAGATCTGGCCCAGGAAAGGACCACAGAGGTCGGGGGAAGAGAGCAGACAGAAGGGCCCCTGCAGGTGGATGGTCCAATGGAAGGTGGCAAGAAGGGGTCCTGCTTTTGAGAAAGATGACGTTTGAATGGCAAGGCTGAGATGGTGTGAGCCCTGCAGAGAGCAGCAGGAAGCGCATTCTGAGCAGAGAAATAGCACGTGCAAGGGCCCTGGGACAGCGAGCCTGGGCAGAGTGAGTATGGGTGTGAGTGGTGAGAGATGAAGTCAAAGAGGGGATGGGGGCAGATTGTGAAGGGCGTTGTAGGTTGCACGGGGAAGTCTGGGTTTTACTGTGGATACGGTTGAAACAGAAGAGTGATGAGACTGGCTTTCTGTATTTAGAATCTGTCTCAGTTCCCATCAGAGCAGTGTGTGTGGGCTGGGTCGGAGGGGGACGAGGGGCTGACATCAGCTCTGCAGGGTGGGCCACGCCTTGGGGAAGTGGGAGATTTGGCTGAGCAAGAGGAGAAAGGGACAGTGACAGGGCCCAGGGTGACTCTGAGGGGGAGCCCCAGGGACACTGGGCTGCCCACTCCATGGGCCCCTGCTCCAGATTCCCAGGTACCCTCAACCAGGTCCTGGATGAATATTGTCACCCCCTTTGTCACACACTCATGGCTCACCCAGTCATTGTCCCACTCCATTCCCTCCTGGGCCAAGAGAAGCTGCCACCAGAGAGATCTGGCAGACTCAGCTGGAGCCTCGTAGTCTGCTGTGTGGGACAGAGCAGGAAACAGTGGAGGCTTCAAGGCAGGCTTCCTGAAGGAGGTGCCTTCCTAGCTTCCTCCTTCTTCTCTTGTTTCCTCTGACACAGTTTGAAGATGGGATCCTAGACATCTGCCTGATCCTTCTAGATGTCAACCCCAAGTTCCTGAAGAACGCCGGCCGTGACTGCTCCCGCCGCAGCAGCCCCGTCTACGTGGGCCGGGTGGTGAGCGGCATGGTGAGTGAGTGGCAGGGCCGTCCGGAGTGGGCCCACAGGGGGCTCCCGCAGGCCCCTCCCTCGCAGTGGAGACACAGGCCATTCACTGTGCTGGGCGCGGTGGGGGGACCCAGGAGATGGGTAAGTCTCGAGGAAGAGACCTTACATTGGAAAGATATGATTTACACAGATGAGGCTGATGCTGTGAGGTCCCCCAGAGCAATTAATTTATTCAGTTCTTCAGCGGATGTTTATCAAGTACCACTTGTGTCCTAGGCACTGGGGAGACAGCCGTGTACAAGTCCTGTGTGATCTCTAACTTTATGGAGCCTGTGTTGTAGAGGGTAGGGGAGAGGAGACAGACACTAACCAAAATACCGTATGAATGAGCAGGCAGTCATAAATGACGGTGCACGCTCTGAAGGAACCTGAGGTGTGACAATGCTGGACCGCAGGGCCAGGCTCCGGGAGGGGCTGAGAGGCTCCCTAAGGTGGTACCCAGGAGAAGGGCGTTCCAGGCAGAGGGTACAGCTGTGCAAAGGCCCTGAGAAGGTAGCGACTTTGGCAGGTTTGAGGAAGGAAGGGAGGCCAGTGTGCCCGGAGTGGAGTGAGCAGGGCCTGTGGGTGCAGAGGAAGCTGCAGAGGTGGGCAGGGGTGAGACCAGAAGGGCCTCGTGGATCGCGGTCAGGAGGCTGATTTTATTCTTGAGGTAATGGGAGTTCAGGGCGAACGACACAATCTGGGGTGGGAGACGCAAGCGGGTCTTTGTAAAACTGAGATCACGCCATGTCGCTCCCGAGCAATCCTGTGTTCTTCACAGGACAGAGTCACATCCCCAGCATGGCGTTCAAGACCTTGACCCTGCCCCACCTCCTTCTTCCCCATCTCCCTCCTGTCCCCGGCTCCAGCCCCCACCCTCTGCCACACACCGCAGTCTGTCACACCATGGCCCCTTTGCCCCTGCTCTTTCCTCACCCTGGAGCTCCCCTCCCTGCCTTTCACCCCACGCCTGCTGTGCTCAGGCTCACCCAGCCGACACAGCTGTCACCCCATCCCAGGCTCAGTTCCTGTGCTGCCCTACTGGTTGCAGGTCAACTGCAACGATGACCAGGGTGTGCTGCTGGGACGCTGGGACAACAACTACGGGGACGGTGTCAATCCCATGTCCTGGATCGGCAGCGTGGACATCCTGCGGCGCTGGAAGAACCACGGCTGCCAGCGCGTCAAGTACGGCCAGTGCTGGGTCTTTGCTGCCGTGGCCTGCACAGGTGAGCTGCTTGCTGGGATGTGGGTCCTGAGCCCTGGGAGGGGCACAAAGAGCACCAGAGTAGGAATCAGGACATCCCTGCCCCTGCCACCAACACTCTCAATGTGCTATGTGGCCTAGAGCCTGTGACCACCCTCTCCGGTCCTTTATCCAATAGCCATTCCTCCGGTGGTGGTTAGGATCAAGGGCTATTATTTGGGAGACTGCACGGGCTCGGGGCTGAGAACTTGGGCACTGGAGCCAAGCACACCTGAGTTAAAAACCCCCACCCTCCCACCACTTGCTCTGTGATCTTGAGCAAATGACTTCTTTCTGAACCTCAGTTTCCTCATCTGGAAAATGGGGACAATATCAAGACCTTCCTCCTAGAGTGGGTGTGACATGAAGCTGCTCGGCACAGAACCTGGCCCAGTGTTGCTCTCAGCAAATATTAGCCAGTAATAACTGGATCCTAACAGTAACATCAGTGTCAAGAAACAAAGCATGTTCTAAATGTCAAGGGGGAATAGCAGGCAATTTAAAACCAAAAAAGTAAAAAAAATTTAAAACAAAAATCTTAAAAATTTAAGGCCAGAAAATATTGATGATTGTTGCCAGGCTAATCACGGTGCTTATGAAAATGGGTTAGCATCACACACTGGCTAAGAATGTGGACTCGAGACAGGAGGATCGCTTGAGGCCAGGAGTTTGAGACCAGCCTGGGCAATGTAGTGAGACCTTGTCTCTACAAAAAAAATAAAACAAATAAAAATTAGCAGGCATGGTTGTGTGTGCCTGTAGTCTTGGCTACTCAGGAGGCTGAGGCAGGAGGATTGCTTGAGCCCAGGAGGTTGGCTGAAATGAGCTATGATTGTGCCATTGCACTCCAGCCTGGGCAACAGAGCAAGATCCTTTCTCTCAAAAAAAAAAAAAAAAA
>NW_012101477.1:3600346-3606985 GCF_000951045.1 Mandrillus leucophaeus
AAAAAAAAAAAAAAAAAAAAAGAGCACAGATTCTGGAGTCAAGGCCTGGGGTTCAAATCCTAGCTCTGCTTCCTACCAGCTGTGTGTCCTTAGGTAAATCACTTAACTCCTCTGAACCACAGTTCCATTGTGTGTAAAATGGGCGTGACAGTAGTGCCTTTATCCTGGGATGGTTGTGAGAATTAAATGAGTTAATATGTGTGAGGTAGCTGAGCGTGGTAGTGGTGCACCTGTAGTCTTAGCTATTTGGAAGGCTGAGGCAGGGGGATCACTTGAGCCCAGGAGGTCAAGGCTACAGTGTGTCATGATTGCACCACTGTACTCCAGCCTGGGTGACAGAGCGAGACCCCGTCTCTAAATAAATAAATGAATGTGGGAAGTGCTTAAAATGATCTTGGGCGCATGATAGAAAATACTTTTGTGATGATATTTATTGCCATGACTATCATTATTACCAGGCTCAATCTAAAAGGCTGGTCTAGGCTTCCCAGCTTTTCTGATTCCAAAACCAGTGCTAAGGCCCTGGAAAGGGTCCCTGGGAGGCCCCCAGCACATCCTCCACACCAGAGGCTGGGTCAGGGCAGCCTAACCTAGGTTCTCAGCCCGGCTGCCCTTGCCTTCTGACCCCTGCCTCTCTGCCTGGGACTGCCTGTTCCCCGTGACCTCTAAGTTCCTTTTTCTCGTGGAAACTCCCTCATCCCAGACACTTCCCTCTGAGAGCCCTAAAACACATCTTTTCAAAGAAGCCCATGGGTTTTCCTGGAGAAAACCCACAATCCAAGGCCTGGGTCCCCAGGCTCACCCGCAGAAACCCTGGTCACCCTGGTCACCCTGGGCTGTGGCCGCCTGAACGTTTAGCAGCAGATCCTGCCCTCCGCTGCCCACTGCAGGGCTGTGTTCCGGTCCCTGCAGCCTCTTCCCAGGCTGTGTAGGATGGAGCCAGGGAAAACTTGGCCAAGAAAAGGGCTGTCTGACCACCGTGGCCGTAGAATTCGTGTGAAGAACCAGTGGTGAATTGGCCCGTGAACTCTGGAGCTGGACCGCCAGGGTTTGAATCCACCTCTGCCTCTAACCCCTGGGTGGACTTGGGCAAGAGAATTGATGCCTCCAAGCCTCAGTTTCCTCATCTGTAAAGTGGAGACAGTAGTGACTGATCTCATTCATAGGAAGCTCTTCATACCAGGGCGAGATCACTCCGCACAGTCTCTGGCTCTGGTTAGCCTTGGGTTTGGGGATTTCCAGGGGAGCCTGGGGTTCCAGCTTTCTCAGCCAGATCCCTCACTGCACTTCTTCGATGTCAATGAATCAGCCAGCACTGATGGACGACATTTGCCATAACGGGCACCGTGACGCACTGTGCTGTTCCCAGGCACCCCCTCAGTGCTTGCTCTGGGAATGAGCAGATGAGGCTCTGCCCACACCTGCGGCCTCTCTCTGAATCACCGCAAATCCCCACAAGCTGCTATTATTCACTTCTCTTACTGAGGAGGAAATGGAGGCTCAGAGAGGGCAGGGGCTTGCCCAAGGTCACACAGCTGGTGAGCGGCAGGGTCAGGCTCTGATCCAGGTGTGCACAGTGCTGGGGCAGCCTCCTGTTAGACCGTGATGAGGAAGCCTCCCAGGACACCATCCCTGGGGGAAGAGTGGCGCTTGGCTCCCTGGACAGCAGAGACAGGCCTCCCCCATCCTCCGGTGTGTACTCAGGCCCGTTGCATGGTGGGATAAGAGCTGTGGTTAGAACACCAGCCTTCGCTGAGGGCAGCCTTAGGGCAGCCTTAGGGCTGAGCTCTGCCCAGGCCTCACGGGGACAGAAACCAGGCAAGAGGGGAAGGTCATAGCTGTTCCTTCCTCCTTCCTCCCAGCTCCTACAAGTCTCCTGGCAGGAATCCAGGGCCAACTGGTAAGCTCTTACCCTGGCCCATCGATGGTGGCCCCAGGGCAAAAGTCATATCACTTCTCCCCCTCTCCCAGACTCAACTTCAATCAAAGTTAGAAGTAAAACAAAAGTCCTACAGATTACATTATTACATCATCTTGTTTCTCTTCATTTTTAAGATACTTTTTCTGTGAATCTGTTACTTTTACAAGACACATAAAAAGCACATTTTTAAAATGAGAGAGTAAAAGCACCCATAATTCCGTCTGCCAGGAGCACCCAGCGGGCCGTGTAGGTGAGATCCACGCTAGGGTTTTACTCCCTCCCCTGTGCTCCTCGCCTCTCCGAGCTGAGCTCAGCTTGCAGATTAGTCAATGTCCTGTCTCTGTTTAACATGTCATTGCAACATCAGCCCCTTTCCCAGCAAACAGGGCCTTGGCAGGAATGCAGGGCCCTCCCTCCTGACAAGTCTGAGGACCCTGGCCTGTGCTGCGACCTGCTTATAGGGCCACATGCATCCGTGTTCTCGTACATTGGGAATGATGATGAGTCCCCAGTGGCATCACTAATACACATAGAGATGGAACCAAGGCCCAGAGAGGTGAAGGACTGGTCCCAGGTCACACAGCTGGAAGCAGCTGGGTCTCCCGACCTCTGTCCCCTTCTCTGCCTGTTCTGCTGTTTGAGTCTTTAAGACCCTATCTTGGGGAGAGTCAATCATTCAATCACTCCTTCCCTCCCTCCCTCTTTCCTCTCCTCTCTCCTTCCTCCACTCCTTCATCCCGTTTGACAAAATAGTCAATGACAGGCCTGTGCTGGGCTCCAGGATCTAACTTAAGACAGATCCCTCACCGTCCTTGGAGGGCTAATTAAAGAATCCCTCACATGCCAGTACACTGGAAAGGATGACGCATCTCCAGCCGTGCTATGAATGCAAATGATCAGGCAACCTGAACCTGGCAGGCAGCCTTCCAGGCAGAGGGAATGGCAAACACCAATGCCCTGAAGCTGGCGGAGGCACAGCATGCTGGAGGCCAGTGTGGTGGAGCACAGTGTGCGAGGAGGGTGTCAGGGGCCAGACCCTGCAGGGCCGAGGGCCGTGGCTAGGGCTCTGGCCTTGACCTCAAGGGCCATGGGGAGCCATGAACAATTGATCAGAGGAGTGTTGACATCAGATTTGTATTTTATTTTATTTTGAGATGGAGTCTCGCTCTGTCGCCCAGGCTGGAGTGCAGTAGTGCAGTCTCGGCTCACCGCAACCTCCGCCTCCCAGGTTCAAGCAATTCTCCTGCCTCAGCCTCCTCCTGAGTAGCTGGGGTTATAGGCATGCACCACCACGCCCAGCTAATTTTTGTATTTTTAGTAGAGATGGGGTTTCACCATGTTGGCCAGGCTGGTCTCGAACTCCTGACCCCAGGCCCGCCTCCGCCTCCCAAAGTGCTGGGATTATAGGCGTGAGCCACCACGCCCGGCCCAGGTTTGTATTTTAGAGTCTCCTGGCAACTGTGATGTGAGGGGCATAGAATGGACATGGGGCGACCAGAGAGGTGGGTGCCATTGTCCAGACAAGAAGGGCTGGCTCATGTTCTCACCACTCGGACAGCAGGTACAGTGTTCCCTGGAATGCAGAGGGGCAGGTGGAGGCCCAGAGTAGGGTGGATGTCTGCAGGGCCAGCCCGTCCCCTCAGCCCGCTTTCCACTCCTCTCCAACAGTGCTGAGGTGCCTGGGCATCCCCACCCGCGTCGTGACCAACTACAACTCAGCCCATGACCAGAACAGCAACCTTCTCATCGAGTACTTCCGCAATGAGTTTGGGGAGATCCAGGGTGACAAGAGCGAGATGATCTGGTGAGGTGGGGGCCAGGGTGGGATCGGAGCCCAGGAGGGAGGGCCCCGTGGAGAGGAAACCTGGGAGGGCTTCTTGGAGGAGGTCACATTTGAATTGGACTTTAGAAGTCGAGCAGTATTTGAGCAGGCTTGGGGAAGGACAGCAGGAGCCAAGGCCTACAGGGAAAGGCAACCACATACACGATGGGGCCTCAGGGAGAATCATGCAGCAAATGTTGTCGGGAGTCTGGAATGCCACATTAGGGAGGCCAGGCTTGATTCCGAAAGCAACAGTTGTCACTCAAGGCTTCAGAGTGGCAGAGGGTGGGGCTGACAGCTACCAGGAGGGCTAGAGGGGAAGAGATGGGCAGGGGGCTGGGCCATGGCCCAGGTGGGGAGTGATAAGCCCTGAATGGACAGAAGAGAAGGGACAGAGTCAAGAAATTAGGAGGTCAAAAGGGCAACTGAGAGGGGCAAGGAGGGGAGAGGCGTTGAGAAGGGCTCTGAGGTGTAGGAGTGGGCGTCTGGCTAGAGAGGGTGCTGTGAGATGGGCCCCTGTGGGAGGAAGTACAGGGCAGTGGGGAAACGTGCTGGGCTCAGTTTGGGATGAGGTGAGTGTGCATCTGGGGACATGAATGGGTGGTCTGCCCGTGGGAGGTGGCGATAAATGTTGCTCAGGTTCTGCTTCATTCCCACCTCCCCCCATCCCCCCAGGAACTTCCACTGCTGGGTGGAGTCATGGATGACCAGGCCGGACCTGCAGCCGGGGTACGAGGGCTGGCAGGCCCTGGACCCAACGCCCCAGGAGAAGAGCGAAGGTGCGTGGGCGGGCACTGTCGCGTCAAACAGATGGGGAAGCTGAGGCTTGGAGAGTTAAAGTGACTCAGCTGGAGGGCGGCAGAGCTAGGAGCTCACCCGGAGACCACTGATGGGTCCACACAAGGTTGGGGGACCTCACTTACATCTTAATAACACACTTCTTGATAATCTCAAAAGTAATTCACATGCATCGCGGAAAGCAGGAAATACAGAGAAGCACGAAGAAAAAAATCAAATAGCATCTTTGTCCCCTCCCACTAAAATAAGCAGCATTAACATTCACACAAGCTTCCCCTGATTTCAAATTGTATATTTGTATGCGGGTGTATACGTGTGTGTTTATATACATACATATATAAACACACACACATATATATAGTACCTGTGTGTCTGAAAGAGAGCGTACACTAAGGCAAAATTTTGTGATGCATATGGACACTTTCTAGCAATATTTTTAAATGCATAAAATATAATACATAGCGTTACAAAGAAAACCAATTACATTAAAATACAGTTATCACAAGTTTTAAAAACCAAATTTATGATATAATAATATATGCTTCTTTATAGAACAAGATCTAGCAGTAGAGTCAGTGAGTTCCATAATATAGTTGTAGAGATAATTTATGAGCATAAATTAATTTCCTGCCATCTGTGACAGCTGTACGGTTGCAATGACCACACCTGTGGTTCTTATGAGTGACAAGTCCTAAGTGCTCCTCAGGCTGTTACGGTTGTTTCCTGCTTTTGCCATTGAAGGAAGTCCTATAGTGAAAACAAAGATACCCTTTTTTCCCCATCATAGAGTTCATAGACCCCTGAATTCTGTGGGTAGTGCCTTGGTGGATCCGTGGGCTCTAGTTGAAGACCTCCAGCGGCTTAAACTTGGAGCATTTTTCCCCAGCTCTGTCCACTTCTGAATAAAGCATTAGCATTTCTCCAGCAGATAGTTTTCTGTGATTTGAATTTTTATTTAATGTGACCATCGCCCATCACATGGCCGTGCTAGACTGTATCTATCCAGCCTCTAGTCCTCAGCACTGGAAGTCTGCAGACAGTGTGGGGTGGTTATCAACCACACTGACATAAACATCAGGCACCCGTATTCACTTGGAGAACACACACGCCCTGGGACCGGCCCCATGTGGGGCACTGAGCTCCACTCTTAGTACAAGGAAACGAGACAGATGTCCTCCTTGCTAACGTGTTGCCTGCCCTTGGCTCCGTAATTTCCTTAGGATGTCTGGGATACATTTCCATTTTATTTATCAAATACTTGCATAGCATTTAGTATAGGCTATGAGTTTTACATCTATAATTCATAAATGCTCGTTAGGTGGGCCCAGATCTTACCTCCACATGAAACTGCCGCCTCGAGAAGTTAGTGACTGGCCCAAAGTCACCCAGCTAATAAGAGGCTGAGCTGGGATTTGAACCTTAAAAGCCGTGCTCCAGAGCCCCTGTTCTGAACCCTCGCCCTGTGGTGCCCTCCTAGAAGTGGAGTCCTTCCGTCAGAGGGCTGCGTGGTCCTGAGGCTTTGGCTACATGTGGTTGAATTGTAGAGGGTTTTAGAGGATACCTCCCAAACTTTACCCAGGCCCATCCCTTCCCCTTTCTACCCCTGCCAGGGACGTACTGCTGTGGCCCAGTTCCAGTTCGTGCCATCAAGGAGGGCGACCTGAGCACCAAGTACGATGCGCCCTTTGTCTTTGCGGAGGTCAATGCCGACGTGGTAGACTGGATCCAGCAAGACGACGGGTCCGTGAGCAAATCCATCAACCATTCCCTGACCGTTGGGCTGAAGATTAGCACTAAGAGTGTGGGCCGAGACGAGCGGGAGGATATCACCCACACCTACAAATACCCAGAGGGTATGTGCCCTCAGAGTCTTTAACATGGCCTTGAAGATAAGCATCTGGTTTTCCCAGCCCAGCAGGCTCGTGTGTGTGTTTTAATTGGTAGCCTACGTATAGCAATGGCCCCGTAGGCTATACTCCATCTTAAGCAATTCCTTAGAAACAGGAGCAAACATGTTGAGCGACAGTGGTAGAGGATTATTCATTTCGGAAAAGAGTTCTATATTCCACAAAAGGGCTCAATTCAGTTATTAAGACAC
>NW_012101477.1:3607780-3610355 GCF_000951045.1 Mandrillus leucophaeus
AAGCTGAGGCAGGAGAATGACGTGAACCCGGGAGGCGGGGCTTGCAGTGAGCCGAGATCGGGCCACTGCACTCCAGCCTGGGCGACAGAGCAAGACTCCGCCTCAAAAAAAAAAAAAAAAAAAAATCAGTATTTCTCAGCAGTGGGACCTGTAACCATAGATGAGCAATTCCACACGTTTTAATTGCAATGTACTTGTGTTAGAGGGGCTTGAAAGTCCAGAGGGGCCACGGAGGACAGGTTCCTCAAATTTTGCAGTGTTTATTTTTGCAGTATTTGACATATAGATGGGAAAATGAACATGAAGGTGGATAGGAAGAGAAACGGGCCAAGATAAACTTAAAAATAATGTCACGAGTTCAATCAGAGGCATGAGGATGAGGCATCTTTCTGCTACTGATGCTCGATCAGTTGCGGGGGAAAGGACTTGGTTTATTTTTAAAAATTGGATTCGAGCACATCCAACAGCCAATTCAATATAATATATAATTTCTAAGCAACTACTAAGCACAGCAGGGCCCACAGAGGGGACTAAGAAACCATCGTTCTTGCCTGGGCCTGACCCCCGCTGGCTTTCCAGGGGCACGTAGCCATACTCTAGCTGAAAGGGATAACACGGAATGAAATGATGCTCTCCCCATCCCCTGAAAGGTCTAGAGCTGGTGGTTTGATAGAAGAAATAGAGATGCACCCAACAGCACTGGGAGAAAAAAATTAAAGGAGCATAGGAGAGAGATAAATGGAATATAAGGAAGGGAGCAATCAGAGACAGGGAGGGAAAGGATTTCAGGTAGAAGTAATCCCTGTGCAAATGCTTGAAGGTAAGAAAGATTGCACTGTATTCATGCCTAGCATGCACCAAGCACTGTTGTAGGCACTGGATATGACATAAGAATAAGTAAAACACAGCCTTAGCCCTCGAGCAGCTCAAGAGGGTAAGTTTGAAACAGAAAACAACACAGGGGAAGGAGTGGTCAGAGAGGGCTTCCTGGAGGAGGTGTCATTTGGGGCTGGGTCTTGAGGGATGTGTAAGAGTTCACTAGTGGAAAATAAATGAAATACTGTGTCCTCCTCCTGGCTCAGACATGTAAAGAAGGGGTTCCTTCAGGGCTGCCCTGAGTCATCAGGGCTCTGCGAAGCCAGCTCACCCTGTCCCAGCCCCCTTCCTATGATCTATTCACGCTGTGACTGAGGCTCTCTTCCCAACCCCTACAGGGTCCTCAGAGGAGAGGGAGGCCTTCACAAGGGCCAACCACCTGAACAAACTGGCCGAGAAGGAGGAGACAGGGATGGCCATGCGGATCCGTGTGGGCCAGAGCATGAACATGGGCAGTGACTTTGACGTCTTTGCCCACATCACCAACAACACCGCCGAGGAGTACGTCTGCCGCCTCCTGCTCTGTGCCCGCACCGTCAGCTACAATGGGATCTTGGGGCCCGAGTGTGGCACCAAGCACCTGCTCAACCTCAACCTGGAGCCTTTCTCTGGTAAGGGCCTGTGTTCCTGGAGCATTTGTTGACTGCCAACTGACAACGTGCTAGGTAGTGACCTAACTGCTTAGCCCGTGTGATTTCACCCCACAGACACTTACGTGGCACTTACTCTGGGGCAGGCCCTGTCCTAAGCACTTTATAAATATCAACCCACTTAATTCTTACAGCAAGAGTGAGGGGTGGATTCTATCATGGCTCCATTTTCCAGATGAGGAGATGGAGGCACAGAGAGGTTAAGTAATTTTCTTAAGGTCACACAGTTGGGGAGTGAACCTGTCCTCTCAGCAGCTATACTGTTTGGTTTCACCTCAACTTCCTGTGACCGCTGCTGCCCTCTCCCAGTGAATTCCACTATCTCCAGCCCCTCATGCCTCAGCAGCCTCTCCCCACGGGCCCTTCGAGAACCTCTCCTGTGCCTCTGGTTGCTCTCGGCCTCAGAGAAAAGGCGCTAGCCCACCGCCTTGGAAAGTGCCCATTGCACTTTCCACAGTGATGGAGATGCGCTGAGTCTGCACCGCCTATCCAGCATGGCGGCCACCGGCTCCACATGGCTGCTAAGCGCTTGAAAGGTGGCTGATGCAACTGCAGAACTTAAGTTGTTTTGTTTGTTTGTTTGCTTGTTTTTTTATTTTTTTCGAGATGGAGTCTTGCTCTGTTGCCCAGGCTGAAGTGCAGTGACACAATCTCAGCTCACTGCAATCTCAGCCTCCCAAGTAGCTGGGGTTACAGGTGCGCACCACCATGCCCAGCTAGTTGTTGTATTGTTAGTAGAGATGGGGTTTCATCATGTTGGTCAGGCTGGTCTCGGACTCCTGGCCTCAAGTGATCTACCTGTCTCAGCCTCCCAAAGTGCTGGGATTACAGTCATGAGCCACTGCGCCTGGCCAAAACTAAAGTTTTAATTGTGTTGAAAGTTAGATAGCTACATGTGGCCAGAAGCTGCTATATTGGACAGAGCAGATTGGCAAGCCAAAGGTGGGAGCGTCCAGGCCTCTGCAGGGAGAAGTGCTTTCTTCCAGGACTTGATTGTCCCTCTTCAGTGTCCCCAGCACCAGCCTAGTTGCCTTTTTTTTTTTTTTTTT
>NW_012101477.1:3610515-3627291 GCF_000951045.1 Mandrillus leucophaeus
GACTACAGGCACCCGCCACCTCGCCCGGCTAGTTTTTTGTAGTTTTCAGTAGAGACTGGGTTTCACCATGTTACCAGGATGGTCTCGATCTCCTGACCTCGTGATCCGCCCGTCTCGGCCTCCCAAAGTGCTGGGATTACAGCTTGAGCCACCGCGCCCAGCCGCCTAGTTGCCTTTTTAGGTAGATCCCCTTCGCTATGAAATGGTGTCATTAGACCACCCAACCCAGCCCTGAGCCAAGACTTTGTCACCAGGTTTCCCGCACAGAGGCCTGCACAGTGGTTGTCCCCTGGGTCCCTTTCACTGTCTGGCTCTGTCACTGTGCCTGGTTATCTTCCTAAAAATAAGCCTGAGGCCCTCAGAGGAGCCGTGACCACTCAGGTCACTTAGCGAGGCAGTGCGGGGCCAGGAATCAAGCCCAGGGCTCCACCCACAGCCCCACCACCACCCAGCAGCCCCATCCCACTTTCTACCGTTTGGAGCCCAGCAGGCGTGAGGAGGGCAGAGGGGTCTCCAGGCTGGGAGAGAACCTGGGAGCTGCCGGGTGAGACATTAGCCATCCACCGAGGGGCAGCGGAATCAAGTAGGACATCGTCTTTGGGCAGCGTCTCGCTGAGTCACCGGAGAAAATGGCCACCCCCCTGCACCTTAGCGTGCCCATCAGGCTCCTGGGGGTTATGATCTGACAGCGCAGGACCATTGGGAGTAAGAAAGTGTGCACACAATAGGCACTCGTGCCCGGGATTCAGTGTGGCCACACCTGGAGACGCTGGAGAGCCCCCGGGTGGGGCACGGTTTGTGTTTACAGTTTGTTTCCCGGTCTCTTTTCCCCGGACTCCTGCCTGTCAAACCAGTGATCGTCCCTCTCCTCTATGACGGTGCCTGGACCCTTAGCGCCCGTGGGCTGGCGTCTGGGGCACAGCTTTCACCCTCCTAAGAAAGCAGGTCTGTGTTGCGGGCGGGGCGTCTGCAGTGTTGACAGTTGCTGCCTCCTGGTTTTTCTATCTTGGGCCCACACTGGGCACTCCTGGAGCTGCACCCCCTGGGCACACCCACTGTCAGGCCCTGGCAGACTCCTCAGCAGGGGCCAGGCCCTCAGAGGGCAGATCCTCTTGCTATCAGGACCGCCCCCAACACTGAAGCTGTTGAAAGACATTTTCTGAGGTCAGCAAGACCTGGCTTTGAATCTCAGCTCTGCTGCCCTCTGAACGCACCACCTTGGGCGCGGTGAACATGCTCTGAGTCTTAGGTCATGCTCCCCTGTTACATGGGGCGATGACATGCCTGCCTGATGTGCCCGCAGCCGTGAGGACTGAGGGAGAGGATGTGTGCTCAGGAGGTATCCGGAAAGGGCACAGCAGCGCCAACACGTGGTAGGGCCCTCACTCCTCCCTGAGGGCGAGTGCTAAGAGGTGTGAGGAGGCAAGAAGCTCATGGACCTTTCCTGAACACCTACTGTCCCAGGCAATGGTGTCAGCCCTGGGCTCAGGGGTTCCTGTGTCCCTGACACCTCGATGGTGTAGAAAGGACCCGGCCCTCGCTGCTCATCGAGGCCCCAAGAGTCCGGGACAGGATCCATCTCTACAGGCGTATAGGGGTTCAGGACACAAGGACACCCAAGTTCTAGTTCTTGCCACCTGCTGCCTGGCTGTGGGCTCCTGGGTATTCCTCTCCTCCACCCAGGCTACAGGTTCCCCATTCGCACAAAGGGGAAGGTGGATTCCTCTTTTAAGAGCCCTTCCAGCCCTGTTCTCTCTCTCTCTCTCTCTCTCTGTATGTGTATATGTGTGTGTGTGTGTGTATATATATATATATACATTTAGGAGGCCCAAGTGCAGTTTTGTTACATGGATATATTGAGCAGTGGTGAAGTCTTGGGCTTGACATTGGAGACCCAGTCCCATCATTTCAGTGCACACCCACCAGCTCCTTCTCGTGCTCAGAGCTGCTCCAAGGGGAGAAAGTGTCTCTCCTAGAATGAGTGGAAGGAGGTGAACTCCAGGCCTGGGCCAGACGCACCAAAATCACTCCCTCCCAGGCCTCTGTGGCGTCAGCCCTCACCTCTAAGACACCATCGGGTCACTGAGAGCATTGTTCCGCACTGGCATCAGCCAAGCATGCTGGCTTTCCTCATCCTCCCAGGAACGTGCTCACCACAGAGGGGGTCCCTCCTGCTGGGGACCCACTGGAAGCATAGCCTTCAGGGAGGGGAAGGGGAGGACAGAAGGTCCTGGGCGTTGGCCTCTGGCTGGAAATTGGGGCTGGTCTAAGTGCCCTGTTGGAACCTCCAACGCCAAGCTCAAACTGAGATGGGTTCCCTCTAAGCCCCCATACTGCGGTTGAGTTGCTTATTATTCTTTGAAGATAAGATCTGGGGAATTTCCGTGTGCTGGTGGACAGGAAGCCAGGCCCTGGACAGCTGAAAGGAATCCAGTTGCCCGCACCCTGCCTCCTTTCTCTGCTGCTTCTCTCGCTTCTCCTTCCTGCCTCCACCCTTTCATGTTCTGTCCTCCCTCATCCCTTCAGGTGGGTCACCGGAATGCAGACAATGTGGCCTCAGTGACTGTCCCCGGAGTAACCTTCTAGAACAGGGCAAATGGTCTAAAGAGTGATCGAGACTGACCACACAGGTTTCCTCTTCCCAGTCAGCATCTGGCCCAAGACCAAGGCCATGGCCACTGGCTTGTGGACGGAGACTTTCAAAGGTCCAGCCCCGCCCTGGCCTCCACCTCTTAGAATAGTCGACAGTTGGGCCACATCCTCCAAGCTCCCAGAGGATAATGTTGTCCTTCTTCCCTGTGGAGCAAGCTAGAATTTCCACTCTGCACCACCAGGTCTTGACCTAGTAATTTTCACTCTCTTCTGTCCTTTTTAGCACAAAAGTTTTGGTTTTCTTCCCCAGATCACGTCATCTGATGAGAGGTTGGAGCAGATCCACTCAGGAAATGAAAGGCCAAAGGGGTGGGTAGGCTAGGGCAGCATTTTCCAAAGCGGGGGACGTGGACCACCAGTGTTCACGGTCAAAGCCTGAACCTGGAATCCCACAGTGGGAAAGTGACTGTCTCCTCCGGTCTTAATCCGTCCTTCAGGTGACCTCCTGGGGAAAGTCTCCGAGGGTGCTAATTTGCCTCTGGCCTCCCAAGTCTTGTCAGTCTCCCTCTTTAGCAGTAGACTCAGGCCTGAAACTCAGAGTCCACAGCACATCGCTGTATCGGGCCAGAAGTGAATATGTGTTACTTTGTTTGTATTTTCTCTCTTTTTTTTTTTACCCCTTGAGACAGGGTCTTACTCTGTTGCCCAGGCTGGAGTGCAGTGATGCAATCACGACCCACTGCAGCCTCGACCTCCCAGGCCCAAGCCATCCTCCCACCTCAGCCTCCCAAGTAGCTGGAACTGCAGGCTTACCCCACCATGCCTGGCTAATTTTTGTACTTTTTGTAGAGACGGGGTCTCACTATGTTGCCCAGGCTGGTCTCAAACTCCTGGGCTCAAGCAATCCTCCTGCCTCAGCCTCCCAAAGTGCTGGGATTACAGGCACGAGCCACTACACCCAACTACTTGTATTTATTTACTGCTCCTCCCTGCCTCCTACAAACAGACCCCAGTCTGTTTCCTTAAAAGCTAAGCTACATGAATCCTTAAAATGCTACACTACTAAGGCCCTCCAGCCTCAGTGTTCTTTTCAGAAACATGGGGCTGAGAACCACACTTCAGTGGGTGGGTTTGTTCCTGCCAGCTTCTTTCTCAACCCCACATCACTGTGCAGCTTTTGCTCTGTGATGACCTTTGGTCTTACCTCTGCCCAGCAGATGATAAGATCTAGGGAACAGAGATGAAACAGAGGGGAAACAGAGAGGGGAGGTCATCTCCCCAGGCTCACACAGCCAGTGAGTGGCCAGACCAGGCCAGAGGCAAGTCTCCCAGTCTGAGCAGTTACTGGCAGAGGTGATTCTTCATCTGTGCAGTGGGTACAGCATCACGAGCCTCATGGAGGGAAATGACCTTATGTCCATGAGAGGCATTCTTCAGTGAGTGTGGACCATGTTGTTGGACTCTAAGATCTGGATTATTCGTCCAGATGCCTGCACATTACATATCAGCTGTGTGACCCAGGACAATGTTATTTCACCTGCCGGAGCCTCAGTTTTCTCATCTGTAAGTTGGGTGGTAATACAAGTACAAGCCCTTTAGGGTTGTTATGAAGGTGAAGTAGGAGCTCGCCATGGGAAGTGCAGTGCCTGATGCAGCAGCAGATGTCGACTCTGATCCTCCCCAGGATGAAGGGCCCCGTGGCTCACACACCCTGAGTCTGGAGCGCACCAGGCTCTTCCGGGACACTCGCTCAGCGAATCCTCCCACAGCCTTAGGAGTGCCTGTGCCATGCAGATCCAAACATCAAGGACCTGGGAGGTGGAGTGGCTCACGTGGGGTCACCCATTAGAGGAGGCAAAGGCAGGATTAGAACCCAGGCCCGTGGGAGTTCAAGTGTGTCCTCTACCCGCTGTTCTGCATCCACTCTCCAGCTCCTCCCTGGGAACCCTGGAGCCACAGCGGGGAGTTCTGGGATCCGCCCAGCCATTCCCCCGCTGTGTGACCCCAAGCGCATTCCTTCCCCTCTCTGTGCCTCTTGGAGTTGCAAGAGGAGAGTTGGGAGGGGTGATTCTGCATCATGGGCACCCTCCTTTCTCCCCTTCTGCAGAGAAGAGCATTCCTCTTTGCATCCTCTATGAGAAGTACCGTGACTGCCTCACAGAGTCCAACCTCATCAAGGTGCGGGCCCTGCTCGTGGAGCCAGTTATCAACAGCTACCTGCTGGCTGAGAGGGACCTCTACCTGGAGAATCCAGAAATCAAGATTCGGGTAAGGGCAGGCTGGGCAAGGGGCAGGGTCCCAGGGCAGCTCAGCGCTGGGGAGAGGGCAGACCCCTACCCCCACCCCAGACACCTGCATCCCTGTAAGCTCCAGACCTTTGGTGCCTTAGCGATCCTCAAATCCTAGCCTCATCGAAGAAAAGCATCATGAAGCCTAGAGAACTGGGGACTCGTAGACTCCAGGAAAGAATCTGAAAATCCCAGAGTGATAGGGTCATGGAATTTGGGGATCTTAGAGTCATGAATCCTTAAAATGCTATACTACTGAGACTAGAAACCCCACGCACTGGGCACTGGTGAGGCAGGGTGGGGTGGGGGAGTGAAGGGCACAGACTAGAGTCTCACTGTCTGAGTTTCTACCAGGGCAGCCCTGGGCATGTGACTTTGCCCTTCTGTGCCTCAGTTTATTCATCTGTTATATGGGGTTAATAATAGCCCTGAGGGGTGTTGTAAGAATTAAAAGCATATCCACAGGAAACATACAGAGCCATCCTCAGCACAGGATAAGGGCTCACTGAAAGCTCACTATCCTTATCATCGCTATCATCATCATTACAGCCCTTCACTTAGAGCGCCACAGCCCAGAACCCCTAAGGGTAACAATTACACTTAAACGGTAAACAGCAGAGGGAGAGGCGGTGAGCAATGTGCCAGACGTTCTGCTGGAGGCTTGCGCATATTAGCTCAGTTAATCCTCACAAGAACCCTCCGTCAGGCATTTCTCTCCCATGAAGAATTTAAGGTGTGCAGAGTAGAGAGTAACTTCCCCAGGTCACATGAAGAAGGGACAGAGATCAGCCTGGCTCAAAAGCCTGTGATCTTTCCCCTCCAGACCCTGGGACAAGGGAGGCACTTTGGGCACCCCCTGGGTCACGTGGAGCCTCACTGCAGCTCCATGCAGGAGAACCTGGGCAGGTAGCACGGTCAGTGCTTTCCCAATGAAGAAACTGAGGCTCAGAGGTGGAGGGGGGTGATCGTGGCAGACCAGGGTACAGCTTTGTTCAGCAAATATTGGGCCAGATTACAGTGAATATAGACGGCCCAGCTTGGATCCCACCTGCCCCTGACATCTGCCCCATGCCCTCTTCCAGATCCTTGGGGAGCCCAAACAGAAACGCAAGCTGGTGGCCGAAGTGTCCCTGCAGAACCCGCTCCCTGTGGCCCTGGAAGGCTGCACCTTCACTGTGGAGGGGGCCGGGCTAACCGAGGAGCAGAAGACAGTGGAGATGTAAGTGCTGGCTGCTCTAGCTTTGGGGCCTGGGGGAAGCGGGCAGATGCCAGTGGGGGTAGAGACTGTCCTTAGGCACCAAGCCCTGGCAGAAACCCCCTCCTCTCATCTCCCACACACACCGGTACCCACTCCCAGACACCCTGGGGCTAGAGTTCCCACCGTCACATCCTCTCTCAATGCTGACACCACCCACGCACAGATCTGCCAC
Organism: Mandrillus leucophaeus; assembly: GCF_000951045.1. Taxonomy (NCBI): domain Eukaryota; kingdom Metazoa; phylum Chordata; class Mammalia; order Primates; family Cercopithecidae; genus Mandrillus; species Mandrillus leucophaeus. Next base: position 3,616,826 of record NW_012101477.1, read on the forward strand.
AGACCTCCACAGTGACGTCATCCATCAGTAAGTGCTCACCTGCAGACACATGCACCCTCACATAGACAGGTGTCTGCCCTCCGAATGTCCACACATGTGCATGCATGGGCGTCTCCTCATAGATACCTAGCTACACACATACATACGAGCACATACTTCTTATTTTTTACTTTTTTACTGTAATGTAACCTATACACAGTAAAAAGCACAGATCACCTATGTACAGCTCAATACCTTTTCACACACATGGCTACCTGAGCATATACCCACTTGTGCCCCCAAATGTACCATCCGCTTTTATGCACACGGACACACGTGTGCACACACACTGTTCACTCTAGGAGGGCACACTGTCCAGGCCCCGCAGAGGGCTGAGAATGAGGCCCGCCGATGATTGTCGGCATTAGCTCGAATTCGTGGAGATGCTGTGCTGATTCTTGGAAGTCACGTGACTTCCTGGCTGGACCGCAGTATGGGGGAGCCAGGCCTTGGGCCCCTTTCCTTACCGTCCCCTCTCTCGCTGCAGCCCAGACCCCGTGGAGGCAGGGGAGGAAGTTAAGGTGAGAATGGACCTGCTGCCGCTCCACATGGGCCTCCACAAGCTGGTGGTGAACTTCGAGAGCGACAAGCTGAAGGCTGTCAAGGGCTTCCGGAATGTCATCATTGGCCCCGCCTAAGGGACCCCTGCTCCCAGCCTGCTGAGGGCCGCCACCTTGATCCCAATCCTTATCCCAAGCTAGTGAGCAAAATATGCCCCTTCTTGGGCCCCACACCCCAGGGCAGGGTGGGCAGCTTAGGGGGTCTTGTGGAAATGGAATGTGCCCCTGGCCCATCTCAGCCCCCTGAGCTTGTGGGTCCCCACTCACCCCCTTAGCTGTGAGGAATGCTCTGTGCCAGAAACAGTGGGAGCCCTGACCTTGGCTGACTGGGGCTGGGGTGGGAGAGGAAAGACCTACATTCCCTCTCCTGTCCACGTGCCCTTTGGAAAGCCATTGACCACCCGCCATATTGTTTGATCTACTCCATAGCCCCTTGGAGCGTGCAAAAAAGGGACAGCATGCCCCTTGGCTGGATCAGGGAATCCAGCTCCCCTAGACTGCATCCTGCACTCTTCCCCTGACTGCACCCAGCTCCAGGGGCCCTTGGGACAGCTAGAGCGGGGTGGGGACAGTGATAGGCCCAAGGTCCCCTCCACATCCCAGCAGCCCAAGCTTAATAGCCCTTCCCCTCAACCTCACCATTGTGAAGCACCTACTATGTGCTGGGTGCCTCCCACACTTGCTGGGGCTCACGGGGCCACCAACCCATTTAATCACCATGGGAAACTGTTATGGGCACTACTTCCAGGATGAGGAGACTGAGGCTTAGAGAAAGAGGCGGCCCCCTCCGCACCAGTGGCCTCGTGATTATTAGCCAGGCTGGGTAATGTGAAGGCCCAAGAACAGAGTCTGGGCCTCTGACTGTGAGTCCACTGCTCCACTTATGACCCCAGCCTGACCTGAGACTGTCAGAGAGGCTGTCTGGGACCTGATCAAAAAAAGATTCAGCTGAGACAAGGAGGTAGGGAGGGGAATGGGGGACTGGGGGACTGGGAGTCAGGGCCCTGGCTGGGTTCAGGTCCCACGTCTGACCAGGTGCTGCCTTCCCCTCTCTGGGCCTCGGTTTCCTTATTGGTCAGAGGAGTGATTGAACCAGCTCATCTCCAAGGGTCCTCTCCGCTCCATCTTTGCAATGCTTTTATAGGGCCCAGCCTTGTGAATAACCACAAGGTCCACTCCTTGCTCCACAAAGCCTTAAGCCATAGGCCCAGGATATTTCTGAGAGTGAAACCATGACTGTGACCACCTTCTGTCCCCAGCCCTGTCCTGGTCCCCTCCTGTGCCCAGATACCACCCTTCAGACCCCAGTTCTAGGGGAGAAGAGCCCTGGACACCCCTGCCCTACCCAGGAGCCTGCCTGCTGCAATGCCTAGACTTCCCAACAACCTTAGCTGCCAGTGCTGGTCACTAACCAACAAGGTTGGTACCCCAGATACCCCTTCTTTGCAGGGCTAAGGCCCCCAAACACAGCCCCTGCCCCTGAGGAAGCTTGGGGAGCCTATGAGTTGTCAGCTGTGATTTTATCTCCTGCTCTTTCTACATGACTGGGCCTCCCTCGGGCTGGAGGAAGGGGGGATTCTCTATTGAAGGAGATCACAGCCTCCAGGGCCCCCCCAAATCCCAGAGAAGGACTTGGAGAGAATCATGCTGCTGCATTTAGAACTTTCTGCTTTGCACAGGAAAAAGTCACACAATTAATCAACATGTATATTTTCTCTATACATAGAGCTCTATTTCTCTACGGTTTTATAAAAGCCTTGGGTTCCAAGCAGGCAGTAGATGTGCTTCTGAACCGCAAGGAGCAAACACTGAAATAAAATAGTTTATTTTTCACACTCAAACTAGGTCTGGTCTGGTCCTTTATGAGTTTGGAGGGAGAAGGGTGGGTGAGCTCGCTTACACCTGGACCCCCACTTCCTGCCTAAGAGTCTTTCCTGAGCCTCAGCCCTGTCCCTGGGTTTACATTTTACTGGCATTCAAGGTCCTACACAGTCTGGCTCCATCTCCGGCCCCTTCCACCAACAATCTCTTTGGGGGCCATAATTAACTTCCTGTATCCCCAGAACACCCCGCAGTTGTCTACCTCTTGGCTTTTGTGTGTGTAGTTCCTTGAGCCTGTAGTGCTCCTCCTCTCCTTTCCCTGTTTGGCAAACTCCTACTCATCCTATAATGCTTAACACCAAAGTCACCTCTTCTATGAAGCCTTCCTTGATTTCTGTTCAGGTCCCCAGAGTCCTGGAATATGGACCAATTCAAACATTTATCACAGTAAATTTTACTTCCACGTTGGCCTATCTGTCCCCTTCTCCATCCTATCTGAAGCCCTCGAGGCAGGGACCACATATCTCTTAAATAGACACTAATAAATGCTGAATTGGTAAATCAATGTTTTCCAACTCAGCTCCCACAAGACCTGTGCTGTCCGATAGAAATAAAACATGAGCCACAAATGCAAGCCGCATATGTAATTTAGAATTTTCTAGTGACCACTAGACCAAAAGTGACCAAAAGACTAGACTCTTTTTACTTTGAAAAGAGTAAAAAGCCATAGGTGGAATTAGCTTTAATAATGTATTTTATTTAATCCAATATATCCAAAACATTATTTCAACATGTAATCAATATAAGAATCAGTAAGGTATTTGACATTCTTATTTTTGTATTCAATCTTTGAAACATGGTGTGTGTTTCACACTGATAGCCCATCTCAATTCGAACTAGCTGCATTTCAAGTGCTCAGTAGCCAGTCTGGCTAATACTGGATGAAGCAGGTCCAGACTGCGATTCCATGGGTGTGCGGACCTGGTCATTCATTTCATTCCCCACCATCGAAGCACTTAAGCACTCATGAGTGTCTGTTGAATGAATAGATGATGGGGACAGTCCCCACCCTTGGAAAGTCATGTCGAAAGACATGACATGCACATTAAAAATAAATCAAAATAAAAACATGACATCACGTGTTCTGGGTGCCGAATCCTTCTGTTCCTTGGACGCTACAACCTGGTGCTGGATGGGTGGCTTGAGAATTGCATCAGTGAGTCACCGGCTGGAAAACAGAAACCGCACTACTATTTCAGGCAGAGAGGGAGTTCATAGAGGAAGTTCATTCCAGAAGTATCCAAAGGGGCGGAGGAGCAGATGGGAGAAGGAGTGTGACCTAGAAATTGGGAAGCAGCTGCAAAGCCCACGAGCTGGCGCCCACAGCCCTAGAACCAACATAGCTGCTGGGAAATACAGAGCCTGCGGAAGCCACCTGAGGCTGCAGCCAGAGGCAGGCTGGCATCTCCCCTCCCCAGGCCTCTTTCCCACTGGCAGGTCCTAACCTGAAACTGGCTGGCAAGCAGCTCTGGGAAATGTCATTTTTCAGCTTCCAGACCCCTGAAATACAGAGAGGGTAAGCAAGGGCAAGGATGGAGTAGTTGGGACCTATTGCCATTCCCTGTGCTAAAAACACTTTTACGATATATCCTCTCTACCTAATGAACTCTTACTCAGTCTGCAAAAACCTGCTCCAAGGAGGCCTCCCCTGTGAAGCCTTCCTGGACTGCAGCCAACTGCTTTGACCTCTAGATCTCCCCAGCCCTTTACGATACTGGATACTCAGCAGCCTTAGTTAGAAATAGCTGTTTCTGTGCCTGTCCCCTGTTCCAGAGCACCCCAAGGGCAGGGTCAGGGCACAGCCCCAACAAGGGCTGCCAACTCTGGCTCCCAGGCCTGACAGCCTCCCAGCTATAGAGCAGGGGCAGGGTTGCTCCAGCCAGGGCTGCTGACACTGGGCAGGTGCACAGGCCTCCCTGATCAGCCCCCAAGCCTGCCCCACTCCAGGCAGCCCACTAGCCAGGAACCCAGGAAGGCGAAGCATACTGACTCTTTGGGGTGCATATGTCCATTTTACAGACAGAGAAAATGAGCCTGAGGCCTTGCCCCTCAAACCCCATGTGAGGGCTGAGTCTGGGCCCCACAAGGACAGTGCTGAGCACTGCTCTTTGGCAGGTCAGGGCTGCTGATCCCCACCCAAGCTCTGCTCATAGCTTGGTGCCAGGGGCCTGGACTCTGGATCCTGTCTCTTATACACATCTAGATGTGTATAAGAGACAGATATGGACCAATTCAAACATTTATCACAGTAAATTTTACTTCCACGTTGGCCTATCTGTCCCCTTCTCCATCCTATCTGAAGCCCTCGAGGCAGGGACCACATATCTCTTAAATAGACACTAATAAATGCTGAATTGGTAAATCAATGTTTTCCAACTCAGCTCCCACAAGACCTGTGCTGTCCGATAGAAATAAAACATGAGCCACAAATGCAAGCCGCATATGTAATTTAGAATTTTCTAGTGACCACTAGACCAAAAGTGACCAAAAGACTAGACTCTTTTTACTTTGAAAAGAGTAAAAAGCCATAGGTGGAATTAGCTTTAATAATGTATTTTATTTAATCCAATATATCCAAAACATTATTTCAACATGTAATCAATATAAGAATCAGTAAGGTATTTGACATTCTTATTTTTGTATTCAATCTTTGAAACATAGTGTGTGTTTCACACTGATAGCCCATCTCAATTCGAACTAGCTGCATTTCAAGTGCTCAGTAGCCAGTCTGGCTAATACTGGATGAAGCAGGTCCAGACTGCGATTCCATGGGTGTGCGGACCTGGTCATTCATTTCATTCCCCACCATCGAAGCACTTAAGCACTCATGAGTGTCTGTTGAATGAATAGATGATGGGGACAGTCCCCACCCTTGGAAAGTCATGTCGAAAGACATGACATGCACATTAAAAATAAATCAAAATAAAAACATGACATCACGTGTTCTGGGTGCCGAATCCTTCTGTTCCTTGGACGCTACAACCTGGTGCTGGATGGGTGGCTTGAGAATTGCATCAGTGAGTCACCGGCTGGAAAACAGAAACCGCACTACTATTTCAGGCAGAGAGGGAGTTCATAGAGGAAGTTCATTCCAGAAGTATCCAAAGGGGCGGAGGAGCAGATGGGAGAAGGAGTGTGACCTAGAAATTGGGAAGCAGCTGCAAAGCCCACGAGCTGGCGCCCACAGCCCTAGAACCAACATAGCTGCTGGGAAATACAGAGCCTGCGGAAGCCACCTGAGGCTGCAGCCAGAGGCAGGCTGGCATCTCCCCTCCCCAGGCCTCTTTCCCACTGGCAGGTCCTAACCTGAAACTGGCTGGCAAGCAGCTCTGGGAAATGTCATTTTTCAGCTTCCAGACCCCTGAAATACAGAGAGGGTAAGCAAGGGCAAGGATGGAGTAGTTGGGACCTATTGCCATTCCCTGTGCTAAAAACACTTTTACGATATATCCTCTCTACCTAATGAACTCTTACTCAGTCTGCAAAAACCTGCTCCAAGGAGGCCTCCCCTGTGAAGCCTTCCTGGACTGCAGCCAACTGCTTTGACCTCTAGATCTCCCCAGCCCTTTACGATACTGGATACTCAGCAGCCTTAGTTAGAAATAGCTGTTTCTGTGCCTGTCCCCTGTTCCAGAGCACCCCAAGGGCAGGGTCAGGGCACAGCCCCAACAAGGGCTGCCAACTCTGGCTCCCAGGCCTGACAGCCTCCCAGCTATAGAGCAGGGGCAGGGTTGCTCCAGCCAGGGCTGCTGACACTGGGCAGGTGCACAGGCCTCCCTGATCAGCCCCCAAGCCTGCCCCACTCCAGGCAGCCCACTAGCCAGGAACCCAGGAAGGCGAAGCATACTGACTCTTTGGGGTGCATATGTCCATTTTACAGACAGAGAAAATGAGCCTGAGGCCTTGCCCCTCAAACCCCATGTGAGGGCTGAGTCTGGGCCCCACAAGGACAGTGCTGAGCACTGCTCTTTGGCAGGTCAGGGCTGCTGATCCCCACCCAAGCTCTGCTCATAGCTTGGTGCCAGGGGCCTGGACTCTGGATCAGAGCTGGCTCTGCCACAGATTCACAGTGTGGCTTCAGGCAGGTTGTCACCCTCTCTGTGCCTCCACTTCCTTATCTATCAAATGGGGATGACACGGTGTCTACTTCCGTGACTAATACGCAGGTTCAATAAAATAGTGCACATCAGGTACCTAGCTGTCTCTCGGCACATCATCCTCCTAACAGCCAATAGTGACTGCAGGTCAGAAATCCTTACATGCATCGAGTTATTTACTGCCTTCATTTTATAGATTAAAAAAATGAGGCATAGAGAGGTTAAGAAATGTGCCCAAAGTCACACACTTGGTAAGTTTCAGAGCTGGGACTTGATCCCAGGCAGCTTCCCTCCCCAAGGCAGGGCCTAGCCTGGAGAAGGCCCAACCTCTACCAACACCCTCCCCTCCTACCATGTTCCAGGGCTCTCAGGGGAGGCGACCCATGCAAGCTCTGACAGCCCTCAGCCCTCGTGGAAAGGGGTTCTGATTGGGTCCACCCTCCCTCCCCTAAAGACTTTCTTCTCTCCAGCTGCTTTTGTTTACCTAGGATGCCCGCCAGCTCACCCTTTGGCCTCAAGCCAAGCTCAGAACAACAGAATGTTGATGGAGTTGGGGAAAGAGGGGCAGAGGCTGGGAGGCCAAGCCAGGGCCTCCTAGAAGCACGTTTACTTGAGGCTGGCACTGGGTCAGAACATACACTCCCCCAGCCTCCCCAGCTCCCTCCCCAACAGGCCTGGGCAGAGGCACAGAGATACATCTGGGAGTCCGAGAAGACCTGTGTTCCATTTCAAAGGGGAAAGGCCAAACGGAACCATCAAAAGCAAAAGTGATGAAAAAATGATGGTGTATCCAGCCTTGAGAATGCAGGCTCTGTGATGAGGACGCAGGCTCTGCGAAGAGAACGCAGGCTCTGTGATGAGAACGCAGGCTCTGCAATGAGGGCGCAGACTCTGTGATGAGGGCGGCAGGCTCTGTAATAACGCAGGCTCTATGACGAGAACGCAGGCTCTGTGATGAGGACGCAGGCTCTGTGATGAGAACACAGGCTCTGCGATGAGGGCGCAGGCTCTGTAATCTGTGATGAGGACGCAGGCTCTGTGATGAGGACGCAGGCTCTATGACGAGGACACAGGCTCTATGACGAGAACGCAGGCTCCGCGATGAGGACGCAGGCTCCGCGATCAGGGTGCAGGCTCCGTGATGAGGATGTAGGCTCTGTGATGAGGACGCAGGCTCTATGATGAGAACGCAGGCTCTATGATGACAACCCCGCCATGAAGGTCACAGGCAGACACAAAGGACTACACGGTTCCACCCATGTGAAGTTCACCAACAGCTGTGATCATGCTTCCCCTGGTGGGAGACAGGCCGAAGGCAGCCTGAGGGGCTGCGGGGGCCTGTGATGGTTTTTCATTTTCTTCATCTGGGCGCTGGGTAAACAAGCACGTTCAACATGGAAAGATGTGTCCATCGCATATGCATGACGGCACTCCGTTTGTATGCATGATATACTTCAATGTGAGTTTTTTTAAAAAATACAATACTCAAGGGTTCTAAAAGTTCAAAGGGATGGAGAAAAAGGAATCAGTGTTTTTGAGTCACGCTCTGCACCAGGCACTATGCAGGGACTTCTCGGGGAGCACAGGGCATTTTTGAGGGCAGGCTTGAGGTCAGGTGCCTCAAGTCCTGAGTCCCCTCCATACCTTTTTCTGGGAGATAGGGGTTCCAGTAGGGTACACCTCCTAGGGATATTGTGAGCCTTAAACAAGATGCTTTATATGTGAAAATAAGACTGTAAGGCCAGGTGCAGTGGTTCACACCTGTAATCTCAGCACTTTGGGAGGCTGAGGTAGGAGGATCACTTGAGTTCAGGAGTTTGAGACCAGCCTGGGTAACATGGCGAAACCCCATCTCTACAAAAAATACAAAAAAATTAGCCAGGCGTGGTGACGTATTCCTGTAGTCCCAGCTACTCAGGGGGCTGAGGCTGGAGGATTGCTTGAGCCTGGGAGGTGGAGGTTGTAGTGAGCCAAGATTGCACCACTGCACTCCAGCCTGGGAGACAGAGAGAGAGAGAGAGAAAGAGAGAGAGAGAGAGAGAGTGATCTGGGGCGTTTGTGAGCTGGAGTGTTTGTGAGCAGGGGAGTTTGTGAGCCCAGAAAGCGGAGGGGTAGGTGGGAAGTTTGTGAGCTGGGGCTGGGGAGTTAGGCAGGGACCAGAGGTGAGCACCAGGCAGAGGTGACTTCCTGGGAAGCTGATGACATTGAAGCCTCAGGGAGATTCATCTGCAGGGGCCCCCTACCAGGAATCCCAGGAAGCCCAGCAGTGTTCACACAGGGCAGGGACCCAGGTCATTATCAGGAAACATCTGAATGCGCACAATTCTGGGAAACAGGCTCAGAAACGCTTAGAAGAAAGGAATCGAAACTTGAAAGTCTCCAGCAGTTTGTTGTGATTTCTTTTCACATTCTTTATAAATATTTACTTTTGTACTCAATTTATCATTTTCTTTCACTTTTATCTTTTTTTTTGTACTCAATTTATCATTTTCTTTTATCTTCTTCTTCTTCTTTTTTTTTTTTTTTTGAGACAAAGTCTTGCTCTGTCGCCCAGGCTGGAATGCAATTGCGCGATCTCGGCTCACTGCAACCTCTGCCTCCTGGGTTCAAGCAATTCTCCTGCCTCAGTCTCCTGAGTAGCTGGGATTACAGGCACATGCCACTACACCTGGCTACCTTTTGTACTTTTAGTAGAGACAAAGTTTCACCATGTTGGCCAGGCTGGTCTTGAACTCTTGACCTCAGGTAATCCACCTGCCTCAGCCTCCCAAAGTGCTGAAATTACAGGCGTGAGCCACCATGCCTGGCTTCTTTTTCTTGAAGATGTTCCCTCAAACTTAAAACCATGATGTGGTATGACAGCCTCCTCATGAGAATGACTAAAAATGAAAAAGCAAAAAATAGATACGCACATATATGTGTGTGTGTATCTACCTATTGGGGTGTGTGTGTGTGTATCGGGGTGTGTGTGTGTGTGTATATATATATATACACTCACACACATCTATATAGCCCCTAATATGGGCCAGGTGCTGATTTAGGCCCTGAGGACAGGCTTGTCCCAAAGAGCATTCAGACAGACCACCAGTGTGAAGTGAGAGGTGCCATGAGGGAAGGACTAGTGTTCAGAATAATGGGGATACACACACACACACACACACCCCGTATGTGTGTATATATATCTACACACACAGTATATACGCACACATACACTGTGTGCACTGCACGCATGAACTAGGTCCTACGGCACACACACACATACTGTGTGTACCTACACACACACACACACACACACACACACACACAAGGTGTCAAGGTGTCAGTGAAGATGTGGAACGGCAGGACTTTCCTCCACAGCTGGGAGGAGAGAGGAAGCTGGCGCGGCCACTCCAGAACACAATTTGCAGTCCCTGAATCTTCGAAAGCAGAACATTTATCTCTCCTTGTGAGGCAGCAGCTCCCTCACGGATGACCCAACAGAAATGAGCCCACATGTCCCCCAAAAGACACATGCAAGAATATTCATAGCAGCTTTCCCCCCAAATATCCCACAGCTGAAAACAACCCCAAAATGCAGCACTTGCTGAATGGACATGGAAGCTGTGGTATTGTCATTCCAAGGGCCGCTATAGGAATGAGAGAAAACGAAGCACAGCTGTATGCAGCAGCATGGTTGAATCTTGCTAACATGTTCAGTAAAAGATGCCAGACTCTTTCTGGGCGCGGTGGCTCACGCCTGTAACCCCAGGACTTTGGGGAGGCCGAGGCGGGCGGATCAGTTGAGGTCAGGAGTTTGAGGCCAGCCTGGCCAACATGGTGAAACCTCGTCTCTACTAAAATACAAAAATTAGCTGGGTGTGGTGGCGCACAACTGCAGTCCCAGTTACTC
>NW_012101477.1:3628591-3640843 GCF_000951045.1 Mandrillus leucophaeus
TGGGGGCCCTGGTGGCCCTGGCGAAGTGGATGGTGCTAACCTATTTTACAGATGAGGAGAGTGAGGGCCAACAAGGTGAAGTGACTTAGGGCCAAGATCACCACCCGACAAGGGACAGAGCTAGATTTTAACAATAACTACGGGCCGGGCACGGTGGCTCACGCCTGTAATCCTAACACTTAGGGAGGCCGAGGCGGGTGGATCACGAGGTCAAGAGCTCGAGACCAGCCTGGCCAGTATGGTGAAACCCTGTCTCTACTAAAAATGCAAAAAATTAGCCAGGCATGGTGGTGCACACCTGTAGTCCCAGCTACTTGGGAGCCTGAGGCGGGAGAATTGCTTGAATCCGGCATACAGAGGTTGCAGTAAGCCAAGATCGCACCACTAAACTCCAGCGGGCGACAGAGCGAGACTCCATCTCAAAAACAAAAGCAAAAACAAAAAAGCCCAATAACTACAGTAACAACTTCACTCCTACGTGTCAGCACTAAGCAGTGGCTGGCTCTGTGCTAAGCACTGTGAGTACCTTTGCCCATCCAGTCCTCACGATGACCCAGTAAAGGAAGCTGCAATTCTTATCAGTCCTGTTTTTTTACAACTGACTTTTGAAGTCTTACAGGCACAGAAAAGTACACAAATTATAACAGCCTGATGAGTTTCCACAAACTGAACCCGCCCATGGGACTCACCCCACATTACAAAACAGAACATAAGATATAATACCAAAAGCACTGGTAATAAAAGAGAAGACTCATAAACTGGACTTCATAAAAATTTAACACTTTTCCGTCTCATAGAATGTCATAAAGTGAAAAGACAAGCCATGGGATGGGGGAAATATTTGCAAAGTATATACCTGAGTCTAGCATCCAGAATATATAAAGAACCCTTACAATTCAACAATAGGAAGGTAAATAGTCTGGGTGCAGTGGCTCATGCCTATTATCCCAGTGCTTTAGGAGGCTGAGGCAGGAGGACGCCTTGAGTCCAGGAGTTTAAGACCAGGCTGGGCAACATAGCAAGACCCCATTTCTTAAAAAAAAAAAACAAAATAAATTAGCTGGACCTGGTGGCACATAATAGTCCCAGCTACTTTGGAGGCTGAGGCAGGAGGATCCCTTGAGCCCAGGAGTTTGAGGCTGCAGTGAGCTATGATGGCATCACTGCACTCCAGCCTGGGTGACAGAGTGAGACCTTGTCCCCCTCCCCCCAAAAAATGGGCAAGGGATTTGAATAGGCATTTCTCCATAAAAGCTATACAAATGGCTAATAAGCACCTGAAAAGGTGCTCGTATTCAACATCATTAGCCACTAAGAGATGAAAATCAAAACCACAAAGAGATGCCACTTCACCCCCAGAAGAATGCTATGATCCATAACACAGATAACAAGTGTGAGCGAGGAGGTGGAAAAATTAAAACCTTTATACACTGCTTCTGGAAACATCAAATGGTGCAGCTGTTTTAGCAAACAGTTCAGCAGTTCTTCAAAGGTTAAACATAGAGTTACCATTTTACCTATCAATCTCATTCCTGGTGGAATTACAGAATAAAAAACATATGCCCACAAAAAAGTTGTACACAAATATTCACAGGAGCCAAAAGGTAGAAACAGCCCAAGTATCTATCAATGGATGATAGTAACATCCATTCTTTGAATGGAGTGAATAAAGGAATAAACAAAATACAGTATATTCATGCAATGGAATATTATTCTGCAATAAAAAGGAATAAAGTACTGATATATGCTACAACATGGATGAAACATGAACATGTTATTGTAAATGAAAAATGCCACTCACAAAAGACCACATATTGTACAATTTCATTTATATGAAATGTTCAGAATAAATAAACAGATAGAAGATAGATTAGGGGTTGCTTATGGCTGTCGTGGTTGGAGGAGCAGGAGGATAAGGAATGATTTAATGAGTAGTTTTCTTTTAGGATGATGAAAATGTTCTAAAATTAAATTATGGTGATGGTCACACAACTTGAGACGGAGTCTTGCTCTGTTGCCCAGGCTGGAGTGCAGTGGCCGGCTCTCAGCTCACTGCAAGCTCCGCCTCCCGGGTTTACGCCATTCTCCTGCCTCAGCCTCCCAAGTAGCTGGGACTACAGGTGCCCACCACCTCGCCCGGCTAGTTTTTTGTATTTTTTTTAGTAGAGACGGGGTTTCACCGTGTTAGCCTGGATGGTCTCGATCTCCTGACCTTGTGATCCGCCCGTCTCGGCCTCCCAAAGTGCTGGGATTACAGGCTTGAGCCACCGCGCCCGGCCACACAACTCTTAAATATACTTAAAACCACTGAATTGTACACTTTAAACAGGGGGACTTCACGATATGTGAATTATATCTCAAGCGCAGCAGTTTAAAATAAAAAGATACTCCATGCCTTTATTCATGCTGTTTTCCTACTTGAATTGTCCCTACCTTCTCCTTTGCCTTTGGATGTCCAAAAGTAACAGATTTCTAAGGCCTGACTCAAATGCCATTACAGATTTCCTTAATACGTTCCAATCAGAAGCAAGTTTTCTCTCCTCTGAACTCCCACGCCAATCCACCATCATTCACCCAGAGATTATTTAAAAGGCACCTATCATGTGCCTGGCATTTTTGACATTTTACATGATTACTTAAGGGCCCATTTCATCTCTGCTACTCTACTACAAACTTTGAGAGAGAAGATTGTATCTTACCTCCTGCATACTCAGAACCAAGCAATGTGACCAGCACATAGCTGGCATTCAAAGAAGTTATGTGGAATTCATTCTAAATGTCCTTTTTCTCACATCAGCCTCCCCCCAGGAAACAAGTCCTCCATGGAATGTTCTGGGCCTGATTCATTGTTGCACGCCCTAGAGAATAGCCTAGCACTTAATAGAAGTGTGTTTGCTTCTTTGTTTTTTGAGTACACACAAAAATGATTAAATGATGATGGCTTTAGTTTCTACCATGACTGTCCAGCCAAAGATTTTAAAAGGAGATGAGACCTACTTCCAGATTTGGGAGGATGGGTACAGATAAATGTGGATTAGCAATCTAGATGGGGAACTGCAGGAAGGCAGGCATGTTACCTTACAAATATCTACTGGGAACAGAAACCATGAAAAGTACTAGCAGAATTAAAAGAGAACCAAATAGTGATGGTTGCACATTATGTGTGTATTTAGTACCACTGAACTGTAAACTTAAAAATGGTTAAGATGGTAAGCTTTATGTTACATATATTTTACAACAATTTTAATAATTGAAAAAATAGAGAAACCCAAATAGAACTTCTAGAAATGAAAAATACAGTAACTGAAACATAGAAGTCAGTGGTTGGGTTTGATAGAAGATTAAACAGAGCTAAAGAAAAAAATGAGTGAGGCAGAAGATAAATGATCCAGAATATAGTACAGAGAAGTAGATAGGTGTAAAACATAAAAGAGAAGTTGGGAGACATGGAAGAGAGGCTGAAAATATCTGACATCTATTTAATAGCAGTTTCAGAAAACTAAAAGAGAGAAAATGGGGCAGACACACTAACTGAAGAAATAATGACGGAGAACTTTCCAAAACCGATGAGAGGCACTAATCCACAAATTCAAAAACTGCAACAAATCTCGAGTAAAGTGATAAGAATAAATCCATGTCTAGACATCATAGTAAAGCAGAAAAACATCACAGACAAAGAGAAAAATCTAATGAGCAACCAGAAAATAAGAAAAATAACCTTGAAAGAAATGACAGAGTGAAGGAGGCTTCTAAACAGCAACAACGGAGCCAGGTGATAGTAACATGATACCTTCAATGTGCTGAAAGAAACTAATTACGCAGCTAAAATTCCATGCTCATCAGTATGTACTTAAAGAAGAAGGGTTAAATAAAGACATGCTCAGACAAAAAAGAATAGAGCACAATCTGCTTGTTGAAACTTGTTAAAGTGTATACTTCACGTAGAAGGAATATGAACCCTGACTGAAGGCTTGAGATGAAAGGAGAAGTGAAGAACAAAGAAACCGATCAATCCATCTTCCAGTCTAGTTGAGCACTGACTACATAAAACAATAACATTAATGTCTTGTAGAGTTTATCTTTTTAAAAGAATAGTTAGAATACACCAAAACTATGATATGTATGTCAAATTAGAGTAGCAGTGTTCTAAGGCCTGGAAGAAGAGCAATGGTACTGATTATATTTAGACTTCAGTAAGTTAAATATTTGTGTTGTAATTTCAATGATAACGGTGCATAATCCCCAAACTAGTGGAGAGGGGAAATAGAATGAAAAAGTAATCAATCCAAAATGGGAAGGAAGAAAGGAAGGGAGAAAGGGAGTTGGGGAAGAAGGAAGAAAGGAAGGAGGGAGGCAGGGAGAGAGAGAGGGAGGAAGGAGGGAAGGAAGGAAGGAAGGAAAGAAGGAAGGAAGGGAGGGAGGGAGAGGAGGGGAGGGGAGAAATCACAAAATAAGCTAGCGGGTTAGCACCCATATACATTGATAAATTATATTAAATATCAAAAGATCAAATGCTCCAGTTAAAAGATGAAGATTCATGAAGATTAATTAAAGAGAAATGGCACAAAAATATTAGGAATAAAAAATTGGACATCACTATAGATACCGCTAACATTAAAGAAAAAAGAGGCTATTTTGAAAAATTTTGATCCAATAAATTTGAAATGTTAAGTGAAATGAGCAACATACTAGAAGGTCTAACATTCCAATTTTGATTTAAGACAAAATAAAAAACCCTAGATAGTCCTCTAACAATTAAAGAAATTGAATCAGTTGTTAAAACCCTTCCCATAAGAAAACTTCAACCTCAGATGGCTTCACTGGTAAGTTCTATCTAACATTCATCTTTGATAATCTCTTCCAGAGACCAGAAAAAGAGGGAATAAACTCCAATTCATTTTATGAGGCTGAACTACTTAGGAGGCTGAAGTGGGGGTATCCCTTGAGCCCAAGAGTTCAAGACTGCAGTGAGCTATGATCAAGCCACTGCACTCCAGCTTGAGTGACAGAGAATGAGATCCTGTCTCTAAAAAAAAAAATGAATAAATAAAAAATAAATATCAGCCTCCCAAAATTCAACATTATTAAAAAATACCACAACCCCCTAGAATCCATTCTCCTCTCTGCAGTCAGAGGGAGTTTCTCAAACATAAATTCAATCATGCATGCCCTTGCCTGGCCATTCAGTGTCTCCCTGTTGTCCTTACCATGAGCTGCGTGGTCTGGTGCAGGCCTGCCTCTCTCTGTCAGTTCCGCAGTCACCCATTCTACTCTAACCAAACTGGACTTTGGTGATTTCTCAAAATATCCCAAACTCTTTCCCTCTTTAGGACCTTTGCACAAAGCTGTTTTGTTTAGGATAGTGGTGTTCTACTTATTTCTTATACCCTAAAAGTTAGAGACATAACACAGTAATTTATTGCTGGGCACGGTGGCTCACACCTGTAATCCCAGCACTTTGGGAGGCCGAGGTGGGCAGATCACCTGAGGTTGGGAGATCAAGACCAGCCTGACCAACGTGGTGAAACCCCGTCTCCACTAAAAATACAAAAATTAGCCAGGTGTGGTGGTGGGCGCCTGTCGTCCCAGCTACTCGGGAGGCTGAGGCAGGAGAATTGCTTGACCCTGGGAGGTGGAGGTTGCAGTGAGCCGAGATCGCACCACTGCACTCCAGCCTGGGTGATAGAGCGAGACTCCATCTCAAAAACAAAAACAAAAACAAACAGTAATTTATGATGCTTCTGGGGTTGACTGTGTCCAGCTGAGTGTTTCTTTCTGCAGTTGCAGTCAGGTGGGGGATAGGGCTGCGGTCATCTGAGGCTCGAGGGCTCAATGTTCAAGACAGCACATTCACATGGTGGGCAGTTGATTCTTGCTGTTGGCTGAGAGCCCAGTTACATGGTTGGCCACTCCATGTGGCTTAGAATTCTCCCATCATGGCAGCTGGATTCCAAGAGGAAGTGGCCTAAGAAACAAGCGTCCCAAAAACCCAGAAGCAAAAGCTGCTGGAGTAGTTAAAGGTTACATCCAGAAATAAGACAGCATCACTCCTGCCTTATTCCATTGGTCGAAGCCATCACAGGTCCCACCCAGAATCAAGGCTGGAAAAATAGACTCCATCTCCTGCTGAAGAAGTGGTGAGTCACACTGCATGAAAGCGGGGGCGATGGAAGATATTGTTGAAGCCATCTTTGGAAAATGCAGTCTGCCGTCGCTAGTCTCTTCTTATCATTCATGCCTGCCCTTAAATGTTTCAGGCCTTTCCCTGTCCACCCTACCAAGGGTGGTCACTATGTCATGTCACTCTATTTTAATTTTTGTCATAGCACGTGTTATTACCTGGCATTATGTGATATCATTGTATAATATTTGCCTTCCTACAGCTGAACCTAAGCTCCTTGAGAGTTGGGACTTTGTCTTGCTCAATGCTATGTCGCTCCCTCCTCATGAGGGCAGGGCACATGGTAGGTGCCCAGAGACTTACTGAATTATTGAATGAAGCTTCTGGGGAAGGGTTGCACTCGGCAGGCAGGAAGCTCTTTTGAACATCCAGAGATGAACCTTGTGAGAACAGGCTACTGCACACGTCATTGAGTTCCCTGTTACCAGCAGGGTTCATGCAAGGACAGCATGGGCTGCCTCCAGGAGTGCCAGAGAAAGAACGTGGACTCAGAGCGAGAGGCTGGTCCTTCCCCACGCTGGACCTCAGCTCTTCTCACCTTGGGAGCCAGCCTCTCTTCTTTCCTTCGGCTCCTCTTAAAGTCACCCTAATCCCTCTGGTACTCTGAGGATAATGAGCCAGGATTTACGGCTCCACCTCAATCCCTAATATTGTCACTGTCCATTCAACCTCCCCTAGGCTCTGCTTTCCAGAGAAAACCCACAACGGTTATTTCTCCTCCCTTTCCCCTAACCCCGCCCCACCAGGCTTATCTTCCTATTTCAAGTTTTCTGGCAGAGAACACAGCTCCCCGTGTGGTGGGCATTGGGCTGGAGGCCTCCCACACACAAACTTGAGGGAGGTCACTCTGTTAGAAGCCTCCAAAGGCGCCCTATTGCCTAGAGGAATGTTTTCTCCATACCCCAGGCCCCTTAGATTAAAGCAAATCCTTCCTTGAAACCACCACCACCAGCACCACACTGAGCACTCACTCTGTGCCTGGCACTGTGTTCTGGGCTTTGCCTGTTTGACCTCACGGAATTCTCCATAATTCCTCAGGAGGCTCCTCAGGTCACATGGTATGGGGACTTGGGGCTGGAACATTCTCTGTTCAGACCACACAATTGCGAAACACTGTGTGACCTGGTTTGGTTTTGTTTTTGTAACCCTGTCTTCCAAACCATATTGTACCTGATCCCCTAATGGCACAGCACAGAGTAGTAGAGCTGCTTTTGGTGGAGTGGGGAGTAGGGGGGTCAGGAGCCCTGCCTCCTCAATGCTCCCACCTTCTTCCTTGAAGCAGCTCCCCCAAACCACTGAGGCACCACATCCATCATGCTCCCCATGGTGGGGCCAAGGAAGCAGAGCGGATGATCAGGCAGACTCTGGAGTCAGAGAGCCCTGTGCTTTCCAGCTGTGCAAACCTGGGCCTCGGTTTCCTCCTGCAGCATCGGGCTGATGGACATGCCTACTTTGGGAGGGTTACTATGAGGATTAAACAAGTTGGGGATGGCAGGGCCTTATCACCCAGGAGGTGCGCCTTGCATGTGGGCCTGGTTTATCAGCAGTCTCTGGGGTTTAGGGGAGCTCCTCAACACCTCCCTCTGGACTCAAAACTGTAGGCCCAGGGCCGGGAGCTGAGGAGTTGAGGCAGCCCTGACCCCTGCCAGGGACACAGGCCGATCAGCTGTGCCGGCTCTACTCTCAGCTGGTGTGTTGCAGGCAGATGCAGGGAGGCGAAGCTGCTAATGAATCTGTCAGTTTCCAGAATGTCCCTCCCGCCCCACCCCAACAGAATGCCCCTGCCCTGACAGGCGCCACAGGAGGGCTGAGGCCCAGCTGGCAGCAGACCCAAACATTGGCTGAACCACTGGGAAACTCTGCAATGAACGGTCCCCCAAGCTGGAGGCATTAACCTTGCTGCCCACCTGGAAGTCTGGGCTCTGGGGTTAACCCTTTCCTTCCCAGCCCCAGCCCCAGCCCCAAGAGCTCAGCTCGTGGCAGAAGGGCTGCGTTGATTATCCATTGCTGCTGAACTAGTGACCCAAAAACATAGCAGCTGGAACTAATAGTGGTTTCTCTGTTTCGTGGCTTCACTGGGTGGTTCTGACTCAAGGGTTTTCACGAGGTGTCGGCCTTGGTGGCGGTCCTCTTCAGGCTCAGCTGGTGGAGGGTCCAATTCCAAACTCATTTACTACCTGTTGGCAGTCCTCAGAAGATCTATCTCCAAGATCATCTGTATGAGTTCAAGGTTACAGTGAATCTATGATCATACCACTGCAGCCTGGATGACAGAGTAAGAAGAAAGAAAGGAAGAGGAGAGGAGAGGAGAGGGGAGAGGAGAGGGGAGAGGAGAGGAGAGCGGAGGGGAGAGGAGGGGAGGGGAGGGGGAAAGAAAGGCAGAGGAAGGAAGGAAGGAAGGAAGGAAGGGAGGGAGGGAGGGAGGGAGGGAAGAAGGAAGGGAAAACATCTGTTGAATTGAAAAAAAGATTTAAGTCCTTGTGCAGCTGATAAAACTACAACTTTGAAACATAAATTCGTTGGAATCACAAAACTCCAGGGCTCAAAGGGGACTCAGAAACCATCCAGCCAAACTGTTTTCTCATTTTCAGAAGAGGAAACTGAGGCCCAGAGACAGGAAGGACTACCCAGGCTGCAGTCACAAGGACAGAGATGAGAAGCCAGGCCTCTGGGGTGACCCCTCACCTGATGCTTTCCATCAGTCACAAGCCCCATCTGCCTTCTGTCACCACCTAATCTTTACCACTGGCATTTGACAAATGCTAACAGGTCACTCCATCAGCCATCGGCAGAAAGGCTGGAAGTCACTGGGAAGCCTTCTTTCTGGTAAATTATTTTCTCAGTTTTGGAAATACCTAAAGAGGCACAATCAGTCTAGAAAATAGGCCAGGTGCTGTGGCTGCAGCCTATAATCTCAACTCTTTGAGAGGCCGAGGCAGGAGAATTGCTTGAGGGCAAGAGTTTGAGACCAGTCTAGGCAACCTACGAAGACCCTATCTCTACAAAAAATGTGAAAATTAGCTGGGCATGGTGGTGCATGCCTGTACTCCCAGCTACTCAGGAGACCAAGGCCAGAGGATTGCTTGAGCCCAGGAGTTTGTGGTTACAGTGGGCTATGATCACACCACTGCACTCTAGCCTGGGCAACAGAGTGAGACCCTGTCTCTTAAATTTAAAAAAAAAAAAAAAAAGGAAGGAAGGAAAGAAAAAAAAAAAACAATCATTTACCCCAAATCAAGCACCAGCTCTGCTTTGGAAAACTCTCCACTGTGAGTTTCTCCCAGGTGGAGGCCTAGACTGGTTGAGCTGGCAGGGGCCAGAGACCCTCTAGGCTAATTCCAGAAGGGGTAACTGAGGCCAGAGAGGAAGAGAGACTTTCCTGAGGTCACACAGGTCATCAGTGTCGGGGCTGGGACCAGAACCAAGGCCCCTTCACCCTCAGGCCAATGTCTCCACACAAGGCTGCAGGTGGTGAGCCAGGATTAACTTAAAGAAAGCTACAGACTCTGATTCGAGACTAGCAGATTCTTCTTAGAACAAGGGGTTCTTACTGAGACCGCGGTCAGCTACGCAGACTCCTGCCCTAGATACTCATCAGAGAGTAATTCTACTTGCAAAAGTGGCAAACTAGTGTTCCAAAAAGATCCAAATTAGTTTCCAACATTTAAAATCGAGAGATTCTTACATACAAACCTAGGTTTTCAGCTTCCTCTTAGAAAAATCGGACAACCTGGCGATGCAATCCTGCATGCCAGCACCTGGTTGACCTGAGCAGTGGCTGTCTGCAGAGGCAGGCACACCGTCTGTCTCTCTTGTCCGAGTGGTCCAAATTCTCTCCTCCTCACTACCTTTTCAGCCTTTATAGGCATTGGAGTTTGCAGTCTCTCTTCTATTTGAGTCTGCAGGATACCCTCTGTAACGTACTTCCCCGGTAAGTGGCTTCTTTTGCTGCCTCCAGGGACCAGGAGTTCACTACCAGTCTGTTCCATTGTTGGCCAGGTAGATGGCGGTGGGGAGAGCTTGACTGGAACCACAGCATATCTGAAACAGTGTGTAACAGGTCATACTATAATGCAATCCCAGAGCCTAATAAACTTTATTGCCTTATAACCAGAACTCTCCGTCCTTGTTTTGGCTGAGGAGATAAGAAATCTACCACTAGGACTTTACAGACTTGCAGGCCATTCAAATAAAGTCCAGACGCTGCTGCATTCCGGGTAAACTAGGGGCCAGGTCTGGATGGTCTTTTTGAGATTTCAAAGGCAACCATGGCAAATATCAAAAAAGAGTTTGGAGGTCCTACCTACTTTGGGTTCTTAAGCAATGACAGCTCTCAAATAAATTGCTTTCCCATGACGCGCCAGGCTGAGCTGACTCCTGACCTTGCCAGGAGCTGTCACCACCATCCCTGTGTCATAATACATGGGAGGAAGCAGGGAGGGTCTCATAGCAATGTCAAGCCACTGAGCCCTTCATCAGGAGACGGCCTGGGAAATCTGAGCAGACACTCTTTATAAAGTTCTTGGCAAGCTTCAAAGTTTGGAATGTTAAAATAGCAATGGCTTTGTTCCTACCACACTTATCAGCAGTCCAATCTCAAAGCCAACAGAAACATTAGTCTGGACTATTGGATCTGGGAGGGGCCTTATATGCTTCATCTCATCCCATTCT
This sequence comes from Mandrillus leucophaeus, assembly GCF_000951045.1. Lineage (NCBI taxonomy): Eukaryota > Metazoa > Chordata > Mammalia > Primates > Cercopithecidae > Mandrillus > Mandrillus leucophaeus. Next base: position 3,639,444 of record NW_012101477.1, read on the forward strand.
GCACCTTAACCAAGAAGCTCCTCATAGCACCTGAGCCGTGAAGGGTCAGCCAGCCTCGGTGGGACAACATGTCTTCCTGGTCATGGGACAGAAGCCCTCCCCACTGGACCATCTGTCTCTTGGCCCAGTTTTATCCTCAAGGCAAGAACCATTTTAATGCTCCAGCTTCATCCACAGCCATTGAACCCCACTGTCCTTGCTTTTTCTTCACTTACAGGCTCAACTATTCCCTGTCATCCATTCCTTCCTGGGAGGACTTGGTTTTGAGGCCTGGCCACCCTCCTGCAATTGGCCAGGGTCCTTCTCCAGCATCTTCTTACAACAGCTGTGACCTTAAGAGGACACAGTTCATACTCCGGGACCTCCTGATGGGGTCCAGCTGTGCCCCATCTCAGGCTCTCACTCTCTGAGTTTGCACATATTGTTCTGTATCAGCAAACAACTTGATTTGGCAGATATGTAGCTTGTTACTTGAGCAATAGCAATTCATGAAGTCCCCACAACCTTAAGAGATAGAGCCTATTATTATCCTTCCCAGTGTACAGATGATGAAACCAAGACACAGGGAAGTGAAGTCACTTGGCCAAAGAGCAGGTTAGGTAATAAGTTCCAGACTTCAACTCAGATTATTGGAGTCTGGAGCTGCTGCCTGTAAGCACCCCAGTACTGTCTCTCATTGCAGTTGTTCATGTTAAACATGGGGACGAGGCTTCCAGGGAGATCTGGAAATACTTAAGCCTTCCTGATACATCAGCCCCTTGTCAAGAATTGATTTGTCCCAAGTCACCCAGTTCTGCAGTGATGGAGTTGAGACTTCAACTGGGTTCCAAATTCAGGGCTCTTTGCCCAAGACAAGAGCACGTGAGTGGACTAATCTGATTTAATTGAAATAGAAACAAATCCTCCAGGGTAGCAATGTCACAGAGATACTATCCAGGGAAGCAGAATGCATGTAACCTGGCTTTGAGCCCAGATGCAGATCTGACAGGCCACAATGACACAGTGGGCCCCCGGGCCAAGGAAAGGAGAGAACTGCCCAATCTAAGTATCTGAGAGTTTGAAAGAGCACGTGTTAGGAAATACACAGAAACCTCATTAATTCAGAGCCCAATAACTCAGAAGCCATCACGATCTCTGTGGGATGAGGTACATATCGCATTAATCTGGAGATTGGCAAACTCTTTCTTGTAAGGGGCCAGATAGTAAAGATGTTGGGAAAGGCAGACACAGCCTGCTGGCCCTTGCATGGTTGCATAAGAGCCTGCCTCTGGCCTGGAACATTTCCACACAGGAAAGTAAAGAACCCTCAAAGCCTGTGCTGGGTATATCACCTCTCTTGGAAATGTCTTTTCCTGTTCTGGGCTTGATGTGTACGTTTTTTTTTTTTGTTTTTTTTTTTT